>NC_134379.1:0-331875 GCF_035582795.1 Mycteria americana | reverse complement strand
TTTTCCTCCACGCTGCCTTTGTGCTTTACAGTGGTCTCCTACCATGTGCTTAAAACAGCTGTCTTGAGGGTTTCAGCGATGTTTGCAAATTCCAGGTGAAGCTGGAATTGTAACTCTGAGCACCAACTCATACTTCAAATTTTGTCTAAAAAGAGAACTAAAATTATGATGATTCAGACATTTTAAATTAGGTAGTTTCTTTGATACAAAAAATGTTATTGGGTTCTGTCTTTGAGAGTATGATCACTTGCTGTGCTTGATGGAATATTCTTTTAGTTGTCAATATCCATTGTTCAAAAATGCTTTGAAGGTCAGCATGATGACTCCATTTTTGGAGTTGCTGAGGCATGGATCACAGACTAATGAGAACAAAAAAGGCACTTGGAATTTGCTGAATGTAGTCCGTATTCAAGCTAAGTCATAGAACAGACTTCAAAATACATTTTGCAGGAGACTAAAATGTTGATAAACAGTGGTTGCCCACTGTACCAAGAGAGTTTAACACAAGTATTTCCAAGTTTTGATTACTTTGTCATTGGCTTGCAAAAATGCTCTTCAAATCAAGTTTTTTCAGTTAGATTTCCAGAAGAAAAGTGGTATGGGGAAATGGACTCCTTCATTTCTACAGTAAGCGTCATTGGTCTATTAAGCAACCAAAGATAACATTGTATATATATAGTATCTTATAATGATCACTTATAGCCTTTAGCCGGTACAAAAGCCTTATTGTACTAAACTCTTTGCAAATGCGCAAGGGATCTTTTGCAGCCTTGTCTTTGTCACCTTTCATTCTGTGTAGTTAGGTGGAGACAGGCTGAAGAAATCATCACAGAGTGGAATCCTCTTACCCAGAGCCATAAACTGAACTAGGGGAAAGAATGGTTCTATTCCAGTAGTCTATCTACAATTACATTTACTTTCTAGAGAATGCAATGCGTGTTTAAACATGTTAAGTCAGTATCTTACTGCTGGTTGTTAGCTGTTCTGGAATGTTTCAAGAAGATCCAGCTATGGTTGAGACCTTGGGGTATTTCATTTGCCTTGGTCAGTGCTGCTTCATATGCAAAACAGGTTCACTAGGTGTTACAACCTGAAAGTACTGTGTTTTAATAAAGAAGTGAGGAGAAGAAACAGTTTAATTAATCAATCCATAGGGAAATGATCCCAGATCATATTCTTTCTGGCTGTGTTTGGCATTTGACGTCAGCCTTTGGGGTCTCTGAATGGACAGTTTGTCATGTGAGCAATTGGTCCTGGTGTCTCCCTTTGTCATTCCTCAAAGATAATGTGTCCCACAGCAAGGGTGAAGCTGACTCTTCCCTCAGGAAATGGACTTTGTGCTGGGGAGAGCCCTAACCCTAACCCTTCCTCCACTACCCAAACTGTTGTTGTGATAGTCAAGCTCTCGCTCTCTAGGCACTTCTAAAGTTGGTTTGGTAGCTGCTGCTCCCCTGTACCTCTTGCATAGGTAATCAGAACTCCTGATGTTCATGCATTTTTGGAGTGGATGGAAAAGGGAAATGGGAAATTCCTATTTGACATGGTTGAGATTTTAGTTTTTCTGTTCTTTATGCTGGGAGCTGGGTATTGTAAGTGGGCTTTCTCTTAAGTTTAAATACGTAAGGAAGAAAAAAAGAATTGAACAGTCCCATGTTTTCATACTGGTGTCCATCGCTGGCCTCACTGAAGCAAGTATGGAGGCTTTCTCAGCGGTGTGCTAGTCCTGACTCCCTTGCAAGTGTTTTGGTAAAGACACTGAAGCAGGAGGTCGACTTTGATGTGTTTATACAGCACGAAGCTGATGTTGTAGCCTAACTGGTCAATTATGTGTTTGTATCATCAGATCCCAGCCTTGCATCTCTTACAGAGTCTTGGAGGAAAAGTATAACCCACTTTTGTAAAGAGTGCAAGAAGGATGCCATTACTTTGTCCGTTCACAAGTTGATATCTGTGCTTGTTCCAGTAGATTTTTAAGTTGAAAGAAGAGAATTCTGATACAAACCTTTTGCTGTTTTTTGTGCCTCTGAAAAAAAGCAGAAATGGTGTATAGTTTTCAGTACCAGCTCTTAGAAAGATGGGATGGAAGGTGGGAGTGAGCTGTCCATTCTAAGAGAGGCCTCGTGAGGCAGAAGTGATTATTACTAAATTGATGTTATCAACCTGCCTTCCGGTCTGGCAGCCAGCTTCAAAATCTCCAAATTGTTTGAAGGAAAAGGTGGTGTTTACAAGGACCTGTTACTGGATTACCTGAAGGATGACAGTACTGCATTTATATTCCGTAACTTGTGAGTGGGAACATAAACTCTTATGTTTGCTGGCCTGGATATTACTAGTAGGGCGTAGGTAGAAAACTTTCTCTGGTATAGGTGATCTCATTTATTGGCTTCTTGCACTTACTTTTGAAGTTTCTTGTTTTCTGGTGCTGCTGCCTGTAAACCATGTAACAGTGACCAGGCTGTTCTGTCAATCTGATTAGCATCAGCAATTAACAAATAAAAGAAAAAGAAAGTAACAGTAGGGCATCTATGAGAGGTAAAGAAAGGAAAGGAGGATTTGGTGTTCTGTCACTTTTGTGCATGTACTCTTTCATAGAATCATAGAATATCTCAAGTTGGAAGGCACCCATAAGGATCATCAAGTCCAACTCCCTTCTCCTTGCAGGACTACCTAAAACTAAACCGTATGACTAAGAGCATCATCCAGATGCTCCTTGAACTCTGGCAGGCTTGGTGCCCTGACCGCTTCCCTGGGGAGTCTCTTCTAGTGACTGACCACCCTCTCAGTGAAGAACCTTTTCCTAACATCCAATCTGAACTTCCCCTGACGCAGCTTCACGTCATTCCCTTGTGTCCTGTTGCTGGTGACCAGAGAGAGGAGGTCAGCATCTCCCTCTCTGCTGCCCCCCTTGAGGAAGTTGTAGACTGCGATGCGGTCACCCCTCAGTGATGAGGTCACCCCTCAGCCTTCTCTTCTCCAAGCTGAACAAGCCAAGTGACCTCAGCCGCTCCTCGTAAGTCTTGCCCTCGAGACCTTTCACCATCTTGGTCGCTCTCCTCTGGACACACTCTAATAGTTCCATGTCCTTATATTGAGGCACCCGAAACTGCACACCTTACTTGAGGTGGAGCCACACCAGTGCAGTGCAGAGTGGGACAATCGCCTCCCTCGACTGGCTAGCGATGCTGTGCTTGATGCACCCCAGGACACGGATGGGCCTTTGGCTGCCAGGGCACACTGTTGACTCATATTCAACTTGCCAACAACCCAAACCCCCAGATCTTTTTCCACGGGGGCTGCTCTCCAGCCTCTCGTCCCCCAGTTTGTATGCATAACCAGGATTACCCTGTCCCAGGTAGAGAATCTGGCACTTGCTTTTGTTTAGCTTCATACGGTGGTGACTGCCCAGCTCTCTAGTCTATCCACATCTCTCTGTAAGGCCTCTCTACCCTCAAGGGAGTCCACAGCTCCTCCTAATTTAGTATCATCTCTGCTTTCTCCCAAACAGCCTTTCAGGAATAATGAAGTATTTAAATGTCAGGAAAATAAATGTGCACAAAAGCATAGATACTGAAAGTGTTTCTGATGGCACTGAAGCATAGATACTGAAAGGTACAGAAAGTGTTTCTAAGCTCAGAAGCTCTCTGGGTGATGAGGGAGCTTGTATCTGTGGTAGAGGAAAGCATATGTGTGGCCTAAAGTAATTGGCATTATCAGGGGATTAAATGTAGCACCAGAGAAACCACAGGAGTTCGCCTGTGCTGGAGTTAGGAGAACCAGTCCAGGAGAGAGACTGCGGCTTTTGCCTCCTGGAAATGAAGTAACTTCATACCCTTACTCTGTCTCCAGCATCACATTTCCTGTAATGTTTCTTACCTGTATTTCTCACCCATTCTCTGTTAGTTATACAGAGTGCTTCATCAACGCTTGATATTCTTGCAGCTGAAAGGACTTTCTGCACAGTGCAGCTGGAGTTGAGTACTATGCTTCTTTATGGGAGAATTTGGAAGCTATCCCAGACTCTACATCTACCCATGTGTGATTTGCACTTCAGAGACAGCCTGAAGTAGGAGGCAGAGGGCACAGCAGTGGGCACAATTCAAACATAACATTAGTGAGCTGCTTTTGCATTCTGAAAAGCAGCTGGGGTCAAACCCCAGTTCCTTGAACAAAGAGATTTCTGGCTGACAGCCTTGTAAACAGAGAGTCAAGCCCCTGTGTTTGAGATGGAGCAGCTGTGCGTGTTTTGACTGTTGATTCATCTGCCCTGCCTAGCTACTTAATTTAGTGAAATCCATATAGAAAGGGAGAAATAATATTTTACTGTTTTCTTTTGCCCAACTTGCCTTTGTTTCTTGCTTTCCATGTGGCGTGCAGTAAGTTAGGCAGAAAGTTCTCAGTTCATAGCAGGACTGAGTTATGCTTCCATGCTGGAAAATTTAGGCTCATTAGATTTTTGCCTTGGTGCTAGCAAATTTTTCTCAGGTAAATGGTGATCAGTAAAAGTATTTTCTCTGTGTATCAAATGTCCTACCAATGTGAACTTCCAGCTGTGTGTAAACAAGGTAAGAAGCTTTTCACAGTTTATGACCTTTATTAGTGTTTGGTTCTAAAAGGTAGGACTTAGGGGGAGATAACATACAGTGATGACTATGAAGTGGTTTAAAAGCCTTTATACAGATCCACTTTCCTCTTCCCCAGTACTGAGATCTCTCTAAATGACAGGTACATGAGAGAACATGAAAGAACATAAATTTTTAAATCACTTAGAGGCCCACTGCAAGGCCTGGTTGCCAACAAACTCACGTTTCTTTTTTGGTTTGAAAATGTGGATCATTTTAGCCAGAAATGTTCTGGCCAAATTCTTCTGTGTTTACTCCCATAATAGAGCTCTTCTCTCTACAGAAGGCAGTAAGAGAGGGCAGAATTTGACCCATTTACTGAATCTGCCTTAACAAGTAAAGAACCGTGATTATTAATTTTACTTTTTTTTTTTTTTTTTTTTCCTGTGTACTCACCCTAGGTACAAAGACCATTCTGGGCTTGTCTCATCCCACTCGGTGGGTTGCGAGATGGGTGAATCTTTTTGATTCCCCAAGGGTCTGTATACTGACAAAGGCCGATCTCTCCTCGGCAGAGCCGTGGGGCCGGTAGAGCCACGGCAATGACTCAGAGGAACAGTCTGACTAGCAATTTTATTAACTGGCAAATTCAACAAGCAGACAAACTTAACAAACTGACAAGCCCAACGAACGAACAGAGGCAATTTGGCAAGGGAGCTGTTTTCCAGGCAACCCGTCACAATTTATCCCAAACTTATATATGGTAGCAGAGTAGAGGAAGAGAGAAGCGAGAAAAGGAAAGGAGAAGAGAGGAGGATAGCGAAAGGAAAGGTATCACCACCCTTGGATCCCACGATGACGATGACAGGTGTCGCAATCCTCGCGCGTGGTTCCCTGGGGGCGTGTCTTTTATACTCTAGTCCCCGCCTCTGGTTACGCCCCTTGAGGCCTTATATGGTTCTTGTTCTAGAAAGTTCTCGGCCTTCTGCGCAGGCGCTGGGGGAGGGGGCTGGTCGCGAGAGGTCTCTCGGGCGGTCGCGAGCCCCTTCCTCAGATAAACCCTGTGAGACCTCTGGCCCTATGTGGTAAGGTCCGTCGGAACCCGGAACCGCGCGTCCTCCGACGCGCTCTGCACGTCCCGCTCTCACTCTGCCCCGTCCCGTGCCAGCTGACCTGCCGCCACCATGCAAATCGCGCCTCGCCTCGCCACAACGTTTGAGACGTTAGCTCTTTCGGTCTCCCACACGGCTGTATACAGCCAGGCTGCAATGCTTTTCGTAATTTATTCAGAAAGGACTAATGCGCCCTTCTTGTCAAACAGCTGTTAAATTGAGGAAGATGTTTTCCTACAGCTTCTAGGCCTGTTTGGTTTGGGTTGGTTTTTTTTTGAGAGAGAGAATAGCTACAGTTTGTGTTTTGTGCTTTCAGCTTTTCCTGCCCCCTCCCTGGATGGGACCCCAATAAAAGAGCTGGTTCTCTGTGCTGTGGGCTTGGTGCCATTCCATTATGTCTCTGTGTCCCTGGATGAAAATTTAAGGCTTTGTGTAGCACAGGTGTCTTTGATTAAAGGGGAAAAAGCATGCTTGAACAGCCTTAAACTGGTCTGTGTGTCCATTCTTCTCCCTGCTCTGCCTTTTGAGTGTTCTAAAGTCAGAATTTTAGGATATTGAAATCTACGGGCTAATATTGATGGTTTAATGTTGACTTTTACAGAGACACTTTCACTTCAGGCCAGTCTAGAGTAGGAAAACATTACTTTTGATTACAGATTAAAATTGCGATATATAGTAAACTTCAAAATATTTTTAATTACAGACACATTTATAGCTTTGTTTTCAGGCTGAAATGAATGTTGAACTGCCGGTGTACGTCTGATAAAAGTCCCAGTATGTCGTCTGAGGTTTCCCTTGCATCTCGGAAAGTGTTGTATTCATGTTCTGAGCAGCTTATATAGTTTGTTGACTATTGTGGACTATTTCAATTACTCTATAGCATAAGTATATAATCAATATGTATTATATAATTACATCAGTGCTAGATAGAGTTACTAGTTCAACAGTATTATTACAGCATTTTCACACCTATCACCCACAGAAAATCAGGGGTTTTTTGTTCAGGTTGCTACTGGATTATGGAGGCAGGGTTAGTGGTGACTGAATTATATCTGTGAAAGTGCAGTGTTTGTATTCCTGTGTCAGGTGGGAGGCTTTTGGAACAAAAAGGCCACTCGTTTTTTAAGCAGCTTACAGTGATACTGACACTAGCAACTTTTGTCTTTATCAGCGCATGTACTCTGAAGCATTTCTGCTCCATCTAGCCCCATAAGAAAGAGAGTATCCCTAGGCTTCCAGCCTACTTCACAAGGCTGGTGTAAATCTTAAATAAAAAATATTTATGTGAAGTCTGGTCAGAAAATAGTTCTAGTCTATTGTCAGCCTTCATGAAATGTCAATTTCATGGAAAAAAATTACACGTTTCTGCTTTAATACTGAAAGTACTTTCAGTTTTTAGAATGAGAACTGCAGGTTGGGCAAAACTGGTAGGTTATGTGAAGTTTTTGCCAGCTGTTAGGAAAAAACCACAGATGTGCATAATTATTTTAGGGGGTTTTGATCTTCATTCTGCAATGCTTGCAAAACAAGTTAAAAAAATTACGCATTTTTTCCAAGACAGGGGAAGAATTCTGACTAATTCTGTTACTTGATATTAAACGCTCAAAGCCATTTATTATAAACTTTGTTTTTAAGTGACTGCTCAAGGTAAGAGCAAAAATTCAGGCAGTCCTCTCTTTTTCCATGGTTTTCCTGCACACAATATATGAAGCATGCAGGTATGCTGTAGGGCATATCAGTAAGCAAGAAGCTTCATATCCTAACCTGTTGTATATTCCCATTAGGGACCATGATGAGTGTTTATTTCTCTCTCAGTTACTAGTTCTCACCCTGTCTTTTTTCATTTGTTAGTCACTGCAATTTATTCTGTTCTCCTTTTTCCTCCTACAGAAGAGATGGTGGAAGGAAAAAGTGCCATTCTCATAGGCATGAGCCAGTGGAACTCAAACGACCTTGTTGAGCAGATAGAAACAATTGGGAAGCTGGAAGAAAATCAAGGTAATGTTTAACTTGCCTTACATATTAATTTAAAGTTAACAAGAAAATCTGGCTACTGAAGCAATTAGTTGTCAGATATTATGTAAATACTCAACAGAAATATAATTTACAGCATCCCATAGTTAAAAGACTTACATAGACATGTAAGTAGTATTTTAGTGCTGGGAAATTAATTGCAATGATCTCTTTCAGGAGGAAACTTCATCTCTGGCAGGCCAGGTAATAGAAATTTATTGACTTCAGTGGGAAGTCAATGTTGGACTCAGCTCACCAACTATGAGATAGATTATAAGACTACAACTTAACGTTTTGCATGTTTCCTGTAATCAACATATATAAGAGACTTGTTGGTCATTGTCACTGGGTTATTTTGCTCCTTCAAGTCAGCAAATCCTTATCTGGGATTTTCAAGGGGACACATACTTTCACAAGTGTTTGGGGCCAGTTTTAGGTAAACGTTTAGGTAACTATGTGCCACTGAAATGAGTGGGAAATGGGCACTGATAGCCCATTAAGAATCTAGGACCTAGGACAAAAACCTAAGCAGTCTTCCTTTAATTGTTACTTTGGTTCCCAAATTGCCTACTTGTTTGAAAATTAAAATTACCTCATTGACTTCAGGGAGAGAGAAGGATCTAACTTCCTTACCCATCGGTGGTATGCAGCTCATGTATAATGGTGCTTGTTAATTAACCTAGCTTTTTAAAGAATTTTATGGATTTGCCCATTTTAGTATGGATTTGCTACATGTAGTCAATCCTGAAGGTAGCTGTGAACAGGTCCATTTTAGTATACAGGTGTATATAAAAGTAATACTTATCTGATTCACAAACTTCTTGATTACCTACCATGAGCGATTTATTTTGATAGTATTTAAGTGACAGGTAGACACAATACACAGAGTGTATTTACAATTGTTAAATAGGTAATTAGAGAAGAAAAAACTGTTCTGTTTTGCATTTGCTCTTAACAGTGATGTCAAGGCCTCACTTATGTTGCTTGGTAACTTCATTGGGAATCAGAGATTCAATGGCAATTTGTGAGAGATACTGTATGTGTTGTAAATATGCCATTTGCTATAAAGTAGCAAGAAAAATTAATACAGTATTGCATCAAACATGAGTTAGTCTTCTCAATGACTTGCCAAAAACCAGCTATCCTTGCACTCTTGAAGATATTTCTCTATTTCTTCCAGTGCTGGCAAAGATTTAGAATGCTTATTTCATTTTAGCACCCATTACATGAGGATGGTTTTGTTTGTTTTTTTTCATAGTGCCCTTTGTGTTGGGCACTGAGGAAAGAGTTGTAAGAGACTGTTTTTAAGGGTTTCTGCTGTTAAGAAACAAGGCTGGTAAAAGGATGATTGCTTGTGGTACGCAGTTGAATAGCTGCAGCAAAGAGAATGTGAGACCCAGGGTTGCATGGAAGACATGCAGAAACAAATGAAGCAGTCCCCTGAGTTATAGTCTATCCTTCTTCATACTGAAAGGGCTAAATCCCTGACAATCCCTGACTGAGACATAGACTTGCATTTTCTTAGTTTCACTCGCATCCTTGTTCTCTTTTGTTCTCTTCCCCTGCAAAGATAGTTTTGGTTACCTGCTGAGCAGAGTTGATGGTGGGACATTTCCTGTGACTTCTTACCTGATAGGACTAAACAGGCCTTGAGCAAGCTCGTTAGGCTTCCTAATTAAATCACTGATAACAGGAACTCAGGACGATTGTGCCAAAGATAAGCACCAAAGAACTAGCTTAAATCGACCCCCTTGTAACATTCCAAGGCCGAAGGACTGATGAGCTAACTCAATGACTATCTATGGACAAAGGAAGCCCAAAGTTCAACTAGTGGACAACGTGAGGAAGACTATGGAAGACCACCGGGAGGGTGAAAAGATCCTAACCCTAATTTTACTGCGCATGCTTGGACTATGTAAATGAATTCCGGGAACTCATCACCATAAAACTGCCCTTTTCAGGAAATCTGATGAATAGGTATGATTTTTCTGTATATGAACTGATGTGTTGTGCTAACCTGGCGGAGCACTTGTGGCGGAGCGATCCCCAGTGCTGCCCAGCGCTGCAATAAAGAATACCTGCTTAATAGTCATCCTGACTATTGAGTCCTGATTTCGGCTTTTCACGGCAACAATACAAAGGGTTTCTATTTTCATTTCATCTAATTCTCTGTGGTTTGTAAAAGAAAGAATTCTCATCCATTCTCTTCTTTTAACTTAATTTCTGTTCACACACAGCTGTTAGAAGAGGCTTTAGAGCCAGTGTACCTGACTCAAAGCATTTGATGAAGTGGCCTACATGTAAGATGCATCTACATTCTGATGTTGCTTCACGTATGCTGCAAGGTTACTATGGCTTTTAGGTCACGGTTCATTGTGCTGATTTTGACCGTTCTTGAATAGAGATGTCAGGCAAGGAGTGAAATCATTAAGAACTGGGGTAGCACAAGTCTGAGCCAATATTACATATACCATATCTTATTTTCCTAGAATGTGATTTCACTACTTCAGTAATGCAAAAGAAAGTAGAATTCTGGCTGCCAGTTAGAAATTTTCCCTGGTGCACCCCTGCTAAATACATCAGATTTCTAAATAGGTAAGGCAATTATGTGCATTTCCTCCTTTTCTCTGCCACCTTATACTCTCAGATTTAGTCCTATTGATTAGCTACTTGTTGATTTTTTTATTATTATTATTATTTCTTTTTTTCTTACATGTGCTCATCTGTATCTTATCTTCATGGAATTATCTGCCAATGCTGATAGGCCATATTGCAGTGTTGTTAGTGCAGATAATTGTACAGTGCTTTTGTTACAGCTTAAAAAGACTGAATAGCATTACCGGTTTGGCAATTTTAGAAAAGTCTGTGATTAGCAACCACCAGATACAAATGATAAAGGCAAAGAGGGAAAGAGGAGGATGTTTAAAGGAAGACTATGTTGTCTTCTGTGCTACAGTAGAAAGATATTTCAGCCTTAGCCCAACTGTATATAGTAAAAAATTAAAAGTTCAGGTTAAGCTGGATTCTCTCTTTAAAAACATGTAGAAAAGAGAAAGGTGTCCTATATGGCTTCTTTCCCAGGGTACTTCACTTGTTCAATGGAAAGATGTGAGGAGTATGGTCTTCTGATTCAGGGAAACTCTTCCCCCCACCCCCCACCCTTTCCCCCAAAGCTGGATTTACTTATGGCTCTCAGAGAATGAGGAGTTCATTGGCTTTGGTTGCAGAGAGCTTTGTTACAATGCAGTCAGTCTCTAGGGCCAGTGGTTTTGCTAGGTGCCTGTACAGAGAGCAGAGCACGGGTTCTTTTTCATGGTTTAATAAATTGATTAATAAAGCATATAATTATGGGCTCTTTCAACAAATGAAGACATATGAGAAGATGCGGTATGCTCTGGGCAGAGCTGAAGACTCACTGGACGCTACTCACTTAAGTAATGCTGCAGTTCCAATGTGAGACAGACAAGGTCCTTAGGAACTTTATAAATGGCAAGTACATAACTTAATTCAGTCATTGATTCTCAGTAAGTATGACTGAGAGGACTTGACCAGCACAGCCTTTCTCATCAGAGGTAGAAATAAATTTTTTGGGGAAAACTGGCAGCAGCATTTAAATTTATTAAGTTTTCATTACAGAAAATAACACAAACAGCAATCAAGCTGAATTAAAAACTCAGACAGCTGCATAAATTATGTTGATGCAGATGCCTTCCCTGTCATGGAACAAAAGCATTTTCACACATCACAGTGATGCATTTAAATTCACTCCTGGTGCAAAATATCTGTCCCTTATGTTAAGGAAAATTGCATGTACTGAGCACTAGGAACAAATTCAGCCTGTTGGATTTCAGTGCTTTATATTTCCTCCAGCTATCTTGAGTTCACATCCTTACTTTGAGTATATATTGTTAATGTTTGTAAGGTTGAAGTCGTTGGTTTGTTTTTGTACTCTTGACACAGTGCGGTGAAGGTGAGGTGAAGAAGTCTTTGCAAATACAGCAAAGGCGATTTGTGTACTTTGAATTCAATATATGCTTTATATTTCATTACTTGAGCTTCTTTATAGTGGGAAATGAGGTTACTATACGTTTTAACTGGCAAACCAGGCAAATACTTGTTACAGAAAAAATATGTCATTCAATTCAAGCTTGTAATTGACATGTAAACTTAACACCTGTGTCAGCATTTCAAAGGATGAAATCCTGGGGAAAAAATGCCATAGCTGGAATGGACATTCCCATGAGGTCAAAACAAGTTTGGTTGAGACCAAACCTCCATAAGACTTAAAATAAGGTCACGTGAATAGTAGGGTTGTCCTCTGTCCCTCAGTTGCTCATCTCTTGGCCTTTTTTAAATGTGGACTTGAGAGCTGGAAAGTGTTACAGGAGATTAACATACCATTTCTTTTTTCTTTTCTCTCACACATGCAAATTAAACTCTGAGGGAATCCAGAAACATCTGAAATGGATGAAGAACCGCAGAGCTCCATAGGGAGATAATAAGTGCTTGACATTGCAGTTGGAGATTAGCAGTCCTGCTATGATTCAGTCTCCATATACAAACAGCAGGCTTTACTGCGCTTTGCCCTTCATTTTGTCATCTCCTTCCCCCCCTTGCCCCACCAATCCATTTTATTTTTCTAAAGAGTAGAAGAAACATGCAGCTGTCAAGCAATGGGCAGTGCAGTTCAATGTCAATGTATCTGGGCTTTTCCAGCTGACCAGTGTCACACATCCATGAACATGAACCAGCTTTAATTACATTGAACTGCAATGAGAAAAAGGTTGTGTTGTTCTGCAGCTTTAGTAGATCAGATTGCCACTCCTGAGCTGGTAACTTCCACGCTGGGGAATTTTGTTTACCCCTGCCTTTCTAACTGGTGAGCAGAAGCAGCTGGCATTTTCTGGATGATTGCCACAGACAGAGGTGCTGTGCATAAATTTGTGCCAGCTACATTGCAACTTCAGACCTCTTTTTTGGTGTCAGATCTAATAAAACACACAAGCTTTATGGTTTTTCTTGTGTTGAGTTTCTGCTTTTGTCTGTGGCTCTTTGGTTTTCTGCCTGCCCTCAGTGAGCCAACAACCATTGCTGGACAACTGTGATTTCTGGCCATCTTGCCAGAAATGCCAGGGAGGTTTCTTCTCAGCAAAGGCTGCTAGACTTTGCTTTTCTTGTGCTGCCTTCTTTCACTGAGAGATGACATAGAAGGTATCTGGAAAGGAGAAAGGTCTTCTGTACACCAGCTGTATATGCTGCAAGTGTCATGCAGCAAGGAAAAGAATAGAATTCCACCTATAGTTGACCTTGGTACAATTGCAGAAAAATTTTGGAATGGTTAAGGTGCTTGCATAATGATTGTACAAGCAGTCGAGCTGATCAATAAAGGTATGCATCCTTTTCATGACCATAATAATGTTCCTTTCACTGCACATCTCTTGCTGCTATTTCTTGGTATAGCGAAGTACTCCAACCAGGCCTGACTGGTCATAGAAGGACGGGAAAGGCAGCTGTGTTGAAATGGAGTGGTCTTCTTAGCATTTCTCATTTACTGTTTGTTTTCTCCAGATTTTGTTTGGAGAAGCAAAAAGAAGTCTTTTCTTCAAGCCTCTGAATGGCTTTCATGTTCAAGCATGGCTGTCTCGGTGCAGTCATTATCACTACATGTTGCAGTTAAATGGTAGGGATTTTTGATTTGCTGAGCTCTCTGCTCCCCTCTAACTGCTGATTGTGTCTCTTCCACAAGAAAAGCAAGCAAGGACAGCATGAACATATAAAACTTAAAAATGGCTTTGCAGAAAAAAATTTGTCTAGATGCTGGGCTGAAGGTATCCAAACACTCAGTTCATTAAGGACTGTGTCATCGTGTTATGTGTGCCGCTCCTCTCCATTCCTTTCTTATTTCTTCCATCTGTTTTTTCTGTCGGTGGCATTTTTTAGCACAACTGGTTCCCCTTTGAACAAAAAGAGACTGACTTGCCTTTTGAGGGACACTGGACTCTTTTCCTCTTGCCCAAAGGCTTAATTTTTCATTGTCTGTTGTTTAGCTCTGTGCTTTTTATAAAACCAAAACAACCTTAGAAACCATAAGAGCAGTGGATTTCCAAGCTCATTTGTAGCTTTTATGATGCAAGTGAGTTTTGGGACTGTGGTGTCCCTTGGCTGCTGCGAAGCAGTTTGGATGTGCAAACAGCGTACCTGTTCGGTTGGCTGGCTGACATAGCAGATCTCACTGCCAGCCCTTCACTGAAGTGACAGGAGCCCAACACACCAGAAGGTCATGACAAGCTATATTTCATGATGGTTGCCAAATAGCCCAGAATTAAGTTTGCAAAGCCAAGATTTCAGAATTTAGCAAATACCAAGCTCGAGATCATAATGCAATCTTTATGGATCTCCTTTGTCTATTTGCCCTGTTACACTGCTTTTAATTACTCAGTAATGTGATAGGAATGCATTGTATGTGTAACAGGTATACTTGCTGACCTTGACATGGCTAGAAAGAGAGCTCTTGTCTTTAGCGATGGTGGGAGACTTCCTGAAGGAAAGTTTGTCTGGCAGTGAATGGAAAGTGCTTGCGTATCTTTCTTGTCTGTGAATAGCTTTTTCCTATGAAAGCTTCCCTTAGAAATTTAGAGAGATGTGAAGATGATCTCCAGAAAGATAAATGGATATGTGTGAGTAGGAAGGTTGAAATAGTCTATTTTAGACTATGTATTAAAATCAGAATAGCAGGATATTTGCAGTAACGTGAATTTTTGGTGTAGTTGTGGGATAATAGGTAATTGACGTGTTCTTGTTTGGCCATTATTTCTTCTAAGGAAAAGAAATACACATCTTTGTAAGATGCGATAGAATTAGATAACATCTGAAAATTGCTGTGTACAATTTCTGATTCTTTTGACTGTCTCCTCTTGCACAACTCGTGCTTCTGAGGAGCACACAATTTCTGGCTTTCACCAGGAGATATACTTAATATCTGAGGGCAAATACACTTGGGGATAAAGTTTGTATGCTCATTGAAATGGCAATAGGTGACTTTTCTTGTTCTGAACCTTCTCAAAGTTATATTGCAGTAAAGCTATGAAATTGCTTAAGACAAATAAGGGAACCTTGACCTCAGTACAAAAAGCAAAATTAAATCTGTCTGGATTCATCTCTAAAAAAACCTTGTTGTATGACAGGATGTATGTTGACCTCCAATGTTTTGAGTAGCAGATGATGATTAAGAGCTCATTTGGAAAGTAGTCAAGTTTTATTGCTCTTCTGGTTCTTAAAGAAGTCATTGGAGATGCGTGACAGTGTCTGCTCGCGTATGCACGTTTGCTGCAGGCTCTGGTGAGAATGACTTTAATGTTTCCTTAAGGGGTCTAGCCAGGTCTGGGGCCTGGCCAAGTGATACAGAGAACTGAGCATCTGGAAAAACAGTTAACATTTTTAGCTGCATGAGTGCCAACAGTTATAACCATCTGAGGGCCTTTTGTGACCCCTAAGAAACAAGTGGAGAAGCATTCTCATTGCCAACTCTTAACACTTCCCGCCCCCTATCCCGTGGCCCTACACTCCCTGTCCAGCTCCAAATAATTAATACTTTTTGGCACTGACTAGCTCTTAGCTGGATGTTCCAGCAAGGAGCTGATGGACTTCAGGGTCTATGGAGTCTGAACTATCATCTGTTTATGGAAGTAAATCTGCTTTGATAGGTGTGGCTATTGTTGAAGCGGGGGAAAGATACTTATGTCGTGTTTGAGAACTAGTGTGTTTAAGGCCCTGGTTACAACTGTACCATTCTGCAGATTTCTATTCCAAAGACAACCACCCCTAGCTACTCTGTTAAAGAGCCAAATCCTGTGCTTGGTTACTGCATGGAGTCCCAGTAAAGTGGCTGTGGTGTATATTATTGCACATAAGGCAAAACATAAAATTTGGCTCCTTATTGGTGAATACTTGTGATCCTGACAGGCATTATTTGTAATTAATTGAAGTAAAAGGAAAATGTATCACAACTGAATAGTGGCTACTCCATTAATAACTAGACTCTTGTTTTCTGACTGTAGAGTCAATGCTTGGCATACCTCACAAAATATTATTTTTTACCCTAGCAAGAATGTAGTGAGTGCTCTGTTGCCTTTTAAAATAGTCTGACTGGACAGTTGACGAAAACTGGAATGACTTGTCGTGGTTTAACTCCAGCCAGCAACTAAGCACTACGCAGCTGCTCACTCACTCCTCCCTGGTGGGATGGGGGAGAGAATCGGAAGAGTAAAAGTATGAAAACTCGTGGGTTGAGATAAAAACAGTTTAACAGCTAAAGCAAAAGCCGCCCACACAGGCAAGGCAAAACAGGGAATTCATTCACTCCTTCCCATGGGCAGGCAGGTGTTCAGCCATCTCCAGGAAAGCAGGGCTCCATCATGCGTAATGGTGACTTGCGAAGACAAACGCCATAACTCTGAACGTCCCCCATTTCCTTCTTCTTCCCCGGCTTTATATGCTGAGCATGACATCATATGGTCTGGAATAGCCCTTTGGTCAGTTGGGGTCAGCTGTCCCAGCTGTGTCCCCTCCCAACTCCTTGTGCACCTGGCAGAGCATGGGAAGCTGAAAAGTCCTTGATTTAGTAAAGGCACTACTTAGCAACAACTAAAACATTCCTGTGTTTTCAACACTGTTTTCAGCACAAATCCAAAACTTAGCCCCATGCTAGCTACGGTAAAGAAAATTAACTCTATCCCAGCCAAAACCAGCACATTCTAATACTTACCTCTTCTGACAACTGATTTTGCGTGTGTGTTTTTAAGCAGTTGCTGCTTAAGTGCAGTGGTTTTAGTCACGTATTACCTTCTGTTTGATTTGTTTCATTCTTGTTCAGGTGCCTGAAGCTCCTCTGCTTTTATGGTTGGTCCAACTTAAGTGAAATTAATGTGCCTACACTTGACGCAGGGCAGATTTGTGTCCTAGACAGGAGTTTGGTAGTCAAGACTTCTTCATTCTTTTCTTTCATCTCTTCTGGCACTCTGTGGTCTTCCCTGCAGCTCATACTCAAACATATTGAGCCATATACTTTATTGAGTTACCTACTATAGATCACGTTTGAAAACGTGGGATTTTTTGAACCTTTCTTCACCCCCAACTATGAGGATATGTTTCCTTCACCCCCAACTGCGAGGATACATTTGTGTAAACTTACAACTTGTGTTGATTCATTGGGGTATGCGGTGCTATTTAAGACCAAGATGTCCTGGTAGCACAGAAGAACAATTGGAGCTGGTCCCGGAGGCTGGAATTTGGGAGCATGAATTCATCATGAACTGTGCATCTCCTTATGATAAGATGGTCATATTATTGATGATTCTAGTGCAAGGGTACACCTAAGAGCCTAGCAATGTCCTTTCAAGTAGGTTGTATCTTTTGAATGGTTTGGAGGACCTTTTTCATCTCAGTCACTTTTGTACAGTACATTCATGTATAGTACATTCATGTACAGAATTCAGAAGATCTTGGTATCTAGGATGACTGCGGCATCATGAAAAGACCACAGCGAATTAGAAGATTGTAGTCACACAATGTTTTGTTAATGAGTGTGTGAAGTGGTTGTCTGGCCCACTGAAGAGAGAAATCAACCAGGCTGTTCTCCAGAGTACTCAAGCAAGAGCTTCCGAGACTGAAGTGGAGTTGTATACTATAAGAAGGGAAGCTCTACAGGATCAGTTGGTGCATTGTGACAGGCAAAAACTGTTCCAAAGGGATGGGTGATAATAGCCTCCGTTGCCCTCAGCTGGTTGAAGGGGATTTGGTTTCAGATCCCAGATTCTGAAATAACCATTATAAATTCATATGGGATATTTACAAATTTCACTGTTCTCTCTTGATTCATTGTTCTACCCTTTGCTATGAAAAGTGCATTTACATCTTAAAGGCAATTTTTTTTTGGTCCCACTAAGCCACTCTATCACTCCCCTTTCTCAGCAGAACAGGGGGAGAAAATACAATCAAAAGCTTGTGAGTTGAGATAAGGGCAGGGAGGTTACTTACCAATTACCATCACAGGCAAAACAGACTGGACTCAGGAAAATTAATTTCATTTATTGCCAATTAATTGTAACAGAGTAGGATAGTGAGAAATAAAACAAAACTAAAACCACCTTCCCCCTACTATTCCCTTCTTCCCAGGTTCGACTTCATTCCCAACTCTTCTACCTCCTCCCTGCTCCCCAAGCGATGCAAGGGGATGGGGAGCGGGGGTTGCGGTCAGTTCTTAACACTTCATCTCTGCCGCTCCTTCCTCCTCATGCTCTTCCCCTGCACCAACCTGGGGTCCCTCCCATCCTTCACAAACTTTTCCAGTGTGGGTCCTTCCCACAGCCTGTAGTTCCTCAAGAACTGCTCCAGCATGGGTACTTTCCACGGGATGCAGTTGTTCAGGAAAGGACTGCTCCAGCGTGGGTCCCCCATGGGCCACAGGTCCTGCCAGAAAACCTGCTCCAGCGTGGTCTCCTCTCCATGGGCCACAGTTCCTGGCAGAAAACCTGCTCCAGCGTGGTCTCCTCTCCATGGGCCACAGTTCCTGCCAGGAGCCTGCTCCAGTGTGGGCTTTCCATGGGTTGCAGCTTCCTTCAGGGCACATCCACCTGCTCCAACGTGGGGTCCTCCACAAGCTGAAGGGTGGATATCTTCTGCACCGTGGCCCTCCATGGACCATAGGGGGACAACCTGTGTCACCATGGTCTCCTCCATAGGCTGCAGGGGAATCTCTGCTCTGGCACCTGGAGCACCTCCTTCTCCTCCTTCTTCACCGACTTTGGTGTTTGCGTAGTTGTTTCTGTCACGTTTTCTCACCTCTCTCTCTCTCTCTGTCTCTCAGCTGTTGCACAGTGCTTTTTACCCCTTCTTAAATATGTTATCACAGAGGCGCTACCAACATCACTGATGGGCTCAGCTTTGAGCAGTGGCGGGTCTGTCTTGGACCTGGGTCTGTTGGACATGGGGGCAGCTCCTTTTGTCTTCCCATAGAAGCCACCCCTGTAGCCTCCTGCTACCAAGACCTTGCTACGTAAACCGAATACAATTACTTAACTTTTTGGTAAAACAGTTTAAATTCCAGTTCTACCAGATTTGTAGCAGGGGCTTGAACTTGGGCTTCTTTTAGAGGGGTTCCATAAACACTTGTCTGTTGGCTGTTTTGCAGTGAGTTTGTCTCTTTAAGTCTTCGTGGGGAAAAAAAGGTCACGTTTCTGTGGATAGTTTTGGTTTTAATACATTTGCATTTTCCAAAATGTAAACATTAAAAAACCCCACAAATGCACACCAAAAAAAAGTGAAACAGGCAAAACCCCCATGAACCTTGACTGTTTCTTTGTTTTGAAACTTAATTTGTACAACAGGCTTAAGGCAGTCATCTTTAGTTCCCCAATTGCAGCATCCTTAAATTGGTGGGATTTGAATTGTCAATATGCTTCTCATACCTGAAGCCAAGAAGACATTCTAAAACCTGCTGCATACCCTGGGGCTTGCAACCTTATTTCTGCAATATGAAGATTTTTTTTTTTTTTTAAGAGAGGATGGCATTAGTGGTATTTTTGTAGAATATAAGGTAAACAAGCAAGCAAGCAAATAACAATGTAATTTCCGTAATGCAGCTTGCCGCAAAGGATGACTTGATTTAATACACCTTAATTAAATTTGAAGAGCCATTAGTCAATTTTGTCACCAATATGCTACTATTTTACTCTGCAAATCTAGCTAATTGAATTAAAAATGCTTCAAATGAGGATGAATTTTCAGGTAGGCAATTGATGAAATGCAATTTAATTTTTAGTTGCTTAAAACATAACTGACTGTAAAATGCCTGTGAAATTCACTTTTCCTGTGCTTCATATGCCACACATACAGACTGATGGATTCCTTTACTGGTAACCAGCAAAATAGATGGACATGATCAGCTTTCACAACTGGAAATTTTCCTATGAGGTGAGTGAAAGGCCTTTCTTGGTCCCATTGCACGAGACCAGGTTACTTGGATCTTTTCATCTTTTAATGCATTGATTGTCTATCTGGAAAATAGTGCTGACAGTAATATCGCTTGCTTTCTGGGACTCATTTGAATTGTTGATTTAGATTAAACTTTTATTCTTCACATCCAGCCCATTACAAGATAGTGGTTTGGAGGTGCTACTGTTGGGCAAGTTGTGTTAGGTCTGTGTATGGAAACTTGCAATTGCTGCCCTTTCTGCACCACCTAGGATTGAGCTGTGCAATTCCTACCGATTTTTTAAAAAGACAAATTCTGTGCTTCTCACCTTAAAACTTACAAAGAATTGTTCTCCAAAGACTGTGGCTTATGAATGATAGACCATAAAATTCTGTTGAATTCACGGCATGCACTATGAATCCCCACCACTCCAGCTATTCTTTGTAACTTCCCTTTGAAAAAGTATTTCCTGAGATCTTAAGTACAGTAAATACATCAGAATGATGATTTTTTTTTTACCTTCTGATATCACATCTTTTGGATCTCATCTTTTTTCCATCTAGCGTAAAGGGGGAAAGAAGCCTGTTCTATATGTGAAGCAGCGCATTTCTAAGAGATGATGGGCAATTTCCTGTTCATTCCCTCAACTGCTATCTCTGTTCTCCTGTCATAATGTCCACAAGGCACTGAACAGAACTGGAAGACTAGAATAATGGTTTTGGTTAAGATTAAGTTTAATATACATCTGTGGAGTAAACTAATTCATAGAATCATAGAATATCTCAAGTTGGAAGGGACCAATAAGGGTCATCAAGTCCAACTCCCTGCTCCTCACAGGACTACCTAAAACTAAACCATATGACTAAGAGCATCTTCCAATTACACTATTGTACTTCACACTAATTTGAAACAAGCATTACTACAGCATATTTGTGCTTCCAGAAAATGTGCAACAGTCGTCTCTCAATTGCAGTGCCTTTTGATGCAAGTACCTTTTGATCCTTTGCAAAGACTACTGTAAAGAGTTACCCTGCTGAAGAAACTGGACTTACAGCAGTAAAATGGAGAGCAGAATTGGTCCTAGTAGCTTTTAGCAGAGACTTATTGCATGGAAGGGATGGTCAATCACTGGCTACTTCCACAATAGTACATTCAGCACCTTTGTGCTTGGTGCTTCCATTGCAATTCTAATGCCCTAGGATTCACGATAGCTTTTGTTGCACTACTTGGAATTCATCTTTTCTGTTGTCTTGCGTGCACAAGGCTGCTATAAAGACTTAACTTGATGACGGTGATTCTTCTTCTGTTTTGAGAAAGATTGGTTTGGTTTGGTTTGGTTTGGTTTGGTTTGGTTTTGAGTGGACTGTTCACAAGGGCCAGCTTTTCAAAGTGCAGTGAGCTCCCATAAATCGTATTGGGTGTTCAAGAGCATTAAGCACTTATGAAAATGCGTTTGTCCTTGTCCCAGACCTCTTGAATCTCTGGTTAGACTAACGTGATGCAGCACAGGGTAAGACAACACCAGATAGAATGGTAGGATACACTGAGAGCTGCTACAAAAATTTACCCTAATCTCACCCCACAGTGGAAGGTAGAGATAGGGAAGTGAATGAGAAAGTAATTAGTATTTTATTACTTAATAGGGCATAAGCAGTTCTTAATTTGGCCGTGGAACAGTATTGCTTTATCTTTCTATCAAATTAAGGGTCTAACCAGTCATGTATTATGGAGAAACATTAACATGAGAGAGAAGTAATTCATCAACTTCAGGAGATTTGTCTTCATCAAACTTTCAACTGGGTTGTTGCTAAGTAGACACAAATCCGAAGTCTAAGAGGAGAGTTTAGCTACTTCACCCTCCAGGTTGATGTTTTTGCAGAAGCAGAAAGACTTTGTAGTCTGGAAACCATCTATTGTTTCTCGTAAAATGAAATTCATCTTGGTTTAAGTCAATAATAAAGCTCGACAGTGTTTATATCTGTACATATGGTGCTTGGTTAGGAGTAAAGCAGAGGCTGCAGCTCCCTGTGCAATGGTTAAATGCACCTTTGGCAAGGAAAACTGCCAAGGTGCTAGCAATCAGCCCTGTGTTAACTGCAAAGTATGGCAGGAAGGCAGCTGTTGATTTGATTTTTAGGGTCAGTTTTTTCAGGCAAGATTGGGTTGTATTATTTTTTTTTCTCTGTTGCTTTCTTTCCTTGTGTAATTTGTAGAGCACAAGTCTGATGAGGAGCGGCTGAGGGACCTGGGGTTGTTCAGCCTGGAGAAAAGGAGGCTGAGGGGAGACCTCATCACTCTCTACAACTACCTGAAAGGAGGCTGTAGAGAGGTGGGGGTCAGTCTCTTCTCCCAAGTAACAAATGATAGGACGAGAGGATCCTCAAGTTGCACCAGGGGAGGTTTAGACTGGATATTAGGGAATTTTACTTCACTGAAAGGGTTCTCCAGCATTGGAACAGGCTGCCCAGGGAAGTGGTTGAGTCGCCATCCCTGGAAGTATTTAAAAGACGTTTGGATGAGGTGCTTAGGGACATGGTATAGTGGTGGTCTTGGTAGTGTTAGGTTAATGGTTGGACTCAATGATCTTAAAGGTCTTTTCCAACCTATACGATTCTGTGATTCTGTGATTGTATAATTTCCTTATATAATAATGTGAAATATATAGATTTCCTTCTCACTTGATTCTTTCCTGTGTATAAAACCTGTAGAGATGGAATCAACTAATTTCTTTTCAGCCTAACTATATGTGGGTCTTAATAGTTTTGTTGAATTTTGCATTTCTAATGTTTAAATAAAAGTTAATTTGATGATTAGGTCAAAAGAATAAAGAGAAAATATTGCAGATATGCCAACTTGGCTGTGAATTAGCATTTTCCACTTAAATGGGAATGGTTAATTTCTTGCATTGAATTAGACTTTTTGTTAAGATACCTGTCAGTTGTGATGTGGATACTAACCCATGGTATCTGAAATTATGAGCTATGGTGAGTTGCGTCCATTAAACTGCTATAGGAAACTAGTGTTTCCGTGCAAGACTGGGTGCACTCCAAGATGTTTTTAGCGAGCTCTTCATCTGGTCTCATTTTTCATTGGCTCACTGATTCAGTCTCCTTTGTTACATCTGCCATGCATCTCAAAGGTTCTCCAACATTTATGCAATGGTCAAAATACTCAATATAACAGAAAAATCTCTACACCCTCATGACTCTGCTTTTGGTATAGTGATTTTTACCTTGTACTAGTGTTTCCCTCTCTCTCTCCCCCCCCTCTGAAGGCTGCCTTGCCTAATTTTGTCCACAGTGAATGTTCTGCTTAAACAAACTGGTGTCTTCCTTCCCCCCAGTAGCATGTGATCTCCCCCTCCTTGTTATGTTCTCCTAGAGTCATATAATTAATTAAAGGGTGTTTGTACATAGCTGACTGTAGTGTTTACACTGCTATTAAATTTATTGCACTAGCATCTGCCACCGCCTAATAATGTGAGGAATGGCAAGCAGAAAATTTGGCTTAGTGGAGTGAACAGTGGAAGGGAAGGACAGAAACTAGAATAGCCAACAGCGTTCCAAGACACATCAGATGGCTCATATAAAGAACAGATTTACTTCTAGCAGCAGGTTTTAGAGAGAAGCAGTGAACTGAATTTCTGCAAATCATCCATGGTAGCAGTTTACATTAGAGCAGGTTACCAGTGTTCTGCAACTGCCGTAATTTAATTTTGTGATGCGGTATGTTCTAGAATACAGCTCAGCAAATGCATGCAAAATGGAGGAAGCTTAAACTAGCTGCTAAGGTATTTTTTAGCTGCAAGCTGAGTCCTGCTGCAGAGAGTATTGCTTTCCTTGCAGTCCCTCCACAGATTCCCTTTTCCTTTTTCGACCCGTGTTAAGATCCGGTCTACATGCTGAAATCAGCATGTGTCCTTGCATCAGTTTCATTGGGCCTAGAGTTTCCCTGGCTTTCATTGCCATCCAGAGGGTCATACCATCTGTAGGTGTATTATCTCCTCTCCCCCTGCTTTCCCAAGTTTGATGTAATTGTGCTCACACCAGTGTTACGTTTGCCATGTCCTTAAAAAAAATATTAACAAAACACATTTTTTCTGTTCAGAAGGTAAATTTCCAGTATTCTTGCTGGGGTGAAAGCCACATTCTAACATGGAGCATGAACATTGTTTGTTCCAGTGGTATTGTTATGTTGTCAAATGAATTCAGATTATTAGAACCGAGAAAGTCATGCTTACCATAAAGCCTGCTGGCACTCTAGGAGCTAATGTTGCAAGACTGGATGTGTGGGGAAGAAGGCCAAGAAGGGTCCCCCTAATATCTCACTGGTGCTGAGGCACACAACTCTGTTCTGCTGTGCTGTCCTCTGATGCTGCTGCTGTTAGCAATGTAATCCCAGGGGACAGCAAAACAAGAGGCAAGAGTTGTACAAAATGCCATCTGACATCTTGGGAGCACTGTTCTGCAAAGATACATGTATGCATAATGACTATGTACCAGAGCATGATGCCAAAGATAACTTTGTGAATCTTGTTTTTACTTGCAGCTACTTTCTCTGGTGAATAGTTACATTTATTTCTACTGGTGTTACCAATCCTTTGTGGAAGAGTAAGGTGGATTCTATTCTGGTTTCAATGCTGCCCCAAAAAATGCTCTTTTTTTTTTTTTTTTTTTGGTAGCATGCAAGTAGAGTAATTGCAGATCATCTTTCAATTCCAGGCCAGAGAAGTGGCAATTTTTTGCAGATTCTGCGGAAATTACTGCATGATGAAAATACCTGGACCCCTCTGATGAGCATAGTTAACGCTCCTTTGGAGCATAAAGTTCCTACTGCCTTAATTTCACTAGCATGATTTTGTTTGATCAAGTTCTTTGAATTTGGTGAGACTCCTCATAAACTAAACTGTCTTCATTAATTTGTCTCTAAATGTAGGACTAACATCTCAGCCCTTTAGTAGTCTAGTTTTCAAGGACCATAGTTACACAGATGAAGTAGAATGCCCTCAAGTGGTTAATCAGGCACGACATTTTCCCATCAAGTTTTTTTCCCCCCAAGTTTTTCCCATCCTATCAGAGTAAATGTCTTCACAAGGGTAATTTAAAATATGCCAGGTCTGCATTTCAGGCTAGGTTCATCTTCCTTGAACCTCTTGAGGGGTGACTATGTGAAGGGAAACATCATGTGATTTAGGGGGCCTTTAGACTTGCATTGTAGTCTGTGCTGTGGCATGTATCCTGAAGCTGGACAACATTTCACTCATGAGGAGTAGTAAATGAGAAGAGAACCTAAGTCTAGGAACCCACGGCTGAAAGACATTAATGAACCTCCCTCTCTGGATCTGCCTTCTTAGGAACCACCTTTAGTGAAGGTTTGTAAAAGTGGATAACATCAGATTTTGATTATGTGCCAGAAAGAACTTTGTGTCAACAAGTTTCTAGGGGCTAGACTTTACAAGATGTCTAACTGTGGTGTCTGAAAGTTCAGAGCTATCAAAGCTCACAAATGAAGCATAATTTAAGATGGTTTTGAGATCTGTGAATTTCTTTAGAAATCCAGAAATTCATGACTGCCTTTTCTATTTTATGTTATCAATGAAGCGAACACGTGTGCTTAAAATATCATGTGTGCTGTGAAATAACCGACTGTGAAAAACTGGATGTGTTTTGCACCTAATAATTTCAAGCACTTTTGAACTTTTAAGCAAAAATATGCCGTTTTAGAGCCGACACTTATATTTACTATAGGAGATTGCTGAATTGGGCCCATAAGCTCTCAGAACAGGTCTTCAAAACAGCTCAAAGAAGGATTCCCCCCCTCCCCAAGAATTTAACATTAAAAAAAATTGGAGGGTAAATTTTCGGAATATTTGGTGCTTAAAAAGAAAGCCCTGGGCAGAGTGGGTGATGAGCTGTGAAGGCAGCATGTCCCTTGCTGAGTTACTGCAAAAACCACTCTGCAGCCTCTTTGAGAAGATTCTGAGTGTAGGGATCACCCAAAATGCTGACTTAGTGTGTTTATGCTTAGCATCAGAAACTTGAAGTTCTGTACTTATATCCCTACCAACAAGGAGTTAGCTTCCCCTGGATAAAGATACCATCACTTCTGACCATTTTTCCCACTCTGCATTTCCCAGGAATACACTGCTTTGTGCATAGCCAGTTATGTGCTTTATGCCTATTTTGCCGGAAGGTTGAGAGGGTAGAGGAGGCAAGCAAGAATTTTAGGAGCAGTGTGAGCTTTTAGAATTTTTAAACCAAATCAATCAGCCCAAAAGTTAAATTATTCCAACTTCATCTCTTAACAACCATGGAGGCAAGCCTGTTCTCCTGGTTATTTTTATGTAATTGCAAATGTTTTAAAATTAGGTTTATAAATTATGTAGATCTTCACTGATCAGAGGCTGTGAAGTGAAAGGAGATGATATGCAGCTGAATGTGCAATTTGCATTAATCTGCTCAGCAGGCAACTGAATTCTCTCAGTAAAGGGACCTTTTTCTTGCGTACACACACAATACTGCAGCAACATGGAGGTGATAAATTCTCTGGAGGACTGAGGGAATAGAAAGAATGGGAGATTACTGCCAAATAGGATAACACAGGAAAGACAGCACAGACTCAGAAATGTAGCGCTGAATGGAAGCTCAAAAGAGCTTTCACTCTCACCTTCATTACCGAGGCAGAGTATGGAATATTCAGCCAGCTCCCATATCTCCTGGCAGTAGTTTGCACTGTAGCTTCTTGCTTCTTAGCTTTGAATATGAGGATAACGGCATTCTCAGAACTGTTCTACTCTGACTTTAGCTCCCAGCTGGCTAATGATTGTGCATTACCTGCTTGTTTTATTGGTCACTTTTCACACTTTCCACTCCACTCTGTTTGCTGGTTTCTGCTGGGCTTTTGAGACCTTGTCTTTAAGCTGGAAAGGAATTTGTAGCAAGTAGTTTACTATATTTGAACAATCCCTGTTGTGGTAATATGGTCTCTGTCCATGGAAGTGTATGAAACAGGGCACTAGTATTCTCACATCTTCATGGAATCCCTATGAAAGTTCAGTACAAGATCAAGGAATACGTAAAAAGAGAAAGAAAAAATAAAGGACTATCAAACACCTATCTGAAAAATGTCATGAAAATGTTGCAGGCAGTATTGTTGGGGTACTAGTGTTTGTCAACCCTGTTGCCCTTTTGTCAAGACAGGTAAAAGTATGTGACTTACAAACTGGCACAGTGCTCTTTTTTTTTTTTTTTTTTTTTTTAACATCAACAGAGAACAAATGAAGGCAATGCTTAGCTTATACTTTAGAAATAATGCAAGTTTGTAGGAAAGAAAGAAAAAACAGACTGTGTGTGGGTACTTCATATTTTTTTGCAGATTGTTTCAGTGGTAGTATGGGATTCCATAAATGTTTCAGTACTTTGTGGAGCAGCTTGCAAGAGTGCTGAAAAAAACATGGGAAAATGACACTGTACTTAATGTTCACACGCTGGGTTAAATTTTGAAAAACTTGTGATAAATAACTTTCCTTACTCTCCCCTGCTACCACTGTGAAAGCATTAAACAGCAAGGTTTTGTCTGGAGTCGCACTAACCCTGGCAATTACTGGTTTTTGAGGGGTGGATGGTTATGACTGTCTCAACTCTTCAGCATTCATCTTGCAGATCATGCATGAGTTGGAGGCAAGGTACTGTGTGTGAAAGAAAGCTGAAGAGCTTTTGTAGAAACAAAAATCTAAGCCTAGATTTAAAAAAACTTGAGGACTATTTGTGTCCCTGCTATCACATTTGGTGATAGTTGTGGTTTAATCCTGGCCAGCAGCTCAGCCCCCCCCCCAGCCACTCACTCACTCTCCCCCAGTGGGATGGGGGAGAGAATCGGAAGGGTAAAAGTGAGAAAATTCATGGGTTATGGTAAAGACAGTTTAGTAGGTAAAGCAAAAGCTGCATGTGCAAGCAAAGCAAAATAAGAAATTCATTTACTACTTCCCACCCACAGGCAGATGTTTAGCCATTTCCAGGAAAGCACGGCTTCATCACACGTAACGGTTCTTGGGAAGACAAATGCTAGAACTCTGAAGGCCCCCCCTTCCTCCTCCTTCTTGCCAGCTTTCATTGCTGAGCATGACGTCAAATGGTGTGGGATGTCCCTTTGGCCAGTTGGGGTCAGCTGTCCCAGCTGTGTCCCCTCCCAGCTTCTCGTGCCCCCCAGCCCACTCGCTGGTGGGGTGGGGTGAGTAGCAGAAAAGGCCATGACTCTGTGTAAGCACTGCTCAGCAGGAACGAAAACATCCCTGGGTTATCAACTGTTTTCAGCACAAATCCAAAACATAGCCCCATACAAGCTACTGTGAGGAAATTTAACTCTATCCCAGCCAAAACCACTGCAGTTTAAAAAACCTTGAGAAATACCTGTGTCCCCTCTCCCCTCTTGTTGCACTTGCTCTTTAACAGTATGTGCTGTGCCTGCAAAGTGATTGTCATTCACCATATCCTGTGCAAGGCAGCGGCACAAATGTGATGGGAGCTTTTTACAGAAAAAACCCTAGAAAACATGCATGAAAACATGGGCCAGATCTAGAATTTATTGACTTTTACATACTGCTTAGCAACTGAAAACAAGCGTTTCCTTTCTAGTGTTTTTGTTTTGCCTTCATGTTTTTGTTTATTTTTTTTTTCCATGATCTCTTCTTATTTTTCTCTTTTAAATAGTGAATAATGTGGGACAGGCACAGTAACGCATACTGAAAGACCTAAATCTAGATGTTAAAAACTTATGTTCAAAGTTGAAATTTTTTAGTAAAGCTTTAAAAAAATTGTCTGGTTTTGAAACCTACCAAATAAAAATGAATTTCAATTCTGTAGTGAAAGTGGCTTCACTTTCCATCAAGAGCTGTTCTTTTGAGATGGAGAATTTCTGTCTCCACAGCCATTTAAAGCTGTCATGGGAAGGAGTTTTCTTCATGAAGCCCGTTGTTTTCCAGTCATGTTGTAATTCATAGAATTGTGTATACCAGCACTTCAGAAGGCTGGTCTGTGCTCTTGACATGGAGGCCTGATTTTTGGTTTTAGCTCTCACATTCATGAGAGCTTCACAGGTTCTTCCCAACGCAATGACTGATGGATGCTTTGCCTCAACAATTACTCTCCCTGTGAGCTATTGCAGGTAATGCTTCTTCCCTAATAAGCTGAAAGCAGATTAACAGTTGTGACCCAAGCTCTTTGGCAGAACAACAGGCTGTGAATTGCCCTGATGAGGAACTGAAGATGAAAGAGATTGTATGTGAAGTTTGGAATGTGGTTAATTCAAATCACTTTCATTCCTCAAAAGTCAGGTACCCGAGGTGGTCTCTTTGCTTGCAGTTTCAGCACAAAGAATGGAGAAGAGCAGATTTCTATGCTGTATATTGAAGAGCCTGTCATTTTTTCTTTTCTTTTTACTCCCTTTGAAAGCCAAGTTGTCAGTTGTGATAGCTGGGGCATCTGAAGAAAAAGAGAATGGTGGCAGAGCTCTTGTTCTGTACTGCTGCATCCATCAGAGGAGTTAAAAATTATTATTATTCATTGTATATTAACCCTAGTGGGGTTTAGCGTAACAGTATTTTTAATCCATGGAATGAGGAACAGTGCATACAAGTTCTATAGTCTTCTTAAGGCACTGGGCAGAAGCTTTCACTGAACACAAGGAAATCAGTAGGCAGGCAATTACAACACACGCACTGTTTTATTCACACATTGTGGAACGCCACTAGCTTCACTGGTCCCTGTCATTTAACCAGTCTGGTTTTTGTTTCCAGATACACAGAACATAACGTTGCCTCTGTTGTTTATTCAGACTGTGTCTCAGCAGAAGAGTGCAGTCTCTATCGCTTTTTTGAATATACTTAAATGGTAGGTAGGCTCCAGGAAAAAGAGTAAATTTTGCCTAGACCTCTGAAGAAGGAATCTAGAGAAGGGATTAAGAGACCTGTGTTCCCATCCCAGCTCTGATGGTAGCTGTGGGCAGGTACCATTGGGCTTTTGTTTCTGTAGTGATGGATTGATGGCAAAGGTGTGTACTCTCCATGGTAGAAATGGCCTGAGTGCTGTAGGAGTCCTTTATCTATAGGCACAAACTAAATGAAAGGCCCTTATATTTCTGTATCCTTGTGTCACTGTATTTTAGGTTTTTGTATTTAGATCTGAGAAAATCCCTTTGTACTTGCAACTTTCCTTGGACAGGTGGACTGTGGGAGAGAATGGAAGGACAGAGACATTCTTAAAAACTCTGCTAATTAAATATTCGGAATAAGAATCTGTTTTGTGTTGCTAGATAAGTTATGGTAATTCTTAGTTATTTAGAGATTCAGTGGCTAATGCTACAGGTAATCAAATAGATTCCTAGCTACAATTTCATTGCTTATGATGCCTTTCTTGAGATGAAGAGTAAAATCTGGCTTCTAGACTAACCATTTTGATGAATAGATTAGAGCAGTTTTCAAGTGTGTTATGTGCTGAGCTATTCCCACTGAAGCCAATGGGAGTTTTAGAAGTAAGGATAGTGGTCAATTGCAAAATACTTACTGCAATACTGGAGAAAAAGTAAAGAGCTTGATGTCCATGTAAAGCAATACTGTTTCACATTGTGTTTTTTTCCTTCTGCAGGTGAAGGGTCTGCATTTTGCTCATCTGCCTTTCTACAGGAGAAACAACGTGAGTTGAAGTTCTCATTTTTCTTTGTACCGAGGCTGTCCAACAACTAGAGATAATAATAGAATAGAAATGTTAACCAGCACAGGTCTGGTGTTATGTTATGTTGAGAAGGGAGATGGGTGTGGAGGGACCAGGATTCTTTTGAGTTTTGTTTTAAATGTATTTATTTTTAATGTGGATTATGGAAACGTACCAAGGAAGTGCCTGTAATATTATGTAATACATTAGATAGTGCCTTATAGCATTGGCTAGAGTGGCAGGGGTGGAGCATTGGAGGATGACGCTGCTGGTATACATGATAGCTCATACAGGACAGTACAACATGGCTCGATTTGGAGTGTAGAAGCCTTCAGTGCTTTGTGCTCTGGACTTCCTTCTCCCATCTCTGCTTAGAGAGGTCCAAGAGGTGTTGCTGTTAAAGTTTCTGAGTGCTGTAGGAATGCAATGTAGTGCCATGCCTGAGATTGCTAGTGTTCCTTTGCTGCTGGTGCCCCACTTTGAGGAGTGTATTCATGTGTCACTGTGCTGTTGATCTTTCTGTGCTTTTGCATTTTTTGCTAAAGAGAGCAAATTGACTTACAGAAATGAGTGGTGTTAAAGAGGGTGTTTTCTTTCATGACAGTTCTCTCTGGGAACAATGGTCAGCTGCCCTCATTGAGTTCACAGTGAAACATCTGTTTGCTATTCCTGCAACTGTGTTCATAAGCACTTGCTGTCATTCTGTGCCAACCCCTCCCCCTTTGGAAATCATGCTTTGCCCAGCTCATCTGGCCTGGTCTGAGAACCGGAGCTGAGGAGCACTTGGAGTCTAGATCCTTGGCTAAACCCTGTGTGTTGCTTCTACTCTGGTGCTCCATAGTAGTCATGTACAAGATCTGGTAGCACGTGTGTGTAAGACTCATTCAATGAAGAAACAGTGTGGAAGTTAACACAGGCACTATCTCATGTTGTGGCTTCCAGAACAGGATTGGGCTCAGTGATGCATGCCATTATTTTCCTCTAAACACTGCAGTTTGCGAAACTGCAGCTGCAGTGTATTACAATATTCTTTATCATTTGTTAATAGAAAGCATATGTTACAGCCTTCATGTGAACATATTTCTCATGATGGATTTGTCATTATAAATGGCTAGTAATAGCACAGCAGATGGCAAGAAGCGGCATAATTTCTCATGGGAGTGCAATAATGGAAATAATGGTTTTCTTTGGAGACTATCACCACCTTATTCTTTGTACCTAAAGCAAGTTCTCTTGGTTTTACTCTAAATTCCTCCGTAATTAACGTGGCAAAATATTAAGGATGTTTGAAATGGTCTGTAAAAAATAAAAAAGAGGACCTGGCTTGACTCTTAGTACAGGTTTGAACTGTACCTCATGTTCTCAGAAGTCTGGGGATGATCATGCGAATTCTTTTCTCCTGGATTCAGGGTACTTATTTTCTTATTGTTTTGTCAGGGATTGAACTGATGCTTTTCATGGCTGATTTGGGGTGTTGAATCACTGTCTGAGCTTTTCCTTTCACCTGGCTCTCCTCTCATGCTGATGGCTGATCTTGAGATCTGATGTACTCCACATGAAGAGACTGTTTGGGCAATGGGTTATTTCAGGCAAGGCTATAGACACACTGCTTGCTTGATGTCTCTGTAAGTCACTGATGAACAGGTGCAACACATTATATACACCAGTTCCAGTGGGAATTCAAGTCCAAAACAATCTGTGCCGGAGACGCTGGCTCATTGGTATCTGCGGTAGCAGTGTATGTTTCTGTCTCCAGAAATACTTGGTAAATCTCTTCCCTAGTCATTAAATCCTTTGGCTCAGATGGTAGGACACTGTTCCTGGATATTGACTGCTAGACTTGAAAAGCAGTATAATTTCTGTAACATGGTTGCATTTAATTTAGGACTGTGAGCTGTCTTCCTTATAGTTCAGCATCTGATCGGCAATAGGTAAGTGTCCGTTATTGTTTTTACTCACCTCCTTCACTTTAATTTGTTTTGGTACCACATATTGCTAAGAGCCATTTAACTACTTAGGATAGTTCTCAATGAGCTGATACATGGTCCGGTGGCTGTCCTGACAAAAAATGCTTAATAGTTCCTGCTGTTTTTTATAATGCAGCCATCAGTTTTAAATGGTATCAACTGATGGTCTCCCAAAAGATGGAACTTCTAAATTTTATAGTTGACATAGTTGTTTAATAATGAGGTCGCTGTTTCCACGTGATGGTTGAGAACCTACTATGATCTCAGCCAAATCAAATTATTCTCAGTACTGACATTTGGCCACCTGTTTTAATTAAGGTTACCAGGTATTCCAGGTTGGCAGAGTTAGCCCCAGATTACAGGATGTGTCTCCAGGATGCTATTTTGTCTCACATTTTCATCCAGACATGCAATTTTCTGTTTTCAATTTTCAGATTGGGTTGAGAGACTTTGCTCTTTCTCCAAGGCTTCAGCCTCTCTCTCTCGCTTTCTGAGAGAGAGAATGGGAGACATATATTCTTTTAATTTGACTTGTTGCAGTTGGAATATAATAACATTAATTTTGTTCTTTCCATCCCTGATACCTCTGTTGCTGGTATCAGACTACAAACCTGTGGAAAGTTGCAAAGGGCGTTTGTCAGAGCCTGGATTACAACTTCTGAGCAGAGCTTTGTGAGAGACTGAAAGAGTTAATGTCTCAAACGTTGTGGTGACTTGAGGCGCTATTTGCATGGCGACGGCAGGTCGGCGAGCATGGGGTGGGGGAGAGCAAGAGCGGGACGTGGAGAGCGCGTTGGAGGATGCGCGGTTCCAGGTTCTGCCAAACCTGACCATGTATAGCCAGCGGTCACACAGAGCTGATCTGAGGAAGGGACTTGCAACCGCCCGAGAGACCCCTCACGACCACCCCCCTTCCCCAGCGCCTGCGCAGAAGATTGAGAACTTTCTAGAACAATAACCATGTCAGTCCTGAAGGGGCGTACCTGGAGGCGGGGATTAGCCAATAAAAGGCTTGCTCCCCCTTCCCCCCCCCCCCCCCCCCCCCCGCCAAGCGCGCGCACGCCCACCACTGGAGGATTGCCACGTCTGTCATCGTCATCGCGGGATCCAGGGGTGGTGATACTTTTTCTTTCTCTTTCCTCCTCTCTTCTCCTTTCCTTTTCTTGCTTATCTTCTCCTCTGCTTTTCCAATATATATGCAAGTTTGGGATCGGGTTGCCCGGAAAATAGCTCCATTGCCAAATCGCCTTTGTTCGTTCGTTAAACTCGTCAGGTCGTTAAGTTTGTCTGTTTGTGGAATTCGCCAGTTAATAAAGTTGCTGGCCAGCCTGTTCCTCTGGGTCATTGTCGTGACTCTGCCGACCACGCGGCTCTGCCGAGCAGAGATCGGCTTTTGTCGGTACTCAAACAGTCGGGGAGTTGAAAAGATTTGTTGCCGTGAAAAGCCAAAATCAGAACTCAATAGTCGGGATGACTATTAAGCAGGTATTCTTTATTGCAGCGCTGGGCAGCACTGGGGATCGCTCCGCCACAAGTGCTCCAACAAACAAGCAAGATCACAGAGGTTATATGTTGCAAAATATACATATTCATAAGATTAATTTATATAAACATGAGATTTCTTGGAACTCATTAATATATGTAAATGTCCCTGACGCATGCGTACTTAAGTCCTTAGGTGGTCGTTGGGGATCCTCTGGTGGTCGTTGGAAGAAGTCGGTAGTCTTCATCACTCTGACCGCTGACTGAACTTTGTCTTTACGCATGCTCAGTCCATCTTTGTCTTGCTCATACCTTCCTTGCATATCCAAAATCAGGTGGTTCTTGTGTAGTTTCTCCTTATCAGCCCTTTCCAGGGACACAGGGCCTGAAGAATTCCTTTTTATCTATCTTCATTGCAACTATCTCAGCTAACCAAGGATTTAACACAGGCAAAGCATTCTTACTCTAATGATTAGGTCAAATAAAGAAAGCTCGTTAGCAATTCTACTATCTAAGCTTCCTTACTTAAGGCCAACAATACTGGCAAGCTAGGCCAAATTATCTGCAAAAGGGAGACTAAAAGGAAACATTGAGCAACCAAGATATTTACAGCATTTCTTTTTTGTCTTTGGGGATTTTAGCTCTTTTCATTCCCCCCTTTTCTTTAAACTTTGTAAATTCTTTTACAAAGGTTCTAAATTAAAAGTCATTACTACTTCCACATATTTCTTTCAATTATTCGCTTTACACAGCCAACACAAATGGCAAGGATGATAACAATTATTATCTAACATTAAATTGTTAGCATCCTCTTCACACAAACTTTTACACACTAGTAAACAAGCGCATAGCAGCATCAGTAAAACTACTTTTGGGTCAATCTTACGGACGTTGGTCCCGTAGGCTGAGATTTCCATGGTCCAGTAGGTGCTTTCTTAATTCTCGAATAGTGGATCCACGCAGCGTGCTTCTCAAGCTTAACTGCAGTGTAGGTTGTGAGCAGAACTTGAAAAGGGCCACTCCATTTCTCTTCAAGAGGGTCACCTGAAATATTTTTAACATAAACCCAATCCCCAGGTTTAAACAAGTGCACCGGAGAATCTAAACCCCACGCTCTGGTAGATACTACTAATTTATTTACTTCTTGTAATTGTTTTCCTAATGCTATTAGATATTGCCGTAAGCTAATTTCCCCTGCTTGAGTGAGATCTTGCCCTCGATATCTGGTTTGAAATGGTCTCCCATATAAAATCTCAAAGGGACTCAATTTCTCTTTAGTCCTTGGTTTAGTTCGAAGTCTCAATAATGCAATTGGGAGGGCCTGATCCCATCTCAAGTTGGTTTCCTGACAAATTTTGCTCAATTGTGTTTTTATCTCATGGTTCATTTTCTCTACCTGTCCACTTGCTTGTGGGCGGTAGGCTGTATGCAATTTCCAATTAATTTCTAAAAACTTACTAGCTTGCTGAACTACCTGTGACACGAGGTGTGGCCCTCTGTCAGAGGAGATAACTTCTGGCACTCCAAACCTAGGAATAATTTCTCTTAATAAAACTTTTGTTACTTCTCGAGCTTTATTTGTTCTGCAAGGGAAAGCTTCAGGCCATCCAGAGTAGGTATCGGTTAACACCAACAGATACCTATACCCCCCTTTTCTAGGGAGCTCCGAAAAGTCTATTTGCCAGTTTTGACCTGGAACATTTCCTTTGCCTATGCTTCCAAATTTTACACGATTTTCTACCTTTGGGTTATTTTTCAAACATGTCTCACACCTATCAACCACACTTTTCACAGTTTGAAACAAATTTCTAGCCACTATCTGCTTAGTGAGAGAGTCATACAGAGCTTCAGTTCCCCAGTGAGTTTTATCATGTTCAGTCTTTGTCAGTGCCCACAGTAGTCTAAAGGGGATTATTATCCTGTTATCTTTTAACACTGCCCATCCTGATAGGCCAATTTTAGCCTCTAAGTCAGTAATTAACTTCTGATTCTTTTCATCGTATTCAGCTGATTCAGGTAGTGGCTAAGATTTTTCAGGAATTAAACTTAGTATCTCACCTTGTTCCGCTGCTTGCCTTGCCTCATAATCAGCCAACTTATTTCCCACTTCCCTGTCAGCGTTACCTTTCTGATGTCCTTTGCAGTGCATAATTGCCACTGCTGACGGAAGTTGCACAGCTTCTAAAAGTCGCAGTATTATATCAGCGTGTTTTATACCTTTCCCTTGAGCGGTTAAGAGTCCTCGCTCCTTCCAAATTGCTCCGTGAGCATGCACTACGCCAAAGGCATATTTTGAATCTGTCAATCACGCGCAATCCTTTGGCAAGCTCCGGTGCTCTCACTAAGGCAACTATTTCGGCTCGTTGTGCAGATGTGCCTTTAGGGAGTGACTTTGCTTCCACCACCTGATCTGTGGTGGTCACAGCATATCCTGCCATTCGAACTCCATTCTTTACAAAACTACTCCCATCGGTATACCAAGTGTGGTCAGCTTCTTCCAGTGGCTCATCCTTCAGGTCAGGCCTGCTTGCGTATACGGTCTCAATGGTTTCTATACAATCATGTACAACAGTCTTCATTTCCTGCTTATTACTTAGAAAAGAAGCGGGGTTAATTACAGCAGATGTAACGATTTCAATATCGTCCTGTTCCATCAGGACTGCTTGATACTTCAGAAACCTTGATGGTGACAGCCAATGTCCTCCTTTTTGTTCCAAAACGGAAGTTACAGCATGGGAAGTATGCACAACCATCTTTTGTCCCAAGGTAAATTTTCGAGCTTCTTGAATGATCAAAACAACAGCGGCAACTGCCCGAAGGCATCCCGGCCATCCTTTACTTACCTCATCCAATTGTTTGGAAAAATATGCTACTGCTCGTTTATAAGGACCCAGCCTCTGGGCTAGAATTCCCAAAGCCACTCCTTGTCTCTCATATGAGAACAACCAGAAGGGCTTTGTTATGTCTGGCAGGCCCAAAGCTGGAGCTCTCATTAATTCCAATTTCAATTCTTTGAATGCCCTCTTGGCTTCATCAGTCCATGTTAACTGTGTCTGACTATTTTTCAACAGTTTGTACAAGGGTTTAACTAAAAGTCCATAATTATAAATCCATAATCGACACCAACCTGTCATTCCCAGAAAGGTTCGCAGCTCTTTTACTGTGGTCGGTTCTGGGGTCCTGCAGATGGCTTCTTTTCGGTCATTCCCGAGCTGTCTCTGTCCTTTAGAAATCACAAATCCCAAGTAGATTACTTCTTTTTTCAAGATCTGGACTTTCTGCAACGATACTCGATAACCACTTAGTCCAAGAAAATTTAACAAACTCACAGTCCATTCCTTACATTCTTCTTCTTTTTCTGTAGCTATCAGAATATCATCCACATATTGCAAAAGGGTACCATTTCCTGGAGGCCTTTCCCAGACCTCTAATTCTTTAGCCAATTGATTTCCAAAAATTGTGGGGCTATTCTTAAATCCTTGAGGTAACACTGTCCAGGTTAGTTGGGTTTTCCGTCCTGAATCAGGGTTTTCCCACTCAAAGGCAAAAAAGTTGCGGCTTTCAGGGGCCAAGGTGAGGCAAAAGAATGCATCTTTCAGATCTAGTACTGTGAACCATTCATAGGTTTCTTTTAAACTGGTCAATAAAGTGTATGGGTTTGCCACTACCGGGTGCAAATCTTCAACTATCCGATTTATTGCCCGTAGGTCTTGCACCAATCGGTAGGTTTTGCCATCAGGCTTTTTGACAGGCAGAATGGGAGTGTTGTACTCTGAAGAGCATTCAGTCAATAATCCGAATTTTATAAATTCTTCTATAATATGTTTCACTCCTCGTCTATCTTCCAATTTCAAAGGATATTGTTTCACCCTAATGGGTCGTGCTCCTTCTTTGAGTTTAACAACAACCAATTCCGCATTTTTAGCTTTTCCAGGTATTCCCGAGGCCCATACTCCTGGGTATACCTGGTCTTTTATTTCCTGCATAATTTCTTCTTCTCTAACTTGGGGTTCAGTGAGAGCCAAACTTAAAATTTCAATGTGGTTTTCTTCTGGTATTTTAAATTCGATTTCCCCATCTTTAAATCTTATTTCAGCATTCAATTGTTCTAATAAGTCCCTTCCCAAAAGTGGTCTAGGAGCTTCAGGCAAGTAGAGGAATTTATGAATCCCTACACTTTTTCCAATTTTAAATTTCAATGGTCTTAGAAAGAAAGCCCTCTCAACCTGCCCTGTTGCTCCCACAATGTTAACAGTTTGTTTACTCACGGGCAATAAAGTCTGAGTTAATACTGAAAATGTGGCACCTGTATCTATTAAAAATTCTACAGGTTTTTTTTCTTCTTTCCCTAGCTGAATTTTTACCAAGGGTTCTGCTAGGGAAGATTGCCCTGGTCCCCATCAATTTTCTTCTGTGTTGGCTACCATCACCGATTTGCCCAGTCTCGGGCAATCTTTTTTCCAGTGCCCCAGTTGTTTACAATAGACGCACTGATCTTTCAAGAGGGGTTGATTTCCTCTCTTCCCTCTAAGTGGGGCACTTGCACCACTTCTCATAACTCCTCTCCCCTCATTGGTGTTGCTCCGAGGGGGTATCTGACCTTCTACGGTGCGCAAAGCAGCTACTGTAGCATTAGCAATTGTTTTACCCATTTGTTTTTCCTTTCGACTATCTCTATTCCGATACACTTGCCAAGCAGTTTCCAATAACCTTTCCAAGTCCCTTGCATCTGCCCCTTGCACTTTCTGTAATTTCCTTCTAATATCATCCACCGACTGTCCCAGAAACAGAACTATTAGCTGACTTTTACCTTCTTGAGAGGTAGGGTCTAAAGGAGTATATTTCCGCATTCCTTCCTTTAGCCGATTCAAAAAGTCAGTAGGTGACTCCTTTTTATCTTGTTTTATCTCATACAGCTTAGACCAATTTACTGATTTTGGGACAGCATTTCTTATTCCGTTACCGCACTAGTAAATTCCTGGTTCCCATCTGGTTAGGGTCCCAGCCGGGATTGGTAATTCCACTGTTCCCGGCAGAGTCCCAGCCAGCACCAGAGCCTGCACCTGAGTTCTAGCTGCTCTCACAACCATCTGTTTTTCTGATTCACTGAACACTGCATCCAGCATTGCATCCACATCCTCCCAGTCAGGGTCCTGGGTTTTCACAATCAATTCAAATCCTTTAGCAACCCTCTCAGGGTCGTCCCGATAATTCCCTGCAGTAACTCGCCAGTTCCTCTCTCTCTCTCGTCTCCGGCTCTTCTCTCCCAACAGCACCCGCATCTCCTTCTCTATCACCTTCCCTTTCTAGCGGAGGCAAATAATCCTCTAACCTTTTATTCTGCGAACCAACTTTCAAACATCTCTGTCCAATGCTACACGCCGAGCAACACCTTTTCAATATTTCTCTCCTTTTCTATCACCAAGACCATAGGGTCCTGGGGCGCCAAATTAATTCCGCACTCTTTCTGCCACTCAGGGTGATTCCGCAGAGTGAAAAACATATCTGCATAAACCACCTCATCCCATTTTCCTTCCCGCCGCAAAAATAACATGAGTTGCAACAAAGTATTATACTTCAAAGTTCTGTTCAAAGGCCATTTTTCACCATCTTCTAATTTGTACAGGGGCCACCACTGATCACAATATTTGATTAATGTTTTCTTATTCACACTCCCACCTGGTGGTCCCCCTATCTCTTTCCAGTGTGCTAAGATACATCCTAGGGGGCTTTTCTTTACAATACCACCACTTTGCTGTCCCCCCATTCTACCTTATTGATTCTGTACTTCCGTTATTCTCCCACAGATTATTTTAATAACCTCAACCTGTCGCGCTTTATTCTCCCACTCTGACCACGTTCCACAATTCTCACATTGAATAAACAATTCACAAGGAAAAGCGGTTCACATTCATTTTCAGGATGAGACGCACAGGTCTCCAGGTTTTCCACACTCACTTTGCAATCACACTGTGTTTCAGTCACTCACCAGTCACACCAGAGTTAACTCAGCTCATTCACGCTTAGTTGCCGATTTCGCAGTGCCTAACCAATATATCCAAATTCAATACCAATAAACCAATATCCGAGTTTGGTGCCAGTAAATCCATACCGCCAACAGTACAAACTCATGTGGGTTTCATAAGTGTACCAATACCAAAAGGCACGTTCTTGCAGAAGTACAAGGCTTAACCCGTGCCTGTACCAACGTACCACCAAATGTATACCCTCAGGCACTAGTAGCCTGGTATATGGCGCTCAGCGTAGGACGTCTCCTACGACTTATGAGAACCTTCCAAATGACCGGTCCCAAATTCCAAAACAGAAAAGATTTAAAGAATACCTTTTTCCTTTAGATGGTCCTTGTCTGCTCCCGCAGTGATCCGATTGAGGCGAGGAGTCCCTCCGGGAAATCCCGGGGGTACCCTAGGGAGTCCTGTTCTCAGCGGGTCCTGCAGCCGAGCAGAGCGGGTCCCATCTGGGTCGCCAAACTGTTGCCGTGAAAAGCCAAAATCAGAACTCAATAGTCGGGATGACTATTAAGCAGGTATTCTTTATTGCAGCGCTGGGCAGCACTGGGGATCGCTCCGCCACAAGTGCTCCAACAAACAAGCAAGATCACAGAGGTTATATGTTGCAAAATATACATATTCATAAGATTAATTTATATAAACATGAGATTTCTTGGAACTCATTAATATATGTAAATGTCCCTGACGCATGCGTACTTAAGTCCTTAGGTGGTCGTTGGGGATCCTCTGGTGGTCGTTGGAAGAAGTCGGTAGTCTTCATCACTCTGACCGCTGACTGAACTTTGTCTTTACGCATGCTCAGTCCATCTTTGTCTTGCTCATACCTTCCTTGCATATCCAAAATCAGGTGGTTCTTGTGTAGTTTCTCCTTATCAGCCCTTTCCAGGGACACAGGGCCTGAAGAATTCCTTTTTATCTATCTTCATTGCAACTATCTCAGCTAACCAAGGATTTAACACAGGCAAAGCATTCTTACTCTAATGATTAGGTCAAATAAAGAAAGCTCGTTAGCAATTCTACTATCTAAGCTTCCTTACTTAAGGCCAACAATACTGGCAAGCTAGGCCAAATTATCTGCAAAAGGGAGACTAAAAGGAAACATTGAGCAACCAAGATATTTACAGCATTTCTTTTTTGTCTTTGGGGATTTTAGCTCTTTTCAGATTCACCCCTCTCGCAACCCACCGAGTGGGACGAGACATTAATTTGGTGTCAGGAGTGGGATTCCCTGACTTGATCAGTGAGAGGAACAGGGAGGGGATATCAATTGAGTCGAGAAGGGAGGACGTGAATCGGCTGAGTCTGAGTCCTCCGGCAGATGATGATCATGGCTTCCTGGGTTCAGCCTGATCTGGACTGCTCCCCTTTGTTGTTAGAGTTGTTAAAAGCTGTTGTTTTGGGTGTTTTAGTAGCTGCGCTGATGGCAGCGCAGAAATATAAGTGCACGGTAAAATGGGCTGAGCGAGACGCGAGCGAATCGTTAACTCGTCAGGTCGTTAAGTTTGTCCGTTTGTGGAATTCGCCAGTTAATAAAGTTGCTGGCCAGACCGTTTTTCTGGGTCATTGTCGTGACTCTGCCGACCACGCGGCTCTGCCGAGCAGAGATCGGCTTTTGTCGGTACTCAAACAGTCGGGGAGTCGAAAAGATTCACCCCTCTCGCAACCCACCGAGTGGGACGAGACAAGCTTATATTAAAAAGTCAAGAAATTTCCCTGGGGAGGAAATGGGAAATTGAACATTTTAAAAACTATTGTTGTTATTTTAATGAAATTACTCCTTCCCCTTTCCATATTTCAGCTGTTGCTGTTCCAGAATGCTGAATTATCCAGCCTTGTGTTTATACTACTCAGCTGAGCTGTCCAGAGCTATCTGGGAGGCTATTGCTTAGTGCAGAATGGCCCTGTAATCACTTCAGTTGATGCAGTTACGTGAATGTATAAGCCAAAGATTTGGGAGAAGCTGCACCTGAGGACGGGATAGCAGAATTCAGTGTGTGGTTTTGAAACTGCCTGCTATTGAAGAAGCAATAAAGATTTGAGAGCTAATAAATATCGGCATATTTCTGAGTAAAGAGTAGGCAGGGTTGTCCTTCTGACAAGTAACTTTTGACCATACGTTTGTTAATCAGTAGACTAGTGAGGTTTTGAATAGCTAGACAGTAATTGCTTTCTTCGCATTGGTCAGCAGTGTTCTTGTAGCGTGTGAGAATTACTGGGTGCTAAGGTTAACTTCTGCAACGTGTAAAAGCATTCTGATGATATGCAAAACCTGTATCTGTATTTCTATTTTGTTTGTATTCCTGCTTGTTGGTTTTGTGTATTGATTTTCTGCGGTTTAAAATTCCAGTGCATAATCTAGAAAAGGACGGCTCAGGCTTGGGGAAGGCAAGATCTGAGTAACACCACTTTCACCCTACAAGAGCCCTTATTCTACCTGAGATAGATATTCAAGTAGACAGAGTTCTGGGTCCATTTCCTGTTTTTCTTCTCTCTGGCAAATGAAATCTTAGAATGCATGGTTCCACATAGACTGGTCAGATCTCATTTTCTGAGTACTGTACTTAGCAATATGGGACAATGAAAGGAGGGAGGCATAATGATTGCAGTGAGGGCCAAGGGCTCTTGCGATGGGTCTTGCTGAACAGGACAGAAACCAGACTCAAGATCTCTTTCATGTCATATGATTCACCCAGACTGCAAGTAAAGTGTGAGAGTACCCTGGCATCCATGTAAGGTAGGAAGCCTATACAGGTGTCTTGTGACATATATATTATATGATGTGCTTTGACAATGTGCAATGCACTGTTAGCGATAATCCAGGAATTTTGCGTGATTTCTACTATGTAGGTTCGCTGATGTGCCTTAGAACTGGTGAAAATCCATGAGAGCTCACCACTTCTGTAATGATGAAATCCCTTCTTCATTTCATTTTCTGTAAGAAACAACGCTCTGTTGCTGCTCTGGACAATAGGATTAGTCAGCAGAGTTGCTCTTGCTCAGTAATATAAAGGTCTCCAGGAAAAGTCTGTCTATAGTGGTAAAATAAGGAGAATGTCTCTGACTTTAGGAAATGAAGAAATGATTGAGAAAACTGCTAAATTTCATCTTCATTAATTTACACTTAAATTGCATCAAAGAGAAAGTATAATAATTAGTTTCTAGTTCATTTTGAACTTACAAATAAAACCAGAAAAAGATAAAATGATGTTTACAGAACAAGATAATTGCAAAAAAATCCAGTGGCAGAAAACTACCATTCAAAAAAGGCATTTTGAGATGCTTTATTTCTCAATATGCTCCACATGGACACAGTCATTTTGACAGCATTTGTTATGGACACAGAAATGCTACTTACAATGTCTTTTATGATGGACATTCATTAGCAACCATTGAAATAGCATGGAACCTGTGACTCTAGTGCACTAGAAATACCCGAGTGTCTGACTGTTATACTGTGATAAAGAATGAGTGTTGCTTTATGGGTGGGTTTTTTTTTTTTTCTCCAGGAAAAGATTTCCTGATCTACAAAAAACTTTGCAGAAGACCTTCTGTTTTTTATGAAAATCTGGAAAATGTGTTGGTTTTTAAACTGCTTGACATGGTTTTAGAGTTTTGAAAAGAAAATTTTAGTTGCTGAAAACTGACATTTCCCTATCCATGGTGGGGGGGTGGGGGGTGGAGTTTGAAATGTGAAATATACTAAAGAGAAAATGACTTAACAGAAACATTAACATTTTATGAAAATATTTTGCAGAAAAAAGGAAGAAATTTCTGACACTTTGTTATGACAGCAAGAAGTTTACAAGTTTCAGCTGGCAGATAGCTTCTTTAAAGTGATGTTGTGGTTTGATCGTGACAAATCTATCTGCCTTGCATGAGAAGTAGAACTGGATTTTACCAGCCCAGGTTTCAGCCAAGAATCTGTATTGGCATTGGAATTGGTTCTCTGGTTCTGTCTCCTCCTTGCTTTGCTACAGCTTTATGTACTTAAATAAGAGCAAAATACGCTAGATATAAAGCTGAAGAATGAGGTATCCAGTAGTGTAAAGTATCAGTAAAGTACAGCAGGTATCCATGAAAGTAAATTCCTTACTTTCATGACTAAGAGGGAAAAAACCCCAGAATGCTTCACATGCAACATGCATACTTTCATGCAACACATTGTTGAATAAAATTAAATGACTTAAGACCCCTCCCTGTAAGGAAAGGGCAATATCCTTTTCTTCCTATTATTAATTATTTTGCTTGTGTAGGATTACACTCTGTTTTAAATCCTCTTCTGTGGACCATTTAAAATTTCCACTACAAGGCGAAGAGGCATTGCATCTCTCCTGGGTGTTCAGAAAGAGGCTTTTTCTTGGTGGTGTTGGCAGTAAGGAAATTGTTGCCAATCTTACTGCCTTGGAAGAAGGGATTTCCATTTCAGAAGACAGGTTACAAGGAAACATAACCCAGTCTCATAGAGTCATAGAACAGCCAGGGACCTCAAACTGTCATCTGGCCCAACCTCTTCTGTTGGAAAAGGAGCCTAGATGAGCTTATCTAGCACTGTGTTCAATCTCATCTTGAAAAACTCCAGCAATGGGGACTCTACCACATCCCTGGGGAGGTTCCCGTAAATGATTTTTCTTACTGTAAAAAATGTCTGTCTTATGTCATTGAGGTGCTGGAGCATGTCCAAAGAAGGGCAACGAAGCTGGTCAAGGGTCTAGAGCACAAGTCTGATGAGGAGTGGCTGAGGGAACTGGGGTTTTTTATCCTGGAGAAAAGGAGGCTCAAGGGAGATCTTATTGCTCTCTACAACTACCTGAAAGGAGGCTGTAGAGAGGTGGGGGTCAGTCTCTTCTCCCAAGTAACAAGCCATAGAACGAGAGGAAATGGCCTCAAGTTGTGCCAGGGGAGGTTTAGACTGGATATTAGGAACAATTTCTTCACTGAAAGGGTTCTCCACCATTGGAACAGGCTGCCCAGGGAAGTGGTTGAGTCACCATCTCTGGAGGTATTTAAAAGCCATGTAGATGTGGTGCTTAGGGGACATGGTGTAGTGGTGGTCTTGGTAGTGTGGGGTTTACGGTTGGACTTGATGATCTTAAAGGTCTTTTCCAACCTATATGATTCTGTGATTCTGTGATAATGCAGCAGGGCATCTCTTTGAGTGAGGAGAGGTTAAAAGGAAGAGCTGCTGTCTTTGAGATAAACATCATTTAGTATATAGTGGTAATGTGTGTCACTTCTGATGAAATGAAGCTGACACCACTTTATTGGTGTATTGGAACCCATTTGACACTGTTCTTTTGGAATTCAAAATTAAGTCTGCCATTCTAGATGACCAACTTGATCTTCATTCAGGAAAGCCCTGCTCAATTTGTCCACTCATTTTCATGATGATAAGTTACAGGTTAGTTGAAGAACTGAGGCTATGAGACCTTACTCTTTTCAGGTTATTCTGTTATAGATGGCCTGTTGTCTTTATCAAAGGTGCCTTAAGTGTCCTGTTTTGACGAGAAGAGCCTCGTGTGGTCAAAACTGTCTGAATTCATGTGATCTGATCTGGTTCAGAGTTCTTCTTTCTATTTTTAGGTTATTGTACTGTATTACTGCAGTTACTAGAATCCCAAATTGGCCAAGTTGTGTGCTTGAGCATGTCTTTTAAAGTTGTGAGGGGGGTTTTTTACACATTTTTTTCGTTATGGTGTGCAGCTGTTTTAACGTAGTCCTGCAGAATACTGCAGGTAAGGCCTGTAATACTGCAGAAGAGATGGATACAGTGTTCTGTCAACTTGCTTTAAATATGGTGATGCGTACTTTATAAATGTATTTTAACTTGTCTGTTCATTCAATAAAAAGGAGTCCCAGTCATTGGCTTGTAATGGTCTGGGCCAGTTTGAAACTGTCAGTGGAATTGCCCATGTAACAAAGCATTAGCAAGTGAAGTGCAATGAGCCACATTCAACTAGCCTGAATTTCTGTTCTTGCACAACTGAGAGATTAAGGACGTGTAGAGAGCGATTGAGAAGCTTTAATGAGGAAGAAGCCACTAAGGGGCAACTTAGAAATACTTGGTTCAAACTCCAGGATAGAATTTATGCTGTCTGAATTAGACCCATATTAGCTAAAGGCTTGCATGGAATTTCCTGTAGTCTTCCCAATTCCTTGGAGAGAAGTGAAGTGAAGCTTATCATGCTGGAGGTATCGGTGGGGCAGTTCAGAAGGTTTGAGGGAGCAATTGTTGCATGTTGTGTAGTTGTTTGAAGGAGGGGCATCACTAAGTTTCTAGGCTTGCGCTTTGGCTCCCAGACTAGGGGAAAAAAAGGCGTGCTTGATACAGGATTTCAATTTCATTTATATTTTTATTAACATGGTTTCTTTATATCTCTCTCTCTTCATTATAAATGTTTGAATTTCAGTTATACAGGAGCTGTTTGCATGGCACTGGTAGTCTCTTTATTAAGGTTTTTTTCCAGATTCTGGTAGTGCAGTAGTGCAAAGAGGTGAAATATGTGTAATTCATTCTTGGTTTCTGTGCTTCTTGCACCTGATTTTCCTATCCAAACTCGCTTGTTATAACAAAAAGAGTTTCTTTCAGTTAATTAGGAGGGAGAGAACAAATATGTAACTGACAAAAATTGCTGGGAAAACATCCCAGAATTTTGTCTGAGGGATGACAAGAGTGCTTAAAAATTTCATTCTAGCTTTTCAGATCACTTACCAGAAAATAGCCACTTTCTTCTGCCACTTCTATAATTGAATTTTTTTTTAACCCTGCAATAGATGATTGTGTCAGGTGTTCAGGTGTCATGCCTGCTGGATTGGCCATCTCGTGTCTCTAGAGAAGCCAATGTGACTAACGAGTATTTTGTGTCATTCCTTGATTTTTACACCTCTAACCTTCACCTCTACCTACTCACCAAGTCCCACATCTAATCGTGCAGACCAAAAAGTGTATTGAGGAGCAGGAGTTCTGCTCACTGTTAGCATATATCTGTCTCTTGCACAAAAGAGTTAGAAAACTTGGCAACTCAAGATTTGGCTTATTTTGCTTTGCTTTCTTATTTTACGTTGCCTGGAAGGTGTACTTGACAGGAATAGCTTAGGAGAGATTCTTCATCTCTCTTTAAACTGTAGGTGCCACATCTTTGCAAGCCAGTTCTGAATCATAAGCACTCCCCAGATGACTAGTAATAGTCATGTAGCTGTTGACCTGAATAGTGTCTTTAGCAGCAAAGTATGGTTATTGTTGTACCTGGGAAAGGTTTGAGTGCCATTTCACGCTACAGTCCGGTTATGATAGACTAGGTGATAATATCTCACTTGATGCAGTAAACAGTCACTGAAAATAAATACTGTTCAGGGAAGGCAGATCTGCATGTTAAGCAATAAAGCACCTGAGACAATCCTAAACCAGCAGTTTTGCTACTGTCAACCTGAATTGTGTTGGATGCTGCCTATCTGAATCTATCTGCTTGCATCCCTGTGTAATTTTGCTGCACTTTAACCAGAAGTGCGCTTTTCCACAGTGGAATACTCTAAACACAGCAGAATTTTGTGTGAGGAAGGTACTGAGGAGACAGAGGCATTGGGAAATAGCACTTGGTAGCTTTTGAAAAGTCTCCCTCTTAGGAGATCTCTTTCTGTTGCTGTTTCCTTTATAGCACATATAAGATAACAAGAGAGGGAGGGAAGAGAAGAAATTATTTACTCAGAAGAATGTTGATCCAGTCACTGAAGGCTAACAGTTATATCTGCATCCTTTTCTCTGAGTTCATAGACTCATAGAATGGTTTGGGTTGGAAGGCACCTTTAAAGGTCATCTAGTCCAACGCCATTTGAAACTGCACATGATTAAAGAGAAACATCATAATGGTTAAAGCATCTGATTTATGTCTCCAAGATGACTCTGCGCTTTCCACTCTGGGCTCACTTAGTTGACAAGAGTGATTGTCCTGTTTGCAGGTAATTCAAAATGATGAGGGCCAGTGGTCTTCATGGTCTTCCACCTTTGTATATTCTTTATATTGGGTGCAGCACACTGTGGATGACTTCTGTTAGTATGTGAAACATAGAGACGGAACAACAGTGTCAGAGGTGAGATGTTACTGGGGTAGAATCACAGAATCACAGAATCCTATAGGTTGGAAAAGACCTTTAAGATCATCGAGTCCAACCATAAACCTAACACTGCCAAAACCACCACTACACCATGTCTCTAAGCACCTCATCCAAACGTCCTTTAAATACCTCCAGGGATGGAGACTCAACCACTTCCCTGGGCAGCCTGTTCCAATGCTTGATAACCCTCTCGGTGAAGGAAAATTTCCTAATATCCAGTCTAAACCTCCCCTGGCGCAACTTGAGGCCATTTCCTCTCGTCCTGTCACTTGTTACTTGGGAGAAGAGACCGACCCCCACCTCTCTACAACCTCCTTTCAGGTAGTTGAAGAGAGCGATGAGGTCTCCCCTCAGCTTCCTTTTCTCCAGGCTAAACAGTCCCAGGTCCCTCAGCCGCTCCTCATAAGACTTCTGCTCCAGACCCTTCCCCAGCTTCGTTGCCCTTCTTTGGACATGCTCCAGCACCTCAATATCCCTCTTGTAGTGGGGGGCCCAAAACTGAACACAGTATTCGAGGTGCAGCCTCACCAGTGCCGAGTGCAGGGGGACGATCACTTCCCTAGTCCTGCTGGCCACGCTATTTTTGATACAAGCCAGGATGCCATTGGCTTTCTTGGCTGCCTGGGCACACTGCTGGCTCATATTCAGGCGGCTGTCAACCAACACCCCCAGGTCCTTCTCTGCCAGGCAGCTTTCCAGCCACTCTTCCCCACGCCTGTAGCGTTGCATGGGGTTGCTGTGGCCCAAGTGCAGGACCTTGCACTTGGCCTTGTTAAACCTCTTACAGTTGACCTCAGTCCATCAATCCAGCCTGTCCAGGTCCCTCTGTAGAGCCTTCCTCCCCTCCAGCAGATCAACACTCCCGCACAACTTGGTGTCGTCTGCAAACTTACTGAGAGTACACTCGATCCCTTCATCCAGATCATTGATAAAGATGTTAAACAGAACTGGCCCCAACACCGAGCCCTGGGGAACACCGCCTGTGACCGTCCGCCAACTGGAGTAAACTCCATTCCCCACCACTCTTTGGGCCCGGCCATCCAGCCATTTCTTTACCCAGCAAAGAGTACACCCATCCACGCCATGAGCAGCCAGTTTCTCCAGGAGAATGCCGTGGGAAACCGTGTCAAAGGCTTTACTGAAGTCTAGATAGACAACATCCACAGCCTTTCCCTCATCCACTAGGCAGGTCACCTTGTCATAGAAGGAGATCAGGTTGGTCAAGCAGGACCTGCCTTTCCTGAACCCATGCTGGCTGGGCTTGATCCCTTGGTTATTCTCTACATGCCGTGTTATAGCACTCAGGATGATCTGCTCCATCAGCTTCCCCGGCACCGAGGTCAGGCTGACAGGCCTGTAGTTCCCTGGGTCCTCCTTCCGGCCCTTCTTGTAGATGGGTGTCACATTTGCTAATCTCCAGTCAGCGGGGACCTCCCCAGTTAGCCAGGACTGCTGGTAAATGATGGAAAGGGGCTTGGTGAGCTCTTCTGCCAGCTCCTTCAACACTCTCGGGTGGATCTCATCAGGCCCCATAGACTTGTGAGTGTCTAAGTGGTGCAGCAGGTCACTCACCATTTCCCCCTGGATTATGGGGGCTCCATTCTGGTCCCCATCCCTATCTTCCAACTCCAGGGGCTGGGTACCCATAGAACAGTCGGCCCTGCTATTAAAGACTGAGGCAAAGAAGGCATTAAGTACCTCAGCCTTTTCCTCGTCCTTGGTCACTGTGTTTCCTCCCCCATCTACTAGGGGGCTGGAGATTCTCCTTACCTCTCCTTTTACTGCTAATGTATTTGAAGAAGTGTTTTTTGTTGTCTTTTATAACAGCAGCCAGACTGAGCTCTAGCTCAGCTTTGGCCCTTCTAATTTTCTCCCTGCACAGCCTTGCTACACCTTTGTAGTCCTCCTGAGTTGCCCGCCCCTTCTTCCAGAGGTCATAGACTCTCCTCTTTTTCCTGAGTTCGAGCCAGAGCTCTCTAGTCAGCCAGGCCGGTCTTCTTCCCCGCTGGCTCGTCTTTTGGCACCTGGGGACGGCCTGCTCTTGTGCCTTTAGGACTTTAGGACTTTAGAAGCACTGAAAAATGTTCTTTTAGTGTCATGTTATTGATAATAAAAGAAACAAATGCCAATATTTATTATGGACATTCAGCATGTATCCATTTCTCCATTGATTTATTGCAGTGGAGTTACCTTTCTCTGCTGGCTTCTGGAAGGATTGTACCTGTGCCTGCCTGTATTGTCCAAGGAGGGTTCAGCAGGGATGTTTGAGGTCAACCCCTCTTCTTGTAAAAAACACTAGTAAGGCTTTTTCTACAGGGACTCCATAGCTCTTGTATGAAAGTTGTCCAAATGCAGAGATCTTCCTTTCCTTGTAAAAAATACTTGATGGATAAACCTCTGGAGAGGCTGTGGGGTGTGTTTACATTGGGTTCCTGGTAGATACCAAACTGAAATTGAGTTGGGAGGTACACAAATATGGAGCCAGGGACCTGCAACCCTTCTTCCCCTCTGCTCTGGGTTATTGTGGTAGAACTGCAGCCAAAGAGAGGGATGATGCAGTATGTGATGAGGCATGGAGGCAGGTCTGATACTATAGAGAACCTGTGCTTGAGCTACCCTTCCGTATATTGCTGGTCTCCTAGAGCTTGCGGGAGTCATGAGCTGTGGCTGCTCAGGACATGAATGTAATGGTCTGGTAATGCACCTAGTGAGGCTGCTGAGTCTTCATCTGTGATATGAGCGGCAGATGGTTAAACTGTCCATCTACAGTGTCTCTGTGAGGGTTCCTTGCAGTCCCTACTGTCAGTAAGGCCAGGGAATGTGGGGTGGTGTGCAGGGGAGGACTTTGTGTCCAACCTTGGGTGAACTGAAAGGAGGAAGAGCTGTTGTTGCCTTTGTATGTGCAGGCTGGGAAAGAGGTAGGAGCAGGTAGAAGATGACCATGTTTGAAGCAGTTCTTAATAGTCCAAAGCAGCCCAGATGACGTCTGGGGTAACCCTGGTTTGTCATAGCAGTTTACAACTAGTAGATTTTCTTAGATTTTTTTTTTTTTTAATTTTATTTTAAATAAAACAGGGGTACTAAAGACTATTGCATTTCAAGCTAGCAGGTGCTATGAAATAGGAGATATTTCCATAGTATTTTGGAAGGCAGGTAGACCCCATTTCAATGCCAATTTTTATTACAGTTCCATTTTGTCTCCTACTTTGGATTTAATCTGGACAGGGAGGCATGAAGTTAATGTGACAGCACTGAGATCACTAGAACTGTTCTAATATTGTGGTACAACCTCAGTGCAGAACAGTCCTGTGCATCTGCACTGGGGACAGCTCTGCTACTTGCGAACTTGCATGCATGCAAGACTCTGGTTAGATAGGTGTGCACAGATGTGTGGGTTAGTGTTTCTGTATACATATTCCTGCCAAATAGAGCTAGAATTTCCTGGCCAAAAGACTGTGTGTGTGTTTCCTGTACCACATGTCTTTGAGTGACTGTGTTATGATAAATAAAGTCTTTTCCTTTTTTGTCTTCTGCAAAGTCAGTTTTATCTTTTCAGTCTATGTCAGGCTTCCTAACCATTCTAGCTTTGCAAAACCTACACAAGTAGATTTAGTGGAAGAGGACAAGAATCGCAGGAAGTAAAGATTTCAAACCATATAGCTGAGTTGTGCACATTGCTGTCACCTGAGTAGTTCTGACTACTCTAACCTGAGCGATCAGAAAGGATGCATTCATTCATGTTCTTATATCAGACACACCACCCTTCATTTCATTCTTTCAGGCTTGCGATCAGGAGCCACAGTATTGCTCTATGTAACTTATTCATTACAGCCAACAGCAGCTTTTTACATTCTGCCTTGCAGCACTCCATGCAAATAACGTGCTGTTTGCACAGGTGAGAGACCTGTCATAGCTCAGAAACTGAAACATGTAAATAAACTAAAGTCTGATAGACCTGTCACGTCACAGAGAGATTCCACGCGTTGTCTTGTCCGACTTTCTTCACAGGGAGTTTCATTTTGGTCATTTACTGAGAGGTAAATAAAGAGAGGATATTTCTAGTATGTGAATGGTTTTCTATGGTGTTTCACCAAGAATATTATTCCAAGGATGATGTTGAATACCCAAAATCTGTTTAAATGAGAGTGAGTGAGAAAAAACAGGTGAGAGAGAAATCCATGCATGTCTGACAGACACATCATAGCCATCAGGTAAGTGGTGGGGTCACAGGGTAAGTAGTGGGTCTGTGTGATAAATAGCCAAGCTGCGTGGTAGTTGCTGACATGTCTTTGTCTCTGCAGTCTTCTGCTTGATAGTCTCTCCCTCTGGCATTTATTCTGACCTTTGAAGCACATAAACAGCTTCAAGCAAAACTTCATTATTAAAAACATTTAGAAAATACTGGTGTATCTCCTAAACGTGGACTGTCTCTCCTTAGCCCAAGCAAAGTATCAACCTCGTATCTGGTACAAAGCGGGTTTTTTTCTGGGTGTGGATTGATCAGGGCTAGTGACAATCCTGTTTCCTGTCATTTGGATTCCTTCGCTCTGAGGAGGAGCAAGTGTCACAAAACTTTTGGGAGTGTGATGAAAGGCCTCTACTCTTCTGCTGAGTTTGCTGAGGTACAAAAGCTACTGGGATTGAATGGTTCCTCCTCTCCCCCTCCCATAGGCACGCTTACTTGCACCTCACATCACATAGGTCTACTGTGTGACTAGCAAAGCTGAAACAGCCATGAAGAACTCCCGGTGAGCTTGCTTCTAATGAACATGGATTGTTCCCACTTGGAATTCCCATGGGCTCTAGTCACTGTTGTTCTTGAAAAGAGCCAAGGAACGACACTGCGGTCCAGGTGTGACACCTTAAGAGATGGCAACACTTTTAAAAGAAGGCATCCTTGTCTTCAAAGGGTAGGATTTGCTTCTAGCCAGTAATAATATTTTCAGAAGCTTTCCCTTAGAAGATTCTCAGTGTTTTCTGTTTGTCCAACAACCAGCTCTGTGGAACCCTGATCTCTGACTGTATGCCATTAAAATATCAATAGCATAATAGTAGAATCTCTGACCTGGCTCTTAGATTTGGAGCCTGAGTATGGGGACTGAACAGACAAGGCAAGTCAAGAAAGGTCTTTTGTTGGATTTTGTAAAGGAACTGATTCAATTATTCTAATAGAATGTTCCAGAGAGGGGGGTGAGGAGAGTTTTGTACTCTGTCCTCTGATTTCTATATTATCTCGGAATTATTTGAAAATACTAGAAGACCTTCCAACTGCTATTATAAATTCTTATTGGGGAAGATTTCTGAGCAATGTCTAATCCAGAAATATGTGCAGATTTTGGTACTCCTGGTTCACAGCATGGCTATATGAGGTTTTTCACTGCTGTAAGTGAATTATTGATGTAGAAAATCAAAACCTCTCACTATTTTTTCATCTATGTTCTGTGTAGATGAGATGAAACAGGAGCAGAAGTAGTGTTAAATGTGGAGTGAATACCTGTGTGATAGAATATTAGACTCTCTTTATGGGTAATCTGGTTCTCTAAGAAGAGGCATGTTAATTTAAACTAAGTTCATTGTTTTTATGTTGCTTCTTTTATTAACTTCTTAATTTTTGTGGAACTCGGGAAACAGTGATACATTCTGATCTAATATGAGGGTGAAATCAGGAAGTTAGGCTGCAAATGAAGGTAGCAAAGCTTGAGAGTAGCAAATAAAAGGTTGGCAAAAGAAGACACAAGTGTGCTGCTCTCAGACTGCCTGTTTGCAGTGGATAGAGACTACTTGATGCATAGACAGAATAAAAAAAGGACTGCTGGCTGCCATAAACTTCAGAACACCGCTGTAATGTTTTACAGACTGTATGTTATATTCAGACTGTTTTATCTCTCTCTCTTCCAGCATCTAAAGGGAGCAACAGCCTTTTTTAGCAGAAAAGGCAAAAGTGCAAAACACTGTAGTATGTAGTGAGGGGAAGCAGGAAGTGTTCTCTAGGGGTTTGGTTGAGCAGTGTGAAGGATTATTGTAAAATATTAATGGAGTTACTGTCACGAAATTATATATGTCCGGCGGTTTTTTCTGTGCTGCATTAAGCTTGTTCTTGTGTTAATTCTCCAGATTTAGAAATTCATTATGAGTTACCTGTGTTGACCCTATGATAGATTTGCTGATGGTACTAAACTGGGAGGTGCTGTTGACTCTCTCAAGGGACGAGAGGCCTTGCAGAGGGATCTAGATAGATTGGAGCATTGGGCAATCATCAATGGCATGACATTTAACAAGAACAAATGCCAGATTCTGCACCTGGCATGGAATAACACTGGACACAAGTATAAACTGGGAGCGGAGTGGCTGGAGAGCAGCCCTGCAAAAAGGGACCTGGGGGTGCTGGTGGGCAGAAGGCTCAATAGGAGCCAGCAGTGTGCCCGGGCACCAAGAGGGCAGACTGCAGCCCGGGGCGCATCAGGAGGAAAGAGCGGCAGAGATAACGTGTGATGAACTGACCGCAACCCCCATTTCCCGTCCCCCTGTGCCACTCAGGGGGATGAGGTAGAGAATTCGGGAGTGAAGTTGAGCCCGGGAAGAAGGGAGGGGTGGGGGTAAGGTGTTTTAAGATACGGTTTTATTTGTCATTGTCCTACTCTGATTTGATTGGTAATAAATGAAATTAATTTCCCCAAGCTGAGCCTGTTTTGCCCATGACTGTAATTGCTGAGTGATCTCCCTGTCCTTATCTCGACCCACGAGCCTTTTGTTACATTTTCTCTCCCCTGTCTAGTTGAGGAGGGGAGTGATAGAGTGGCTTGGTGGGCACCTGGTATCCAGCCAAGGTCATCACACCACACTTAGGTGCCATAGAAGAAGCATACACTAAAGCAGAGATTTGATCCAAGCCTTACACCCTAGCCAGCAGTTCGTTCTTTGTTTCGCTAGTCTGTCCCAAAGTGGGTTTACACCATTTTCTTCCTTCTTATCTGACTGCCTTTGTGAGTGTGGTGAAGTGTTGTAGCTTAAATCCATCATATGCCATCCATTTTTTGCTTCCTGTCCTCAGTGGAGTTTTATGTGCAAGATAGTTTTATGATTTAGCAGAATTTTGTTTCTTGTTATTTTGGGGGGTTTTTTTGTGTGTTTTTTTTTTTTTTTACTTTTATTTTTTTTTATTGCCATGCTACTGTACATTCAACTCTGTTCTCTGACAGGCAGAGCGTTTTGCAGGGGCAGTGGGAGGTGTAAAGTTTTGTGATAGGCAAGTTAATTCCACAGTCTCAGACTAGCTTTAGAAAAGATGCTCCTGTCTGCAGAGGCAAGGTTATTTACCCTTTTAAAGGGAGGTGATTGCACCTTAGAAGCAGAACAACTGATTGTGACTTTTACATCCTGCCATGCTGCCGGGGCTGAGGAAGCATCTGGGAAAAAAGTTACTAGGAACTTGCATTCTGACTTGTAGCCTGCAGGAAACCAAGTTCACTCGGTAGGATGAAGAATTCACTCTGCTCAGTAATACGAGCCAGAGCTGTGTAGGGTGGCTCAGCAGCTGTGTCTAGATTGAGGTTTTCAAGTGTTTCGCTCCCAGGAAAGCATTAAAACAAAGGCTGGGTTTTTGAAAGCTCTCGGCGTGTTTGGAGATCTGGTTGCTTTTGTACACTTGGACGTTAGGACAGCTGTTGGAACTAGCCACTACAACCAGCTACCCGCTACGGTCAGTTAGTTCCTTTTTGAGGAATGAGATTTCAGCACGTTCTCCTGTTCCTCTGTCTCCTCTCCTTGTGCCGGATTTGAGAAGCCTAGCTGGCTCTGTAGCTGGTGTGTTTGCAGGTTAATTAGAAACAAGACAAAACAAATGAAGAGGAAGTTTTTAATCTTGCCCCACCCTGACCTTTCCTGACTGAAACAGTAGCTGTTACAATGTAAGCTATTAGAACCCACTGGTTTCTGACTCTGTGTGGGATTTGAGTACCTTTTTTGTTACTGTAATTCACATAATGATACAATTAGCATAAATTGGTATAATGACAGTATGACTCAAGACAGCTGGAAAAATCTGTAAAACGTTGATATGTCGTCAGAGAGGTTAGGTCCAGCAAAACCATGTTGTTGTTTTACCTCATTAAAGCCTTCCAGTAAATAGTGAAACATAATTTCTCTGTAATCAGTTTAATTTCAGTGCCTAATTAAATTTCTGTCATTTTCTCTAGTAGGTCATGCTGTCCGTTTCTGTCTCCTACAGAGCTTTAGCTGCTGAATAGTCTTACCCTTTATACTGTCACTGTGACAGAGAAGGTCCCCCAGCTGGTATTTAACCTAAACAATAAAGCTGAACCTACGTAGACCCAAAATCTGATTATCTTCCGAAGTATATGATCAGCAAATCTCTCAAAATACAGGCATGTGTTGATCCCCTTAACAGGTGCCACACAGCCCTGCCTCCCCCACTGTGGGACTGCTTTGAATTCAGGCAAGTTTGTTTCTTTGGGCAGCACAATGCTGAAGATCTATCCATTGAAATTCCTGACTTGTGCTGCAAATCAGCAAAAAACCACCTGGCTCCCCTTTGCCTTTGCCTTTTTTTTTTTTATCTCCTCATTCTTTTTATGTTAAAACTGTACTTCTAGGTGCAGATGTTCAAAACAAGACAGTATATGTTGTAACATTACTGCAGCCTGAACTTTTGGCAGTGTAGCAGTGTTCTGAAGACAGTTGAACCGTGCACATTGGTATGTCTGAAAGAAAAGAATACCGTGTATGCTTCCATAGACTGATCTGTGCGTCATCATTTCTGTAATCTCTAATACTGCAAGTTGATATCATGCTTTTTCTTTCTTTTTGTCAGCCGAGGTGAGAAAGCAGTTTTGAAAGAAGCCCAATTTTATGATAGAGGGCTACTTTAACAATAGAATAGAAATTGTGATTAAAGCAATGCTTAGAATCCTAGTGTCCAGTTACGTATGACATTTTTGTGTGTGTGAAGCAAGGAACTATCCTGCGACCTGGCATTTGATGCATCAGGGAAAAAGCAAACCACCCTCTCTGCTTTCTAAAAGCATATCTTTAGAACAAGATCTTCAAAGGAACACCACACAAGTAATCTGAGGAAGTATTTTGTCTAGTGCGTTGCACTGTATAGATAACCGAAGAGGTTTGTGAGCATGCGATGAGGTTTCCTGGGTTTCCTGTTTCACTATTCTCTTGAAGATAAATATTGTGGTTCGGTATAAGGTGGTGCCTCATGGCCCCGAGTAATCCTTTTTCATAACACAAAACTAATGTTTCTGTGGTACTGGTTCTGTTGCGAGCTTAGGTGTTAAAAAACTGACACTTTTTCCTATGATGACCTTCAGAAAAAAGTGAGTCTTCTGGACAGGCTTTTGGAAACGACACCTTTAATTAGAAGCAGCTTTAAATTGCAGAGACTTACAGCAAGTAATTGCATTTGGTGGAAGTTCAGGGTTTATGGGTGTGTGTTGTTGCTGTTGGGTTTGTTTTCTGGTGTTTTGGTTTTTGTTGTATTATACTTTTTTGTTGTATTAAACTTTGTTGTATTTTTGTTTTATACAAGTATTAAATGACTAATCCTTTAAATCCTTGCCTGCCAGAAAGACAAGAATAATTACCTTGCTTTTAACCATGGAGAAATGTAGCCACAGAGGTTAAATAAATTTCTAGTGGCTATAAGGAATGATAGTGGTAGAATCTGCTGTAGAATTAGCTCTCAATCCTAATGCAGAAGAGTGGGGAGTGTTCAAAATGTGTTTTGGACTAAAATCAGTGCTTTTAGAATAGCCTGGCCAGACCCTACTTAATCAGTGTTCTTGGTGAGGTGAAAATAACAGTCCGCTCTCTTAGGGTCTGGCAGACTGCCTATAAACATACACCAAATGGAGTGGAACCACAAACAGGGTGTGAACTCAGAATGTAAAAAAACAAACAAACAAAAAAAGTAAACTGAGTCATCTATAGCATTATGTGATGCATTTATTTTCTTCTGACATGCTGTAAGAAACAGAGGAAAATGTGTTTAAATCCAGAAAGCTATTAGTGAACTACTTTGGTATCATTATTTAGTACAATCCTCTCTCATTAACTCCTAAAACTTGTATCTGTCACGGAGGGAGGAAGGCCTCCCAGTTTTTCTTGGAACAGCTAACCCTTGTGAGATGAGTAGAATTTTAAGGCTGCAACACTGCAGTCAGCTGAAGTTATGAATTACAAATTTCTGGTGTTGACATGCAGAAGGGTTTCAAAGCTGCCTCCTCCCCCCACGAGAGGGAGGAGGAGGTGTTACAGAGGTAGGAGGATTCACATCTTGTCTGGAATTTCATCACTGTCTGTAGAAGGGAAAAGCACATTTGCCCTCCCCAAAGAACTGATCGCCATGACTTCAGCTGAAGTAATTCCCCTTCAGTGAGATGTTACAATATTTAATTTCTCTATTTAAGTCAACGGAGATATAGGAATAAAGGTGTTACCTAAAGACAGCCTGGCACTTTCAGTTTGTAATTGTTTGCTTTAAACAAAAGTCTGACATAGTTTGACCATGCCATAGTTCTCATAAAGAACTTTTGCTGGTCTCTGTTGCTTCTCACTGTGTGAGAGTGGTTATGTTAGTGTTAAGGCAGAGGTTGAGATGCTGGACTTAGCAGTAAATCATGGCGATTTTGCTGTTTTGGCACATTTTAATAAACGGTGACTAATTTGTAGCTTTTAATATTCTGTATCTGAAAAAGAAATTAATATTCTGGAGAGCAATAGCATACAAGGTAAAGAAGCAAGCATCATGAAATGAGTAGGAAAACTCATGAGTAGGAGCACATTTAACAGATAAAGCAGAAAGCATCTCTACTGGTCTAGGTATCACTAGAGTTTGTATTTCAAAGGAAACTGATTTGTTGTTCCTAGGTCAATATTGGTTGGTTCATAGATTGCTAGCAGACTAAACAAATAAACTCAACTTGACAATGTTTTAGGTGTTAAAGTCTTCTTCTCAGGTTTACTTGTATAAGTTTTCAGTTCTCAGGTTTACTTGTTTCGTGTCTTAAGTAAAAAGTCACTACTAGGAAACTGAGATGGTAGCAGAAGCAATCACATCGAAGATGTTTTAAATTCTAAATGGAAAACCATCAGGTTTCAGTTTTGCTACTCTCTTTTTAGCACCTTTTAAAAAAAGCCAGCTGAGTGCTGTAAAACTGGAGTTTTCATAATACTGCTGGAAATTCAAAGAGAGCATCCTACCAAATATCTGGTTTGTGGGTTACAGTGGCCATCAGGTACTAATTTTTAGAGAACTGCTATGTTTTGAAGGCCCTGAAAAACCTAAATATTGTGTTCCAATGTCTTCTAATTCAGAGAATGACTGAGGTTGGAAGGTGCCTCTGGAGATTGTATAGCCCAACTCCTCTGCTCAAAGTAGGGTCATTTAGAGCAGATTGCTTAGGGCTGTGTCCAGTCAGGTTTTGAATATCTCCAAGGATGGAAACTCCATAATTCGTCTGGGCAACCCATTCCAGTGTTTGACCACCCTGACAGTAAAAAAATTCTTTCCTATACTTAAATGGAATTTCCTGTATTTCACTTTGTGCCCATTGCCTTTTGTCCTTTCACTGACTATCATGAAGAGGACTCGGGCTCCATCTTCTTTACTTCATCATGTCAGGTATACACATTGATAAGATTTTCCCCCACATACCCCAAGCCTTCTGTTCTCAAGGCCAAACAGTCCTATCTCTCTCAGCCTCTTTTCATATCAGGTGCTCCTGTCCCTTAATCATCTTTGTGTCCTTTTGCTGATCTTGCTCCAGTGAGTCCTTGTCTGTCTTATACGAAGGGGCCCAGAACTGGACACAGCAGTGCAGGTGTCGTCTCACCAGTGCTGAGCAGAAGGAAATGATCACCTCCCTTGCCCTACAGACACTCTTCCTAAGGCAGTCCAGGATGCGGTTGGCACTCTGCTGCAAGGGCCCATTGCTGAGTCCAGGTCAATTGTTCCAGGTCAATTGCTGTGTCCACCAGGATCCTCAGGTCCTTTTCTGCAAAGATGCTTTCCAGATGGTTGGTCCTCAGCCTGTGCTGGTAAGTGAAGTTATTCCTCCCCAGATGCAGGACTTTGCATTTCTGTTCATTGAACTTTGCATTTCTGTTCATTGAACTTAATGAGATTCCTTTTGACCCATTTCTCCAGCCTGTTGAGATCCTTCTGAATGGCAGCACAACCATCTGGTGTTTCAGCTACTCTCCACGGTTTTGTATTGTCTGCAAGCTTGCTGAGAGTACTCTGTCCCATCATCTAGGTCATTAATAAAGATGCTAAACAGGACTGGACCCAGTAGTGACCCCTTGGGGTACACCACTCGTCACCAGCTTCCAGCTGGACTTTGTGCTGCTGATCACAACTCTTTAAACCTGGCAGTTCAGACAGTCCACTTAGGTAGCCCACACTTTCTCAGTTTCTCTATGAGGAAGTTATGAGAGACAATGTTGAAAGCCCTACTAAAGTTGAGAGAAACAACATCCAATGCTCTCCCTTCATCCACCAAGCCAGTCATCTCATTATAGAAGGTTATCAGGTTGGTTAGGTGTGATTTTCCCTTTGTAAATCCATGCTGACTACCAGCAGTCACTTTCTTGTCCTTGTATTTGGAAATGAAGCACAATGGCCAGTAGAATACCTCTTAGACACAGCAGTAAATCACAAGTTTGATGGTCCTCCTCTTTCTTTACCTGAGAAATCAGTGTTCCAGGATCTGATTGCAGAACCCTGTAAGCTAAAATGTGAGTAAGTGGGCTTCAGTGTGTTTTTTGCAAAGCTTTGCTCATCTCCTCTGATGTAGATGTCTCATAAGTGCTGTAAGAGACAGGAGTATGGAACATTCCTTTAATTTGTAAGGAAGAGATTGGCCCCATCTCTTCCTTATGTATAAATGTAACAATGAAGCTGACAACAGTGCTAATCAATTTAATCCTATGGCTGTTTCCTAGGTAACTAACACATGCAGCTGTAGAAAAAAGACTGCATTATGAAGAGACCAGAAAGATCCTGTAGCAATTCTCTTCAATGACTGAAGAAACACAGTGCAAAAAAAAAAAAAAAGTGGATAGTGCTATATCATCTTATTCTTTGTCCTCAAGGACAGAGAAGATTTGTTCAGAGGGTAAGCCTTTTCATAGCCAGCTGTAGAAGTTTTATAGAATAGAATAGACTATCTTCAGTTGGAAGGGACCTAAAACAATCACGTAGTCCAACTGCCTGACCACTTCAGGGCTGACCAAAAGTTAAAGCATATTATCAAGCGCATTGCCAAATGCCTCTTAAAACACTGACAGGCATGGGGCATCAATCACCTCTCTATAAAGCCTGTTCCAGTGTTTGACCGCTCTCTCTGCAAAGACATGCTTGCTAAGTTTTGCCTTCCAAGGCCAGACAGTGGACAGTCTCATGGTCTTAAAGCTGATATCGTGAGTGTTTCACCTTACAGCAGGTTGCTGTCCAGCCAGTCTGCCTAAGAAGTAGTCACAAGTGGGTTTTGGGGTCTGTTTGGTCATGCTTCGAAGTCAGTGCAGAGATTTTCATTGTTCTGTTTATAACAGAGGATGTTGCACACATGATCCTGTTGTGAAAACGTATTAGCGAAGCACTGTGTTCCTCTGCAATGTCACTCTCTATTTTTCAGGTTACAAGGTTTTTTGAGGAGAAGCTGTCTTTTGCTCTATGGTCTGTTACTCCTATTTTGCATCCTGGTAATGGAGCACTGCAGTTACTTCTGGGAGTTTCCCAGGTAGTCACAGAGGCTTGTGGAAGAGCTGGATCCTGAAGGTCTTTGGAGAACTTTAAAGGCTTAATTCACTTGCCTATGTATAGGTGTTTAGTGCCATTTAAGACATACCAGAGTATCTAAGATATCTGTATGGGATGAGCAGAGATGATGCAGAACCTTGGGTGACCTCTTCTACTGCTGCTCCAGAAAGGCACAGGTGACCAACAGCAGGTGTATCAGTACTACACACCTCTGTGTAAGGACCTGAATCCTGTTCTAAATGTTGCTGTTAAGAATAGAAGAGCCTCTAACATGTAGGGCTGCAAGAAACCTTGTCTATTGTTCTGTTTGTCCACAGGATTTCCTGTGACCAGATCTTTCTGTCTTGAAACTAGAAATGTGCCTTATCTCCATAGATGTTTGTAAAAGATGAGGCAGCCAAATATTTTATATGATCAATTATGTCTCTTTTCCTTTCAGGTGAATTATATAGAGCCTCTTTAAGAAAACAAAGGTTCCCGGCCCAAGGCAGTATTGAAATACACGAGGACAATGAGGTGAGATTGTTTCCCAAAACAAGCTGTGCTGATTTCCAAGGAGTAGACATGTGGAAATAGTCTCATATTGTATTATGGAATTATAAACCTGTTTGGTGGCTTAGTGTGTCTTTCCCTTGTTCAGTAGGTGCACATACAATCACTGAAAATCATCACAAGCTTTTTTAGATGTTGCATAATTAACTTAGGCAGAAATATGACCCAGTTCTCTGAAGAGAAATTGTTATGTCTACTTAGTACTTCAGTGGAAATGCAGGTTTTGTGAAGCAGATTCAGCAGCAGTCATGAAACTGATAGGAACAGAATTACTTTTTTTTTAGAAGCAGCAAAGAATCAAAACAGGTTGTGTTCCTTCCACTTAACTGAGTAAGGTCCTCTGTCCGCACATAGGACAGGCAACAGAAATGTCTACTTTTCTATTTTTGAAGAGTTCCAATCCTACAGTCCCCTGAAAATGATGACAGTCTTTGATTGACTTCAGATATCCTTTTGATTAGCCCTTGAGCCCCTTGTCTCGGTCACAGCTGAACTACTGCTGAGAGAAAATTAATTTCATTCCCTTTGAGTCCTCTTGTGAAGGATACCACTTGAATCCAGCTGAGAGACTTTTTGTAACAGTGGCATTAGCAATGTTGACCTGCTTGATTTTTTTCCCTCTGTTTTGAAGCTTTCAGTTCCACCAACCCATCAGCAGTGCCACTTATTTACAAGCTGGCATTGGTTGTGGAAGGAGCTACTCTTAGCTTTTAAAAAGAATTAAATTTCTCTCCTGAAGAACTGGAATGGGACCATATGGAGAGGGAAACTGTAAGTTAGAGCAAGGAAAAGTGGAACCTTAAAAATTCTCATAAGATCCAGTACTTAAGCAGATACAGGGCAGGTCAGCAAAATGCCTTCACAATGAATACTTCTTCTGGTTACTAAAAATCATGGCCTGAACAGAGATAGTGGCTTTATGGAACAACTTAGAATTCTCTCATTTTCAACCATTTCTCTGTCACCATTATACAGGTGCTAAAGTTACCAATTTATTTATGACATGTTTATGACCATATTTATGACATGTCTTACCCATGTCAACATTTCCACCCCTGCCCCTCACTAAACTACAGGCTGAAATGTATGTGTGTGTGTTTGTTTACTTGTCAGCTTTTCTGATTAATGTTACTCTTGTTAAACTCAGAGTAATTCTTCTCATTTTGTATTTACTGTTGAAGATTGTGGCTTTTGTTCCAGAACTTAAGAATAAAGTGTCCAGAACATTGCCTGATTCTCAGTAAATCACCCCATCTAGTAATTAACAATCCTCAGACAAATACAAGAAACGTTACTGTTATTTTTATTGTTTGTTCATATTTGGTCAGGAACTAGAAGTCTCCAGGAATCATGTGATCCAAAGTGAAGAAGAAAATGGCAATCAAGATTTAAAACCAAAAATCTCCTAATCTTTTAATGTATTACTGAGTTCTTTGAGTGCACATAACTCTCAAGGGGTAAAGAAGAAAAAAAAGCAGAGTTGTGAGACTTTCAAAATGTTTTTCCAGTCTCAAGTAGATAACATCTTGTTTATTCTACAAGCACACTGATTATTGCGTGTGTATGCACAGATTCACAGAATCACAGAATCGAATAGGTTGGAAAAGACCTTTAAGATCATCGAGTCCAACCCTAAACCTAACACTACCACGACCACCACTATACCCTGTCCCTAAGTACCTCATCCAAACGTCTTTTAAATACCTCCAGGGATGGAGACTCAACCACTCCCCTGGGCAGCCTGTTCCAATGCTTGATAACCCTTTCAGTGAAGTAAAATTTCCTAATATCCAGTCTAAACCTCCCCTGGCGCAACTTGAGGCCGTTTCCTCTCGTCCTATCACTTGTTACCTGGGAGAAGAGACCGACCCCCACCTCTCTACAGCCTCCTTTCAGGCAGTTGTAGAGAGCGATGAGGTTTCCCCTCAGCCTCCTTTTCTCCAGGCTAAACAACCCCAGGTCCCTCAGCCGCTCCCCATCAGCCTTGTGCTCCAGACCCTTCCCCAGCTTCGTTGCCCTTCTCTGGACACGCTCCAGCCCCTCAATGTCTCTCTGGGAGTGAGGGGCCCAGCACTGAACACAGCATTCGAGGTGCGGCCTCACCAGTGCCGAGTGCAGGGGGACGATCACTGCCCTAGTCCTGCTGGCCACGCTATTGCTGATACAAGCCAGGATGCCATTGGCCTTCTTGGCCACCTGGGCACACTGCTGGCTCATATTCAGGCGGCTGTCGACCAACACCCCCAGGTCCTTCTCTGCTGGGCAGCTTTCCAGCCACTCTTCCCCAAGCCTGTAGCGTTGCATGGGGTTGCTGTGGCCCAAGTGCAGGACCTTGCACTTAGCCTTGTTGAACCCCATACAATTGGCCTCGGCCCATCGATCCAGCCTGTCCAGGTCCCTCTGTAGAGCCTGCCTACCCTCCAGCAGATCAACACTCCCACACAACTTGGTGTCATCTGCAAACTGGCTGAGGGTGCACTCGATCCCCTCATCCAGATCATTGATAAAGATAGTAAACAGGACTGGCCCCAACACAGAGCCCTGGGGAACACCGCTTGTGACCGTCCGCCAAGTGGAGTTAACCCCATTCCCCACCACTGTTTGGGCCCGGCCATCCAGCCATTTCTTTACCCAGCGAAGAGTACACCCGTCCAAACCATGAGCAGCCAGTTTCTCCAGGAGAATGCTGTGGGAAACCATGTCGAAGGCTTTACTGAAGTCTAGATAGACAACATCCACAGCCTTTCCCTCATCCATTAGGTGGGTCACCTTGTCGTAGAAGGAGATCAGGTTGGTCAAGCAGGACCTGCCTTTCCTAAACCCATGCTGGCTGGGCTTGATCACTTGGTTATCCTTGGTTACCTATTCATAAATGTATTTCAGAGGTTTATGGATATCAGCAATGATACATTTTTTTTTACTCTTTCAGTATATGTCTGGGTAAGTTAGCACTATTGTTCATTTTAATTAAGCAATTGGCAATTAAGTTACCAATCTCAAAAGGCTGAGATAACTGTATCAGCTGCTGTTGCTGGATGTTTTCATTGGCAGAGAAATTTGGCTATTCAGAACCTGTGATGATTTGAGTTAGAACCTTTTCAGTAAATGCAGCAGCCTCATTCATGATCCTAGACAGATGTTCGCTTACGCTGTCTGTGGATGTTGGAATTCTTCTCCAGTCTCAATATATTTAAAATAGCTTTTGATGTACACAAAGCTCTCTATAGTCTTTGTTGATCTGAAACCTACCTCTGTGCTGCAAGGGTTTTCTGGCAGAGCATAATGTTCTTTACCTGCTTCAGACATACTTGAATTAAATGGAACACAGGGCAAACACACACACCACCCCCCCAGCGAAGGCAAATGCCACAAAAAGATCACAGTGGGAGTGGGAGAAAAAAATCACTGCTAACTGCTTGTGAACTTGGACACCAAGTATACCAACACTGTCCATAAAAATGCTTCTTCCCTTCTTATTCCCTGTTTTTCTCACAGGAGGGAGTTCAACACCAGAACTGCAAAACTCATGTGCTAATTTTGATCCTACATGGGGGGAACATCTTAGACACTGGAGGTGGGGACCACAGCAGCAAGCTGGCAGACATCAACACCTTCAGTTCTGTGTTTGAGAAAGTGACCCAAGCCCATTTCCCTGCCGCTTTGGGCCACATCTTAATCAGACTTGTTCCCTGCCCAGCAATCTGTTCAGCAGCTTTCTCTCTTGTTTCCAAGTAAGTTGATTTGCATTTTCTAATGTTTGGCTTCGCAGTGTGGCTTTGAATGGCTTTCTGTGACCTGTCTTTTTCATAATGAAATGTTGCAAATCCTTCTTAATCTTTTGCTTACTGCACGACTTGGAAGATCTTTCATCCTTTTCTAAGTGGATGTATTTGTTTAAAAAAACAATCAAACAAACAAACCAAACAAACACAAAAAAACCCCACCAAAACAAAAAGAAACCCAAAACCCATGGTGGACTGCAGCCTATTGTCCAAAAGTATCCAAAAGAAGAAATCTGGGCAGAAGAAGAAAACTGTGATAACTGTTAACTCCCCCCCCCCCCCCCCCCCCCAATCTCACTGCAAAAATCAGTAGTCAACTTTTATCTTATTTAAAAATTGAAACATAGCTAGATCTGCCTGCGGATGTGCCAACTGATGTTTGTCTGTCTTATTTATTCCTTCATTATTTGGCCATTGTAGGGACGGGATGTTATAGAAAACCCTCCTGATAGTTTTAATTTTTCCTGTTTTAGAAACAAAAATGGCATAATGCTAACTGGTTTAGGAATACAGTGGAGATTGTGAAGTGTTACTGAGAAACTTAGACCAATTTAAGTAAACTCTGCTTTGCACTGGAAATTAAGAACAGAAATAAATATCTAAAACAAGAGTGATTTAACACGTCTTCTTGGTGAGAGAAAATTTACATTTGAGCATGGTTTTTACATTTTAAGACAACAAAACTTTAGTACCTGTTCATTCCCAATAGCAGCTACTGTACTTCGAGGTCCTGTAGTGTTTTGTGGTAGACCACTGATTTACTGTCATTAACCTATAAGAATGCTGTATACAGAAGTGTCTTGAATGAGCTACGAAGGATGTGTCTCTAGGAAACTGCTTTTGGCTAATGAAGGCTTCAGGTTGCAGTACCACTAGGATTTGGTTGCATGCATAGTGAGAGGGTTCCATTAGCTTTGATGGATTTAGCTTTGATGGAGTTTCCTGTCTGAGCAGATCCATTTGCTAACTGGTGTAAGCGGAGATGGCACTTGTGAGGTTGCCCTTACTGAGATGGGTGGTTTGCTTTAAGCAGTTTGGTAATTCACTTGCATAAAGGTAGATCGACCCCTGTTCAGGGCTTCTAGAGAGCAACTGGGCGAGAATGCTGTGCATTACAGTAGATACTGGATCAGCTCTTCATTAATGAAGGGCAGTAGGCAAGAATGTCTCAAACATCTTGTCATTGATAAAATTAGTAAATTTCTCAACTAGCATAACTCTGCAAACTTAAATGACTCTGAGCTATAGTGGGGTTATGTTACATGATGTTCACATTTACATTTCTAGCTGTCAGATCCTGTTTCTGTGTGATACCAGGTCCTGCTAGGAAGCACTAGTTATATGAAGCAGAGAGAATGATTTCATTTGAGGAAGTTGCTTATTAACTGAGGCGGGGGGGGGAGGGGGGAAGTTTGGTGGGTTTGGGATTTGGGGAGAGTTTTGGGGGTGTTGGGTTTTTTTGGGGGAGGTTGTTTTTTGGGGGGTGAAGTTAAGAAAATTCTCACAAAAATGTTTTAGTACATGTCTCTTAGTGGCTAGCTTAAAGAGAGAGTTCATCAGATCACATTGGCATTAAGTATAGTGTCTTTCTGAGATTCCTGGTAGTCACTTCTGCATTTGAAAACTGTTGTTGTCTAAAAAGCTGTGATAATATTTCGATACACTTACATTTAGTAAGTCACTATGAAATACTAAATGCAGCTTTCAGAGAAAGAGTAGTTAGTGACTGCATCTCAGAGACCTGCTTAGTCTAGTATTTCATAGAATCATTTAGGTTGGAAAAGACCTTTAAGATCATCAAGTCCAACTGTTAATCTAGCACTGCCAAGTCCACCACTAAACCATGTCCCTAAGTGCCACATCTACATGGCTTTTAAATACCTCCAGGGATGGTGACTCCACCACTTCTGCACTCAAAGCAAGAACATAAGTCTGAACTGTTAACTGTGCGTCATCAATAATACGTTTTGAAGTTCCCGTGTGCATGTTCATATGAAAGGTATCGTCGCCTTGCAAAACTATTACTACTATTAATTTTAACAATTGTTATGAGTATGGCAGTAACAATTTCAGATACACACTCTTTTTGACAATGCTGTGAGATGTGAAAAAGGACATGTAGTAACTCCTTCAGGAGAGGAAATACAACTCTAGTTATAGTGTCTACTTGGGGATCAGGAGGTATGGATATTATTCCTGGGTCTGTAACAAATTTCCTGGTTGACCATAAATGAGAAAATCAGTCTGTCAGTGCCTCACTTCTCAAATTTGTTGAACAGAAACAAGGCTAAAACGATACAAGGAGGAATTTTTCTGTCATTAACCGAAGGCCTAACATAAAGCCTGAGAAAGAAACAGGAAGATTTCTGCTGTCTGGTTTGTGCCTCTAGCCTACGATATATGAGAAAAGCTTAAGGGATGTAGGAGTAAGAGAGTACTGTGGTTAAGGTGTGTTCCCTGAAAGCTGGAAAGGAAACAGCTATGCTGAGACCTTACTCTGACAACTAGTACCTTGTTAAGCATGAGAGGAGATGGTTTGTGAGGGAAGGAGAGTGATCTGGGTGTTTCTTTGTCAGATTATTAACACCAAGGAACAAAGGCTGTTCTTAGCCTATATGATTGACGAGATGTTACACTTTCATTCCAAGCCTATTAAATGTCCAGGTAGCCTTACAAGGTTTGTGCAGAAACGAGGACCATAGCAGCAATAGTGTAACCAACTTAATTTTACTTTTTTTCCCCCACTGAAAGACTTTTCCGTGCAGCATTACTTGCACGCTAAATGAATGAAAGTTTTAGCAGGTGGTGAGCAAACTTTCCACTGAGTGCTGTATGATTGGCTTCCACATCGTCATAATGATAATAGATTATATTCTATCAAGTCTGGTAGTGTAGTTCTGATTGCGCTCTCATTCTGGTACTAGCCCTATTCTAGAGGATAGCTGAGGAGATACAGAATATTCAGTAAGGGAAAGGATTAAAATCTTAAAATGTTTTTGATGCTGTTATCTGTCCCTGGGGCTCTAGTGAAATTAATTTAGAAATAACAAATGGAATTTTCCATTGGATGTATCCACTTCAGTAGCTGCTCTTCCTTGCCTACTTTTTCAGTCTTGAAATTCACTCATTAAATGAGAGAACCTTTTCAGGTAACGTTTCTTTCCTTAGTGATATTTTCTTTTACATAAATATTGTAAATGGCATGATAGAGAAAGGAGAAACAAACACATGCTCTTGGCCCTGCTTCAACTCTTCTACAAGTGTAAACCAGGAGTAACTAGTGAACTCTGCAGTGATGGGGAGGAGAGAATCAGATTCGCTTGTTTTCTAAGCGAAGAGAAACTTGTTTTGGTTTTGTCTGGGGCTTCCCCTAAGTGATGGTCGCTTTTATAGTCTTTTTGTTGCAGTACAGTGCCCAAGGTTACATTTGAACTTCATGTAGAGCAGAAAACCCTGCAGAGGAGTTGAGGTGGTCTACAACCACATTTTGGACCGTAAGGTGTGGGAATGGTGATGCCTGCTGTCCAGATGACAGAGTTAGAGAGGAGAGATGGCAAATACATTAAAGTTCTGAAATACTAGCTGGACTTAAAACTGTGACAGGCATATAGGAAGAAGAGGTGACAGGGTGCAGACGAGACTGGTGGAAAGTGTGCCTGACTCTTATCATCAAGGGGGAATACACTGAAACAACCAAGAAAGGAGAAGTGTGTGCATGTCCAAGTTGCTGCCCTGTAAAGCAAGAGGACTGATAGTAGAAGAAGAGGTGAAGCACTGACATAAGATTGGTATTGCCTTGGTATGTTCTTGCGTGGAGCTGCTTGTGATGTACCCATTTGGGGCTGACAAGAGGAGAGATGATTCCCTGCTCCCACATTTCTGCAGCTTCATGCCAGCAGCTTTCACAGCCAGAACTCCAGGATGCAGTTGTGGAACATAAACTTGTGGTAAACATTCCATTTAGCAAACTGTGGGGGAGGAAGTGTGTGTTTAATTACTGTAATGTTTCATCGAGGGTGAGCCAGATGACTGACTAAGCAGCAGCACAAGATTTCTTGTTTGGTTTGAATGTATCCTCCATTTTCTGAATGTGCAGGCATAGTGCGTGCCAAGATAGCACAACCCTCTGTTCACCTTGGCACAGGTCTTGAACTAGACTGTGTCTGTGTGCTGAGTGCCTGGGTTCAGAGGGATTCCACTGCGACTTTTCATCTGAATGCACCTCTGCAGTTCTCCTCCCTGCCTTGCAAGTAGTGGCTTAAAGGAAAGGGATCTTTCAGGGCAAAATCACTCCGTCTAGTAAATGTTTCAGATTGTTTAATCTGGTCTGCTCCCATCTACTCCCATCACTTTCAGTTTCTTGTATCTCTCATATAAAGACACTGTTTATGCAATCTGTGTAAATTTAGAATGCATGACTGATCTCCTGTGACACATCTCTGTCTTTGCTAAGGACAGATAAAGGTTAAAAATAAGGCACATTCTTGTTCCAGCTAGATGACTTGAGAGCCATCTCTTCCCTTTTCAGGGAGAAAAATATCCTAGAGTGGATCAACTGTTGTGCTTTGTATAGCATATGATTTCATGAGCGTACATTGATTCACACCTCAGACTAGAGCTCCTAAATTACAGTATGAGCCAAACTGGAGAACAGTAATTGCAAATTTAGGGGAGGGGGGAAAAAAAAGGAGAGAGAAGGAAAAAAGACCAAAACAAAAGTTATATTTAGGAAGCAAACACTTAAGTAGGAAAGTAAGCACATGAATAATCAAATGAGATGAAAGTGGTTTTTTGGATGAGTTTTGGAGTGCTCACTCCCTTGCGCAGTGGTGGGTCCTGTAGTGTAAGCTCTTGGTGTTGCATTTTCCTAATCAATTTTTTTAAATACTTTTATAATTTAATTATGAATTAAATTGCAGATGCTTTCTGCATTCAGAATAGGCGTTTATTCCCTTGTTCCTCCTTTCCTCCCCTCTCCCCCTCACCCGCCATCCCCATGGTGCACTCTGAGCTATCCCTGCTGGCAGACGCCACTGTGCCATCTGTCACTTCTCCCCTGGGAGCCAGGTGTACTCCTGCCCACCATGGAAGACAAGTTCTGTCTTGCAGCCTGGTCATTTGCTGCCTTTTATCAAGGAGGTGTTAGGTCCTAACACCGGTGACTTTATCTGTCAGGCTCTTACCCTTAGTGATTTCAGCTGCTTCCTCGTGATTTCCCTCTCTGTCTCCAGCCTTTGTGCAAGTGTGATGTTTCCAAGCTGGTGCTTTGGAACGACCTCCTGCAGTGTCCTGCCAATGCATCGAGATAACAAGACTTGTGCTCCTTTCAGCTCCAGCGCTGATATTTTACCTGTTTGTCTCAGCTTCAGTACTAATACGTAGCATGCCCCAACAACTTCATCTCTTCCGTACACTCTTTCGGTGGTCTGGATCTTTCTTCCCTTTGTGTTGTGTTTACGATAACCACGGAGGTCTCTGTGGCTGCAACCTTTACAATAAAATAAATTGGAATTAAAAAACCCAGACCTTCATTTCTAAGCCAGTTAACTGTGGTTAATTGTCTAGACAATAATTGCTCAATTCCAGTTTGATCTATATTCGTTTAGCCATGAAAAAAAATAGTACCAGCTATTCATTTTTCCATTGACCATGTTTTGTGTAGTTCTCTTGTGAATATTGTTTGCATTTTACTTTTATTGTGAAAACATATGCAGGTGTTCTTTTCCATTTCAAACATTCACTTCATAATTGTTTTTCCTCCTGTGTTTCTCCCTTTCCCTTTCTGAGGTGTTATCTGCCAATTGTTGTAGTAAATGAGGCCTTTTTATGTACGTTTTTAAGGTTCATTTTTCATTTTTGAGAGTTAGTGTTCATAACTGTATGTCTGCTGTGCATTTGGATGGTCTAATCAGCTGGCAAAATGAAGCTGTGTTAATTGGTAAATTGACACAGCTTGGCAGACCAGCTGAGCTCCAGGACACAGAAACTGTTATGCTACTTCGGATGAAAAATACCAAGTCATTGGCGTGCTTCAGCAAGAGGCCAGTGTGGAAATGTCCAGTGAGGCTCAGGACATGAGCACAGACCAGCTTCCATACTTGAGCCTGGCAAGTCTTCTATTCTTCCATTACCCTGGTAATAGTCTCAAGGACACAGGTTTTAGCAAAGACATAGACTCTAATTCCATTTCAGACAGCTTGCTTTTTAATACTGTGATAGCCCACAATGTTCCTAAAGAAAGTGAATTCAAAATAGTGTTGAAGTTGCCTGCCTGCAGCTTTGGATGAACTTTGGATGAGCTGAATAATCCAAAATACTTCTGACTTTCCTTTAATCTCTAAAGGACAGTCAACTTACTGTAAGAGAATCTGGCACACACTAATGTGCCTTGCATCTTTAGCTCTCTGTAAATTGTTTTCCCCACTTGTCAATAAAAATCAGTCAAGACATGATTGGCAGATTTACTGAGAAACTTGCAGGGTGCACATCCAAGCTAAAATAAAGCTGACATCCTATCAAATTTAAGCTTGCATTTTCAGTCAAGTCACCTCCTTTTTGCAGAATGTTACTATGCAAACATTGATGTATGATTTCAGAATGTGTGCAGCTTTCTTCCATCTTTTTGAAGGGATTGGGAAAACATTGGGAAAAATGTTTTTATATGCTTTTGAACAATACCTCTGTCACACTTGTGTTCTAGGAAACAATATTCCATTGTGATGATTGGATCCCATTCTTTGATGTAGTAAGTTGTTATATGGGGAAAAAAAAAAGCTGAAACGGAATACTCTCTTTGCTGTTCTAAATTATGTCTACTTATATGTGGAAAGATTGCACCGAGTATGTTTAACTACGGAAATACCTTCTACCATGATCTCATTCACGTAAAGCAGTAACTCCTTGATTTTTTAAATCAGTTGAATTATGTGAGAAAATGATCCTTCCTGTATTCTCTCATTGTGAACTGGATTGCCCAACCCATTTCTGTTAATAAGTAACTGTTCATTCTCTAATACTGTGTGCTGCCTCTTGCGTTTTTCCTGATGATAGCATGTCCTTCTCTAGCCTAAATCCCTACAGCTATGACGAGAGCTGTCTCAGCAGCAGTGAAGACCACATCCCACTGGCTGCCTTGCCCTTGCTGGCTGTTTCATCCCCTCAGTACCAGGATGCAGTTGCCATGGTGATCAGTAGAGCCAATCAAGTTTACAATGAATTTCTCAAATCTACAGATGGGGCTGGTTTTAATGGACAGGTAGGACTATTTTCTCTTACATCAAAGTAAAATTCCTTCAGAGCAAGGCTGTTTCTTTTCAAGCCGTTATGTTGAGGGTTTTGAGCTATGAGTGTGGGACAGTATTGCAAATATGATGAATGAATGTTAGCATAGGATTACCTATGCAAAATGCCTTCTCAGTGCCCAGCATGAGAGACACACTTCTGGAATCCTGTGCAGTGTCTAACCTGGACTCACTCAGTTGGTAGAAGATACTATACCTCCTCCCACAAGCATTTTGACCCCTAAGCTCTTACTAAGCATTGCTATGAACTCTGGTAATGTGTAAGAGCCTTAGTTTTGTGGTAAGGGTGGTATGCTAAGCAGTGAACAAGCATGCCAGCCCAAGACAAATGATAATCTATGTTACTGAGTTCCTCACACACCTACTGTAGCTGATAGAAAAGTTGGGACATCTCTGACTAAGAGAGTAAGGAATCCAACATTTAACTATTGCTATTTCTTTTTTGCCTCCATCACAGTAGTAATAAAACAATTGACAGTAAAGAAACTTAGAAGACAAATACTCAGTTGCCAGCAGTGTTGCAGATTTCCTGTGTAACTTTGGGAAAGTCATGTAATTTTTCTGGTGTGACCCACTCCCCAGTGAAGTCACCTGCAGACTTCTTGTGGCTGATGTGTCACAGTTATTCCTGCTTCTCCATCTTTAGACTACAAAAACCAGTACTTTCCTGCTTCACATAGAATAAATGTGATACGGCTACTCTGTGTGAGTTACTGAAATATTTGTGGTAGGGCCCTCTACGTAGCTGGAAACATGCAATTCCTTAAAGTACAGTGACCTCCAGACTTCAGAAACAGAAAAAAAAAGACATTTAATATAGAGTACAGTGTAATCTTTGAAGGAAAGCATGTGTCTTATTACACAAACAAATTCTTTTCCTTAGCAGTAATAAGATTATGCTGTGGCACATTAGTATTTTTAGACTAAAATTTGGTTTGAAGCCAGTTGTAATATCCATAGTAAACTATTCTTTCTTGAAGCATAAAAACAGCCCAGCTGCAGCCCAGTGACAGAACATTATGAAAGGTGAGATTATGTAACTAAGAATTATACCAGTTACAGAAATAACTGTGGAAACAATTCTCTCAATAGAAATTGAGTGTTATGGATTTTTTTCTTTGACAAAGCTACAAAGACGTCTCCTTGATGTGTTTTACAAACCATGTATATTAATATTTCATGTGGAAAAGTCTGCATGACCTCTGTATGCGCCACAGAATTTTCACCATCAACAATTACCAGCATTGTTAGCATGGGATTGAATTCTCTGTGCTGTCTACAGTGCTTTGCTTTGGTCCTTAGAAATCTCAACTCTACCTCTGAATAAGTCCTGTACTTCTAAAATACATACCATATAACCTGACCCCCACCCTGTGTGTATCTTTCCTTCCATATTTTGGTCTCTTCTGTCCATTTATATTGCAAGTTCCTTAGATCAGAGATTGCCTTTTTGTTTTTATACAGTATCTGGAACAAGTTAATTCCATTACCTTAATGCCAATAATAATGAGGATTAGACATGGAATGGTAAATTGAAGGAGATGCTATTAATCCCCCACAAAACGTGCTGTTAATTTTATTAAGGTTACCTGTATCATATAATTTTCAGTTCTTTGTGGACTTCATTGCGTGCTGTAGGAATTTGAAAATCAGAGAGTAAATCAGCATGCTGTTCAACTGTATACAACTTTAGAACCAGAATTGTCTTAGGATAGATGTTACCTTAACGTATTCTGATATTTTATTTTATTTTTAAAAATGTTTTTATCCCAATAAATTTCCTTAGTTAAGAGAGTGTGGTATGTGGAGATCACTAAGAGAAGTTTGAGGTTTTTCCCTACCTGCATCTTGAAGCACGTGCTTTTCCTAACACGCTTCACTTTGAAGAAATCATGCACAACATCCTGTTATCCAAAACTTGTAGTTTAGTCTTGCAGCCAAGCTGAATTAAGGCTAGAAGCGAGTTAAGTTTTGTAAGGAGAAGTAATGTCTTCTGTTAAACTAATTTGAGTTGGGAACAACAGACTAGACGTTTGCTTCAGTTTGAGAATTGGAGAGAAAGGGTTGCTGGAACCTATGGAACCGTGGGGGTTGTTATCAAGGAGAAAGGTAATACAGCTATTGCTCATTCTCAGACACAGGCAGGCAGACAGGGAGAAAGAATTGTCCTCATCCTATGGGATGAGGAGGTGTTCAGTGGAATTGGCTTGTGAGGTAGATTTTAGTGTGCCATAAAACTACTCCAACTAGTGAATTCCCAATTTTAGTACTCTATGTATTTCAATTCCCACACCCATACTTTGAAGGTAGCTTGTATGTTTATATTAAATGTGAAGCAAGAGTGAATCTCTGCTTAATACCTCATTTAAAAGTTCCATTTCCTTGTCCTGACAGGGGAGTACCAGTCTGGTTTTAATCTGTTGCGATCCTCTTCCCTATATGACTCTGAACGAAATGTTAAGTGGATTGAAATCTTTGTGAGACCAGTGATCTGGATTTTTCGAGCTGGAATCTGGCTGCAAGCAGCTGGAAGACTTCTAGCCTGTTTGGCAGAACTCCCAGCTGGTCAAAATAGTCCCTGGGACAGATACTCTTGGCATAGGGCATATGTCTGGAGATAAAAGGAAGTGGGAGAAGGTGGCTACACGTTTTCAGCTGCAATAGGAACCAAGGTGTAAAAAAAACAGGAACAAGGGTGTAAAGTAAGACAGCAACTCCTCTGCAGTGCTGTGATGCTTTTTGTTTCTTCTAAAACACTTGCTGCATCTCCCAAAAAAATCTTTTTATTTCCTCAGGTGTGTCTCATTGGTGACTGCATTGGAGGAATTTTGGGCTTTGATGCCATCTGCTATAATTCTAATACAGCTGATGAGAGTCGGAACAGTAGCAGGAGAGGAAGCATCAGCAGCATCCAGGTGAAGAGAAAAAATCCACACAGCTGAAACCCTATAGATTCATTCCCTGGAGGAAATCGGCTCCATATAAACCAGAGAAAATTTAAGGATTTGGTAAATTGCCATGATAGCATGGGATTTTGCTCATATATCAAAAAATTGCTGTCTGAAAATTAAGTCTGCAGCTTCAGTTTTATGGTATACCAATGTCACTAGTGAAGGCTTTATCTGTAAATCTTTAAAGTAGGGTTACCAAGTGCCCTTTATTGTATCCCTGACGGTAGAGGCAAACATGTCCTCTCTCAGTAATCTCTGGTAGGGTCCTGTTTTTGCCAAAGTCTCTTATCTTTCTTTTTATATTTTTGTTTGTTTGTTCACATAGGGTCTAGAATTCCTTATGCTACTGCCTGGGGGTAGTCTAGCATTAAGATGTGTTCATGAATAAGTTTTAGTGACTGGTGAAAGAATGCATCCTTCCTGATAAGGAATGCAAGTCACCTGAGGATCTGTGAATGGACCACTGAGCATGACAGTGTCTATATGAGTACTACATTTGGAGAGAAGGGAGGATTAATTCTAACTGTGATCCAGGAAAGATTTTATGATAGTAAAAAGCACAATTTTTTAAAGTAATGCTAGCATATAAGTTTCATTATTGTGTTCAACACTTAGGAAAGAAAACTGAAGTTCAACTAATCTTACGTACTTCAGACTCAAGTGGATATGGAGAGGTGGTGTCGTGTGTTAGATTGGCACTGAGTGAGGTGCCCACGCTCCATTCTTTGATGGTTTTGTGACCCTGGCCAAATTGTTTCATTTCTTGACTCTTTAGTTACCTCTCTCCTCAAAAATGGGCTCAGTGATACCAGCCTGCTTGGTTCAGTTGAGAGCTATGTGCGATGGGAGTACTCTCGAGCAAAGAGACGTCCTCGAAATGTTTCCAGGAAGGAGAATCACTGGGCATTAGTCACATGGTTCTGGATTCTCAGCAGCCAGCCTTTGATAGTACCAGCACTGAGGACAGCGCATTGCAAGCAAAGTAAATGGAGAAATGGTCCTCCTGGATCCCAGTCCTACAGTGGGGTTGATTGTGCAAGGGCTGCTGCTGAATCTGAGAGCGAGGATTTGCCTGGATAAAGGCAAATAGGATAAAGGCTGAGCTTTAGGGAGTATAGGTTCTTTTGACTTCCCTGCTCTTGCTTATAGTTTCAACTTTCCTGTATTCCTCTCTTTCCTGATACCACAGAGCTTCTCTTCCCATTCCTCTCTCTATCTTTTCCCTTTTCTCCTCTTGTCTTCATCTCTACGACTCTGTGTGTTCAGAAGAAGTATTCCTTTCCTTCCTTATCTTGTCTTTCTGTCCATTGTTCTCAGCTTGCTCCTGTGAAGCACATTCAGGAGGACTCTCTTTTTTTACTGTTTTTTTTCCCTTCCTTGGTGTCTCCAGTAGAAATGGATCTCATTGGAAGAGTTTGAGAGGCAGAAATATAAGAGAGTTTTTTACTTTACCATTTCACAGGTGTCAGGGGCATTTGTGAAATGAAACTAGTTGGAAATAAGGATGAGACTGAGGTACTCTTAACCATTGCATTTTATGTTCTGGTTATAAACGGTGAAAATAGAGTAAATTAGGTCTATATAGTTCCCTTCTTACTCTGTTTATTTTGAAGTGGTCTATAATAATAAGCTAGATTGGTGATGCAGTGACCATTACATTCTCTGAATAGTTCACAGTTTTAGGCACTAGAAACTTCCTTTTGGAGTGAGAGGGCCTGTTAATTTAATGAGGCAATGTCAATAAGGAATTAGAATGTTACATTCTTCTACTACCCCAGATGAGTATTTGTTGGTTTGTGTGTTGTAGTCTGTTTTCTGTATTTTAGTTGCCAATATACACTAAATAATCGTCAGGATTATCCATAATAGGTAGTGACTTCTACAGTATAGACAGAAATGTGAATGATTACTGAGATCATGGTGATTGTTGCATGTACATGCTTGTACAGGGCAGTATTTGAAAATCTACCTGCATGTTCAATAAAATAATCTGCAGTAGAGCAAATGTCACTCTGCTCAAACCAGACGAGTAACTCTTGCTCTTTAAAAATCAGTTACATTTGTAAATGTCAAAATACTTCACAAAGAAAGCCAGTGTTGTTGTCATCATCATCATATCACTCCTTGGGTTATTAAAGGACAGAAGGATGAAGTGAACTTGGTTCATCATCAGAAGCAAGACCCAAAGTCTTGTATTAGCAATCTCTGTACTTGGTTGGGAACACTGTCTCTTGGAAGAGGAAGATGGTTCTCTTTTGTTGCAACAGCTAAAATACTCATAATTTAAAAGTAGACAACTCTTGATTAGGAAGAATGGAGAAATTTGAAGATTTGCCTCAAATGAGTCAAGGATAAATAAAAGCCACCTGTGGGGGACTGATTCAGATCCCAGTGTCAATACCATTTTACTGCAGATGAGATTTTAATTGTGGCATGTGGGGGAGCTGAAAGAGCTTGTAGCAATGGAAGACAAGCTTTGTAACTGTTTACAATGCAGCGAATAGTTTCTATACTGATCACCTCAACCTTCTTCTGTGTTGCCTAATGTCTTTTTAAGTGGTTTAGTATATTTTTTGGAACTATTTCTCACTCCCTGATCTGGCTAATATAAATGCTGAATTGGCGCAGTCTCTTTTGCAGTATACAAGAAAGACTGTGTCATGAAGGTGAACCTAAATGCTCAAACCAGTGAGATTAAAATCTGGCCAGGTTTTTGAATAGGTTTGAATATGGGATTCTTAAAAACTACCTTTTTTTTTTTTTTTTTTTTTAGTATTAGACTACTATAAATTTGAACACTTTCTCTTCACCATAATGCCACAGTGTGCAGACATTTTGACATACGCTTAGCATCTGATGTAATTTTCACCATTCAGATACAGAGAAGGCCCAGATGGTTTAGAGAAGTTAATTTCTCAGTGATCGTTCTTCTCACCAAATAACCTTCTGTCTCTGTGAAATAGTTGTCAGGCTTTCCCTATTGAATGGCTGTTCAGTAACTTGTGTAAAATGAATTTGGTCCCAGTTCAGTCCCCAAGGGACTATTACATGAACAGATTGTTCATGGGATAAAAGCCAGCTGCAGAACTGGCACTAACTATAGTTTCCAGGTTCCCTATTCTCGGGAATAAGACTAATTATTCACTTGTCACAGATGCCAGGAGGTCCTCTTGGCTGTTGAAGACTATAGGTGGAATAGTGTGGGAAGGTTCATCTCATAGATTATGTACTGTTGCTGTCTTGGTTTCATTTTCCTGCAACTCGTCTGCATAATTCTGGAGAACAGATTAGGTTCTTCAACATCTCTTCTTGACATGAAATCTCACCCCACGTGCACAAAGGCTGCTAATGTGCTCCAGTACTGAGTGAGGTTATGGGAAACACCTGTCTTTTGAACTTGTTCTTTCTGTAGCTTCAGAGAAATAGATTCAATTAACATGTTTTCCACAGTCTGTCTGCATGACTTTGGCCAAGTCTCTTGATCTATCATGCCTCAGTCCTTGTCTGTAAGCCTTGCACTCTTTCTCACATCCTCTGTTTTGTCTAGTTGGATTTTACACTCTTTACAAGTTGCTTAAAAGTACTGAGCATGATAAAGTCTATTTTCATTTGGGACATTTGCTGTTATGAATTGTGAAGAGCGTTCCAATGACACTTCAACAGTGTAATGTAGTGGCATAATGCTATGTCCAAGAAGATGGGTGCAGGGAGCGGTGGTGGAGAAAATATAAATGAGTGTGAGGAGAGTTGTATGCAACAAGGAACAGAACAACTCTGAATCCTGCTCTCTTGTACAATGCCTAGCCAATTTCCCAGTGACCTTCCCTAGGGTCGTCTCACAGATCTAGTCCCTTGTCCTTCTAAAACTACTTTTTTCTTCCCTTATTGAACTCTCTGTGGCATGTATGCTTTGGAAGACCTGAGTTTTACCCATAGAAAATAAAGTTTAAAATGTGTTGATTTTGACCGAAGAAAATGAAGGCTTTCTTCTGCAGTGCAATAATAGCATGCCATGTCCTGCTAACTCGCTTTAGGTGATGGTTATTATACTAGAGTTTCACCAAAAAAAAGAAAAAAGAAAAAGCAGCTAGCATTTTACTGTGTCTCTGACAGAAACGTCGTGCCCAGTAAATCAACGTGCACAACTGAAATGCTAGGTATGCTAGGTTAACCTTAATGATAGCAGTGTAGAAGAGGGATCTTGATGTTTTTCCCACACGGTATTGTTCCGAGACTGCCAAACTCCTGCCAAATTTGACCTGAGATTGTCTTATGTCTCTGCAAGGAGAACCTGTTATTGAAGCTTAGAGGACGAAGGTGGATTGTTGCCAGCTTTCAGGGATGAAGATACTAGCTTCCATTACTAAAAAGTCTTCCTAGCTAGTTCTGTGGTGATACAAGCTAGTTTCTAAATACTGTGGAGAAATATGTGTGTGACTAAAAGAAAAGCGTTTGGTGTTACGATACTGTCAGCTCTGCCTTTCCAACAGCCAGCCTTCTTCCTAAGACCACCAGCAAATCAAGAGACCTAAACAAAAATATTTAATCATGTTGAGTTCCTTGCATCTGCTTTCTTGCTCTGGTACCTTCAAGGGTTCCCATTTTTCTCAAGCCATTGACAGGAATTCCTTTTTAAAAAGTAATGGGAGCCGAGATGCTGACATATCTGCCATGTGATTTTAACGAAGAGAGCCTTAAAATGTCACCAGGATTTTGATGAAACTCTGAGCCTTGACAGCACTGATATGGTTTTCAGAAGTCACTGATGGTATGGTGTTTAAGAGCTTGACCTACAGCCCATTTAAATCAATGGATTTGTCAGTGCATTTCATGGGCTTTGGTTCAGTCTCCAAAAATTCCCTTTCAGCTATGTGTATGTGGATTCACCTCCATTTTGTGTGCCACCATGAATATTCTTATGCACTCTAATAAATATATTCATAATAAAAACACCAACCTGGAACTTTAGGCAAAGGTTGCAGAATATTTGTAGCATGCAAGTTACAATTTAAAATCATAAATATATTGCATTTTCATGGCACTGTTGCTTGGGAACAAGCTAGAGATTGGAACTTATCACGAAGGGTAAGAGGTAAATAAATACCTTTGCTGAATCAGTTTGAGATAATCATGAGACACAGATAAAGAAATGTTGTTCACTTATGTTCTTTAGAATTCACCTCTAAAAAGTTACTCTGTAAGAAAGTCTGTCAGGAACACTTTGGTTATAGGGATTTTGGCCTTGAAAGGTCCCTGATATTCTGGAGAACAGATAGAGTTGCTAAAAACGACTGATGTTATAAAAGAGCTTCAATGTAAGGTTGTAAACTGCGGGGCAGCTCAGGCTACATAGAGTCAGTGTCAGGCTGAAAAAAAAGTTACTGGTTACATTAAAAAATACAAGCAGGCCTGTAGTTGGTTCTGGCTTGAACTCAACAGAAGCACTTATTTTAGGTGGAGAGTTGATTTTGGTTTTACATCACTGTAGCATACAAAACGGTGGCAGCAGTCAGCTGCCAACATATGGCAGGAGCCCTCATCTCCTACCTGGTCCTGTGAAATAGTTCTCTGCACTCATTAACAGTAACAAGTACAAGAAATGAGGCTTAGTTTTAGCATTGTAGATACATTAGTATTATGCCAAGGAATGTCCTAATTCTTACACAACTTTAATATGAAAGTTGGCATGATGTGAATTTTGCTACATTACTATGACATGCAGAAAGAGATTCCTATGTGCATGTTAAGTTTTTTCATTGTACCATCACAGGAATAATTGACTGTGAACATGCTGGTCCTAAATTGATCTTCTGCAAGTTATTAAGATGCTAATGCTAGTTGTATCATCATCCCATGAATTCTAGTACTGCATTGTAGGACTTAGTAGAATATGGATGAAAACCAATAATTACGCAATTAGAAGGGGCTTAACTGTATCTGTATCCGTGTGCCTTGTTGATGTTTGTATCTTTGAAGTTTTGTAAAAATAGATGTCAGGCATCTTCACACTGTCTTATTTTGTTGATCTGAATAGAAGGAGATTTACACAGAATTGGATTACACAGTTGTTAGAAAGAACCAGACCTTGCATGCCTCATGCACCCAGATCTCACACATGAATGGGGGTGGGGATTCAGTCTAGTGGCGTTAGTTTTGAAAAGCAGCATTTGCATTGGCTACTGAAATGGATGCAGGAATAAAAGTCCAGGGGTAATAGGGATATGTCAGGCAGGATGCTGGTGCAAGCTGCAGAAGTGCTGGAGGAAATGAACAATAAATAAATCTATTTCCTATTTTAAGGGGTACCTTAAAGATATGGTACCACTCGTCTCCTCTTGCATCCCACAGAAGTTCACATTCTTAAAAAATCAGGTCCCACATCCATGGAACATGATGAGCAAGACCATTAATGTTGTAATGGGCATTTTGTGCACTCAGGTAAGACCCCTTCTGATTACCTTATGATATTTATAGTTCTCTAAGAATGATGAAGTCATGAGGGATAAGGCTTTTGTGTTACTTCTCCTCCCCCTCGCCCCCTAAAATTGCTGATTCTCCTTCCAGCTTTTAGGCTATACGTCTTACAGGGAAATCTAGTCTTCATCTCTTTCCTTATCTTCTACTGCAGAGAGAAAGTCTAACCCCTTCCACCTTTTCTGGATAAAGTGAGGTCAAATGTATAAATGCAGCCATTCCATATAAGCTCTGTCATATTTTGGTCACTGTCTAAATCTTCCTTTTGCTCTGTTCATTCTCTGAAGGATAATCCCCTCTTAGCAGAGGACTCCAGTCTGGGTGGCAGCAAGCGCCTGAGCAAAAGCAATATTGACATCTCTGGAATCATGGAGGATGAGAAGCCAAGGCAGCCTCTGCCTAGGAAACAGAGTGACTCATCCACCTATGGCTGTGATGCTATCACCCAACATCACGCTTTCCTGTCTAGGTAACGAGCGTTTGATGTCTGAGTAAAAGAAATAGGCTTGCCGTTGAATGGAGCGTGTCAGCACCAGAGCAACAGAATCGTGTTTATTGTTTGTGGTGTGTTTCTGGAGGTTTGCTTAAAGTCCCTGTATACCCCTCAAAGAAAACCATACACAGAGTGGGTCTAGTATGAACTTACTCACACGTGGAGAGTTTTTTATTTAATCTTTATGCAGTTGTGAGAGTTTTGAATATGCAAAACAATGCAAGTAGTTCCATTTCTTCAGTGTAGCCCACACAAATCAAGATGGATGAATGCTTTATAATTCTAGATTTCTGTTACATTTTTCTTTCTAAAGATCCCTCTGGCTTCACTTACAGGCTTTCTATTATTCTGTAAAGAGTTAGAGAATTGCTTTAGGTGCTTCCATTGGTCTATGAGCTGTTCAGATCAGCTTTAAAACAAAAAAAAAAAACCCTGCATAAATATTTGGTTTAAATGAGGAGGAGGCTAGGGGAGGAGAGTTAACTTAATTAGCTTTCAAGGATCCTAAGAAACCTTTAAAACACAGATTTGATGGGAAGATAAGAATTCCGTTTGTCTCATTGTTTCTGCATGTTCTAAGCTATTTGGTTTTTTACTTATCTGAATTCTTTGTGCTTTTTTTCCTCTGTCCATCATCTTATTTTCTTTATTTAATTGGGAATGATGCAGAGGGAGAAGTCTTATTGTGTGTTGAAGTTTCAGTTCTGCTACAGTTGAGCATAGTGCAGACTTACTACTGTGCTTTACTTCAAGTCTGGCAGTTTTGTTAGTAGCAGTTTAAGGTAATTTTCTTTTCTTGCTTTGACTGAATGTACTTTGCTTTGCTTTTGTTGACTATTCTGCTTTTATTTTCAAACCATTGGGTTTTCTGGATATGGATATGTTGTGAAGTGTCTTCCCTCTGAGGCATAATGGTCGTTTTTCACTTGTCTATGACTGAAAACATGAAGATTTTTTTGGTCAGTCACTTCTAGGTTCTTGTGTAGAAGGAGTACTGTGTTATGTTTAAAGCACAGTGTTGGCTTGTATAAAGCACTTCAGACTTGGGGAATAATAGGATAATTAAAGACAAAAATAACAGTTTTCTTCCAAGCCTTTTTTCATTTCCTGTGTCTCTATATGATTTTAAACTGAAAGCTTTACATGCAGCTGTACTTAAGCAAGCAGATAGAAAAGTGTTATCTTCCATTCATGTTTTGGACTCCTCAAGCTTTAGGCTGTTGCTATGTTATTGAGGAATAGTTGGCCAAAAACAGGTTAAAGACAGCAGAAAAAATTCCTTGGTAATGTAAAGAGCGGGGAAAAAAAACACAAATCGAACCAAACCATGTCATCCTCTGACCCACCCTGTACATAGAGAGAGATTCCAAGCCTGTTGTTTCCTGTCTGTGAGACTTGCGTAAGATCGACTTTTTTCCCTATGAGCTCATTTACTACAATGTAGAGGTGGTGTGTCAGTGTGAGTAACGAGGTTACAAAGATCGCTCTTTCACACAGAGCGTCCTTGTCCTACACACTGTGGTTGTGTTTCAGTGTGTCAGCTTGTGCTTTTTGTCCAAATGCTTTTGGCGTAGAGAAGTAACGCCTAACTGGTTTGCCGATGATGGATTTAATTCTTGGCTTTCTTCATTTCTACCCTAAATGGGCCCTAAGCTTGGTCCCCAGAGTTTCAGTTAATAACATCGAGTTATAAACTGAGAATGTCACTAGGTTCTCAGACTGAAAGAGAGACCTGGTGTCTTGGTGATTCGGGACCAGTCTTCAGGATTTCTGGACTCTGATCCATGCTTGGCCACAGATGCAGAGTGTGGTGTGCAGATAACTCATGAGGGCTTCAGTTACAGCTCTGGTTGAAGTCAGCACGGTCAGCATCTCTCAGTCAGGTTCTGCATGCTCTGGAGTCATGTTGTGCTCTGTCTCATGACTGGACAGCAGGTGTATATGCTATTTTTCTGCTTCTGAATGTAGTAATTTCATCTCCAGCAGAACTAAATGAGGGGCGAGTCTTTTCTCCATCAGTGAGGGATAGGTGATCTGTATTTACTTCATGCATGTATGGCATACAAAGTAAATGAAAGTGTTTAAATCACTTAAAAGATTAAAAGCTGTCTATAAGCATCACTAATTTTAACCTGTAATAAATAGTTGAAAAGTATTGAAATTCTAGTCCATAGCTCAGGGAGAGGATTAGAACAATGTTTTTTATGTACCCATGTAATGTACTTTATGTCTGTAACCTTTTAATACCATTGTCCTTATACAACTTGAGTAGGTTAGAATTTGTAGCAGAATTTTCAGAATAAGCTTACACACAGCTGTACTGCTAAAAGGGAGGGGAGGTAAACTTCAGTCTTCAGAGTCCTTGTGTAACTTACCATAAGTATTCTGTAGAATAACTGTAGAAAACTCTTGCATGTTGAAGGTAGTAAATTTACTGAATAGCTGCATTGGAAATCATGATAAGTGGCTGCTCTACTGCAATATCTATCTACAGTTTAAGGCATATTGCTTGGATCTAGATACAGATGCTAGAGCTTTCTAAGCAGCCTGTTTTGGGAATGGATTTTTTCTCTGGATGCCCTCTTCATTATTGTTGAATCAGTGCATTTTCTTTGCTCAGTATCCACTCAAGTGTGCTGAAGGATGCTGCAGACTTTTCTCCTGTGAATTCCAGTCTCTCAGAAGTAAACCTGGGCCGATTTGAATTCGAGGTGTCTGATTTCTTCCTCTTTGGATCGCCGCTTGGTTTGGTGCTGGCCATGAGGAGTACTGTTCTGCCTGGCCTGGATGGTAAGCTCTTTCTGGGGTTAGAATACAGGCTGCTTAATGACATTCGTAAACAAAGAGGCTCCTATAAAAGGAGGTAAATAAAGGAGGCTAGTTGAAGACTGGGGAGTGACTTTTTCCTCTAAAAGGTGGGAGTCTTGGTGTAGGTAGGTACTGAGGTGACGAGGGTTGTTCCAGGGGTGTCACTGCTCACCCATTTACAGTACTCTGTCTTTTGCTCTGCTGTTAATCCTGTATTCCATGTCATACAACATGAAGCTTACACCTTACCAAGGATCAGTCCTTGAACAAGATACCAAAAATAACATCTGTGCTTGGTTCAGCATTGCTGGTTCATGTCTGGCTTCATGGGTAAATTTGGCCCCCGGGTGTGTTGGTTGTGAGCCACTTTTTACTCTCTGGTAACAGAGCCTAATGATCAGACACATAGAGGATTTTTTTGTTTTATTTCTAAATACATCTGGATTTTTTCAGTTAAAGTAAGAGCTTACTTTACTTTTCAAAATTCCGTGTGTCTTTTGCCTCTTTGCATTGTATGAAGTTTGGATAGCACAGCATCTTCATAGGAAATGATATGTTCCTTTATCAGGTGAGGGAGAAAAATCAGTTGCAATAGTGAGAAGAGAAAACAATTCAGGACTCCCAATTATTTTCTTCTCAATTTATAGACTTTTGAGTAATTTCATTTGACTGAGCTTTCAAAGTCACATTTGATTGCAGGAATAAAATGGAATGTAATGTCACCTGAAAATTATTTTACCTGCCATCATGAAAAAAATGACCAAACCCATGTCTTTCAGAGCCTTTAGAAATCTGGTAGGATTTTTTTAGCAAGTTCCATAGACTTACAAGAGAGGATAATTAAACTCCCATTTTGCATTTCATTCCTCATATTTGCAGTACTCAGTTTTGTTCACATTAAAAAAAAAAACCCCAAAGCTCAGCTAAAGAGAATGGGAATTCATATATATTTTCTCACAAACTAAGGCTTTTTGCTTCTGTGAAAGAGCTGTCAGGGAAATGAACAAAAACTACATAGGTGATGGCTGGCTTTGAAAACTGCACTGCAATTTGTTTTTCTGTCTTAGGGATTTCTTTACAAGATTAGCAACACTTCCCTCTGAAGGTGGTGGGGGGTTTGGGGCAGGGAGTTAAGGGGGTTCTTTGTAGGACTTCATGTGGAAAAATCTGTCAGTATCAATTTGCGCACATGGATTCAAATTCTTTGAGCTAGAATTCATATTTTTGCAAGATGCCGTGATTTCCATTTAATGAATCAGAATCGACACATTTACTCTGGAGTCACATATGAAATAGAGCATGCATCTGTTTCATTAGATACCCTTTTAGAGTCTTTGAGGACAAATGCTGATTAGCCAGTTACTGCACAGTAAGTAGAAAATCCTGGCAGTGTTTGGTACATGAGTACCTCAGTGACAGACATTGACACATCTTTTCGTATAGCCAGTGGTGGCTGTCAGCAGTTGACTGTGTGTGGTAAGCCCTCCCATCAGTTAGTCCTGATGAGCACAGGTGAAATTCACGTTTTGCTTCAAGGGAATGTACACATGTATTGAAAATGTGTGAAAATTTAATGGAATTGTGGCTTTTTGCAAGAGGGATTGCTCTGAAGTGATACAGTTGTTGTGTGTAATTCTCTGTGCAATCTGAAAGTCTTCCCTTGAATGCTGTGCTGCTTATGAAAGCATTTGTGTATTCAAAAGTGTGACAATTATGTTTAGAAGTCATTGCTGGCCATATAAACATGCCCTTTAGAAGTAATGTTGGATTCACAGAGGTGAGAGCTGCCTTCCTGAAACATTATATTGTGAAGTAGGATCACTGGGACAGGGGAAGCTCAGCAAGCTGATCGTAACCTTTCCCTGCCTGAAATCCAGGCAAAGCATGAACAAGGTGAAAATGAGGCTACTGGCATTTATCTCAGGTTGTAATTCTAAAAACAAAGTAACTTACCACATTTTGACTATGTTTTGTATGAGGCCGTAATGCTGTTTTGAACTTGAAACTCATCTGTGTTACTGGGGAAGGCTGCAAGGCAAGAGAAGAAAAAAGAGACAGCTTTGCCCTGAGTGGTAAGAAGGGAATTTCTGAAGGTTACCATTACTGTATGTGCTTGCCATTTATGGATGATGATGTCTGTAAGTCCTTTAGCAAGATATCTGAGACATGGCTTATGGACAGTGAAACTGATAAGATTGGGGCAAGGTATAATGTGTGCATTCCACAGTTTTCCACTTGCTACAGGAATCTAAAGCAAGCTCTTCTGCATAGCAAGTGTTCCTGTTACCAGTTTGGAAGAAATTAATGTACCATACAATTACATTTTTACCTTTAGATACTAGAAAGCAAAAAGCAAACTCAACTTCTGAGGCCTTCTGTAATTATTTTGGTAGCAGCTCTGTCCACAGGTCAAAGTTCCCTTCTCATTTATATTTAAATTTATAGTGGATGAATGAGATAACTATAAAGAATTGGGATTAAGTAGAGATGGATGGCAAATTTCAATGCTTAAATACTTTACTGGACTGGGACTGTATGTTTCTAAACTCTCGAGCCAGTAGTCCTCCTTTCCGCAGTCTCAGCTCTGGTACCCTCCAGACACTTTGACAGGAAAATTTCACATTAATTACTAGTATTTTAAACTATTTTCTTCAAATTGGCTCTCACTTCCATCCTCCCTCTGGTATCCTGCAGGGAGCATGCTTTGAGAGCAGCTCAACTGACTGGCATTTCAAACACATTCCAAGGTGAGCAGAGTCTACTTGAAGCATAACTAGTCCTTAGAGGCACACATGGTAAGAGAATCCCATTTTGAAGTGATAATGATGGCACAGTTGAGAGGAAAACACACAAATTGAAATCTGTCATGCAGACAGTTGGAGGTTACATGAGAAGAGTCAGGTGCCCTTTTTACTGAAGTGAAATGTAGAAAGCTGCCTGGAAATGTGAGAAATAAAATTAAGGATGTTTTTATTTATTTGTTTTGTTAGAGTCAGTTTTTAAAATAAAGGGGAAGATTATATCCAGAAGTTTGCCTGTTCTGTCTGCAGAACAGATGCATTTCGTCGTGTTTTACTTTCTGAATATTTATTTATCTTTACACTAATGAAAGTGTGGCTAAAACCAAGTCTTCATTCCAATTTTTTATTTCCTTGCCAAATGTCTTTTAATTCTCTTCTGTCAGATATTCTATTGGTCTGTTAGTGCTTCCGTGACAGTTCTTCTGGTTACCCTCTAGCACTCTCTTCTGTAGTCCTCCCACTGTTTAGTCTCAGTTCTTATTTTCTAAAGTACTGATCGTTTGTGTGCCTCTGCCAGATTCTTCCACTCTCTGTGTGCTGATTATCCTTGGAAGAGGCTTGCTACCCTATGAAAATATCAATGTTTTTTAGAATTCCGAATATATCATGAACATTTAGTTACATCCACAAAGTGGCACGGTTCTACCTTAGGACGGTTGTAATGGTAGGGTGTTTTGCACTTGTTCTCAGTGATCAGGTTGGGAACTAATACTGCTAAATGGTACAGTAGTAGGAAGTAATCTCCTTTGGACCATGATGCACTATATTCCTTTGCCAAGTTGGAAGAGGGGTATGAAAACAGCCGGTAACTCAGAGGACATGCTTTCTTTTTGCCACTAAATATCATAATTTGCCCTATGGTGACAACTTCCATAACCCTGCTGTTTGCACTCCTGGCTTGCTTTGTGCATATACAGAAGGCAGACATATACAGAAAAAGTTCCTGTACAAGAAGTATTAGGTGCAATTAGGCAACGGATTTAATTACATTAAGCACTTCCGTTATGTTTGGCTCTGACAGTTAATATTAAGCATGACAAGAAAGAGAATAAACCAATATACTACTCACTAGGGAAGGAAGCTATAGTTTAGTAGGATAATACCCAGTTTACTGCTCTACTTTATAAGCACTAGATCCCTAAATACATATGTTAAAGTTACAGGTGTGCCAAAATATGGTTTTAATTATAATGCAGTTCAGTGCTTTACCTCACAGAATTTACTTCACACTATTTGGGCTCTGCAAGAGAATTATACTTTCCTTGCAAAGAATTAATTTCTGCTGTGCTTAAATGCTCTCACACAGGTGACCTGTTTCCATTTTTTCTGGCAAATACTAAGAACAAAATACAGCTTGAAGAAAGCCATCAAAAGTAGTCTTGGATCGTTGCAGTCTTGCTGGTGTTTCCCTTCTGCTTCTCTTGTGATGCAATTAACTGGAATACATGGGAGAATTACTCAGTTTTCATAGCACAATAAACTGATGGGCACATTTGGGACCCTACCTGGGAGAATATGTTAAGAAAAAAGGGTACTTGATAGTGGTTCCTGGAGAACTGTGGAAAGGTACTTCACAGAAGAATTTCACAGGCCATAGTTTTTGCATATGGCTGGCTTAATGGTGGGAAAGGGACAAAAGTGGCACAAAGCTCCTATTTATTTGATAGTGGGAAAGGGAAAAGGTTCTATAGTGTCCTCAACAAGTGGTCTTTCTGTCTCCCACTTTCTTTTCATCTGCTACCAGGTGTGCTGATTGATGCACAGAGCCATCTGTTCTAGAAAAATCAACATACAACAGACATCAAAAGTAGGTTTTGGTTATCCTGCAGCTGGAAACCTGGTAATTGCCGCTGATAACAATCTTAAAATGTTTAGAAAGAGCTGGGGGGGGGGAACAACCCACAAAGCTTCACTTAATGCCCCCAAAGACACCCACATTGTTCACTTTGCGTGACAAAAATCCTGCAGAATTAAAGAGATGTTGCACCATTCTCAGAGTGAGTCAGTGAATGCAAAATACAATGCATACTGCATGTCCAGAGAAGAAAAAAGTTCATGGTTTGGCAGAACTGGATCATATAGAGGTATGTTCTTATTGGAAGATTTGTCCCAGAGCATTTCTTGAGGCTATGAGTATTGACATCTTCATGACATGAAGATAAGTCTGCTAGGCAGTTTAGCACAGAGCGTGTGCAATAAAGTGGTCCCCATGGATGTGATTCATCACATCTACCTTAGGCAGTGAACTCAGATACCATGTGAGGAACAGTCTAGTCTTAATCTGTCGCCAATGGATTGTATTTAGGTGCTCTCTGAATGGCTGTGCCATTCTCCCTTCATCATAGGTTTAACCAGAGTTGACAAGGTGCCTTCCTGTTCAAATGTGGGCTGGGTACACCTGTGGTTTCTGAGGTTTGATGCATTTTGGATATCTGACAATACCATATTTCATCAGCTACGTGGGCTGAGTGTGATTTGGCGCTCTACCAGCAGGATAATTTGGAGAAGTGGGTAGAATATTAAATTAAAGGAACTTCATTCTTTCCCATGTCACAAATTCCTCAGTGTTTTGCGTTGTGTCCTAGCTGTTCATGAGCTAGGACACCCCATTCTAGTCCTTTTCTGAGCAACTGAACTTTTATCTTTTCAGATAGTCCTGCTTCTGACCCTGTTCAAAAAGATACATAAACATATGCCTGATCTTTAGAATTAATGTTTTCCTGAACTGGATCCTCAATGTTGAAGTATCTGGAGAAGGTTATTACTATGATCAATAAAAGTTTAATTGTCTTACTAGTTTGAGAAAAAACATTGTGTGCCTGTGCTGTAGCCTTTATAGAACAAACATTCATATAGAACAGAACAAAACAAAACAAAGTATTGTTCTGACCTGCTTATGGCAATGCTGCTGTTACAACTCAGTATCAATCTTTTCAGCTTAGAATTTGGTAACATCAACATAGTCTATATCAAGATTTGTCCCTATATACCATTAAGAGCGGCAAGCACCAGAACATGAATTTTTAGACTCCTTCCAGCAACATGGAAAGCACTTGACAAAATCTGTAAGAATGTAGTGTTTTCTGATGTAGCTCTTAGTGACTTTCTGTGACTGCAGCAGAGGAAGATGTACAGCATCAAGTTTGCTCATTGTAGTTTTGCTTATGTACAAATACCTCGACTGTTGCTCTTGAAAATGAGAAATAACCTAAGTAGTGTGGGTTTGATTTTTTTTTAATTCTATGATGGGTGCTCTGATGAGAGATACCACTTCAGACAGACTCCGTTAGATCTAATATTCCATGACACTATTCCATGACACCTTATATTAAAACTCTAACATCTTTCTTCACGGTTTCCAGTTAAGCATGTGTTTGGCTTGTGCATGGGAACAATGCTGTACCAAACATGTCTTCTAAGGAGAAACATCATACGTGTTACCAGGTTTTTGTTATCACCGCAAGGAAATAGTAATTCTATCAAAAGAATATGTAGGGTTTATTGTATAGCACAGCAGGTTTGAAAGCATGTCTTGCTTGCATGGAGTTCATGGGGAGCAGACATAATATTCCCAAACATATTTTATAAATACTTCAGTCATTCCTTTACTCTTGTAGTTAATAAACTGACTGTTGTAACATATAAACAAACTGTACTAAGTTTAAAGAGCCTATAATGAATTGATTTTCTCGTGCTGTCAAGATTCAGTGTGATTGAAGTGTGGTGTGGTGAGAAGTGACTACACTGACCATTTCACAGGCCTTCACAGTCTCGTGTGATCACCCATCTGAGTATAAGTTATGCTTCGGTACTGTGTGTTTAGTCAAAAGAATGCCTTATTAGCTGAGTAAGTGATTTTCAGATTTGCATTTACAGTTGCAGACCAAAAACCTCAGGAGCTGCACACCTTCAGCAAGAATCGTAAACTTTGCTTTGCTATTATAGTATGACCAACCTCATTTCTATATGTTCGCTTCCATAAGGTGACTTCAGAAACTGCAGTGCTTTCTGTCACCTACCTGCTCCTGCTGTTAACTAGATTTAAGTCCTCTGGGCGTAACAGGCCCATCAAACCATTTTGCTGGTAAATATTTGAAGTGCTGATCGTCATAGCAGTAATGCTCAATAATATATTTACAAGATTTTTAAACTTCTTTTTCCTTCTTTACTTCTGTCTATTTCTCTGGCTGGTTTGCACATCTGCTACATGCCTGCATCTCAGATTGTGGTGTCTCTGTAAACTCCTTGGCAGTGAAGTGTTCTTTACATACGAAATAGCAAACAATTTAGTTAAATTTCTTGTGGCCAGATGTATGCCAGTCTGGAGTTTGCAGAAGACCATATTAACCATGTTTCTGTATAGACTCCTTGAAAACTGTAAAGGGACAATACTGAACTCTCTCTCTCTGTCTCATTCTCATCCAAGTATGCCAGGTACGCCCAGCCTGCAGCCAAGTGTACAGTTTCTTTCACTCTGCTGACCCCTCTGCCTGCAGACTTGAACCATTGCTGGAGACAAGATTCCACCTCCTGCCTCCATTCAGTGTCCCACGGTACCAGAGATACCCACTAGGGGATGGAAGATCTCACCAGTTAGGTACAGTGCCTGTTTTCATAGCTCTCCTTACCTGTTGTTCTCTTAAGCATTCTCTCCTTACACAGCTCAAGAGGATTTGAAATACCAATATGCTAGCATGCTAAAAACAAGTCATCTGGGACAGAGTGGCACAGACATATGTAGCAAGTGTGGAACCACAGAAGATTACCAAGAAAAAATTATTCTTGCGTGTGAGCTTTGTGATACTAATTGCGTTAGAGGGGTTGGAAGGTGATACCACTGCTTTAGTTGAAGTGTCACTTGCAAACTTCCATGTCTTTGGCTATCATTTTAAACAATTTATTTTTACAATTAGTAGACCTTTCCCCAGATCTTCAGATATTTCTCTTGGTTGCTTGTCGTTGGTTTATTGCGGATATCTGCTAGGACAAATTAGAGCAGGGGACAAATTGTCTTTTGATGGCTCTTTTCCTAGGTAGGCTACTAAACAATAGTTACGTTGGGTAATAAATGTTTGAATCCAGGAAAAAACAGAAATAGACTGATTGGTGGGGAGGAAAGAGGAACACATGGGTGAGCAATGTGCTAGTAGAAGGAATTGTGCTGTTTTGACTTACAGAAAATGAGATAAAATCATATAGGTGTGAAGTATCTTGACTTGTCATATGATGCAAAAAAGGAATTGATCAATGTGTATCTGTACATGCATGCACATTAGATTTATTCGTTTCACTACAGCTTAGACATGAATTCAACCCTCTGCAGGATATTTGAAAAGGCTTTTCAGGATTCAGAGTTTAAGGTTGGAGGCTAATATAGTAAAATGGCAGTGTTTTCTATTTGTTGGAGCTAGAAGAATCGTATTATTGGGGGAACCTGTTCTGTGCAGTAAGATACACACAACTCCTTTGTTTTATCTGCTCAAATATGGTATACATTGGATGCAAATCAGTTTGAATCTGATTAAATCAATGTTTGAAAAGAACAGTTGATCTTGAGTTGTGGAAGGTTGGTTTCTAGGTGTGGCTTCACTGAAACATGTGAAGATATGGCTGTTCCTCAGGAATTGACTTAAGGAATAGCTAAGGTGAGGGACAGTCCAAACTAGGGAATATCTGCTCTCTCGTCACCGCAGTGTCTGAGTTTTCTTTCAATGGAAATATATACCCCGCTTTGCATTCTGACTTGGAGTTATTATAAAGCCTGACTGTGCACTTGGAAATCCTGCTGATTAGTTAGGCACAAATTCTGTCACTGAGACATATGTAAGGCTATCTTGAAAAGCTGAACCCTACTTTAAATAACTCTCATAGGAAGACAAGTTCCCTTAGTCTGCTTTTCATATTGAAAACCTTGCATTGGTACATTTTACCAGCTTTGTTGCATTAAAGTAAACCCTTCAGATACAGTGATTCTTGAAGCAGAGACTTTATAAGTTATTTGGGAACAAATGGTGTTCTTTTTGAGTTAATCTAAGGCACTGAGTCAGAAGATTCCCCTACAGAGCATGTAAATCTGGAAACCCTGTCTGTTGGATGTATTATAAAATAAAAATTCCTGAGTGCTAATGGTCAGCAAATGTTCCATGGTATAGTTTTGTATTTAAATCTCTGTGCAGAGTTAAATCATTGCTGTGCTTTACACCTAAGCTGCGTTATATTTCAATTAACATGAAATCCTCCCATTTAAATGCAAGTGCTTTGAGATCCTTTTGGAAATTAAGGTTCTTCATTCACAAAGGATTAATTCTAGTGACTGTATAATTTTTTATTCCTGTCTATCATACCTGGGCTTGTGAAAGTATTTCTTAAAATGAGAGCCTTCATGGTGTCAACTGGAATGGTAGTTTACTAATCAGTTATGATGAGGCCTAGTTATACTAAACTCTAATTATTATGCACTGCCCAAAACAGCCTTTTCTGATAATCTTTCATGTCATTAAACAATCTCAATCCCTGTTCCTTTTCTCATAAGAACTGACGATTAAAATAAAACTGAGTCTGTTGCCTGCCTGACATTCCCGATGGGTGCCTCTCTGGAAAAAAATTACGATCTGGAAGCCACATGAAAAAAATTTACTACTAGGAGAAAATTTCACGATATGATTCATAGGAACAGTTCAGCGGTAACACAGGCTGGAGAACATGATGAAAACTGGAGGGGCAGGGCGGGATTTCTGTAGGTGTCTTTCAGTTCTTGCCAATCAAATGAAGCTCTTGGAGCCAGCTGCTCTGTGCATAGGGTTTATCTTGAAGCTTTTAGTTTATTAAATTTACTTTTTCCATTGAGATTCAGGAAACATCTAAGACTTAAATGGCAGGACTTAAAGGGGAGGGCACACGTTTATCTAGACGATTGCCTTTTGCATCCAGCAGGCATCAGTGCTTGTCACTAAGTCTGCCCCCAGGGTCATTTGGTTTGTAGTAATGTGGTATTGTTTGTGTCTGTGATGGACTGATCTGTTAAGAGGATAATGATGATGAAAGCTGACTTTTAACCAGGCTTGATTTTGACAATCACAGAGACTTGACTAGCCCAGAGAATTATTCCTCTTTCTGTCAATTACTTGGTCAGTTCCAACTGTATCTTCTGTTGATACAATTCCTAATGTGGATGTGATGACATTATTAGGCTACTGATAAAATAGCTTAGCAAAATAAAATTATTTGAGACATGATTTAAATTCAGTTTTCTGAATGTATAACACAGTCAACACATTATATTCAAAGAGAAAGAAAAATTAGCAAAGATTAAGTTTAATATCTGAGATATCTTTGACCTATGCACTGGATAGATGGAATGGAAATAATCACATAAGGCATCCCACCTTTTCAGAAGTCATCTCTTAAGGGGATATTTACCTTGTGTTTCTGTGATATACAGACAAGTGAAAGTAAAAGAAACTGCCTGCAAAGCACTGCCAGACATACAGAGCAGGTGGAGAAAACATTTATCTTCATAACTCTTTCATCTAGGGTGATCGCTGACAGAAGACATAGCTGTAGATAATGGTTCAGACAAAAATGCTATTTAGTAATTGGTGGGTTTTTTTTTTACTCTAAGGGCAGCGTACAAAGTTCAGGTTATGTTACAGCCCAGAGAAAGCCATGCTGTCCTGACCTTTCATTAAACAGCAGCTTTCTCAGCTGCTGCCTAGTTGACATTTCATAATCAAAGTGCTTTTGTAGCTATTACAAGTGAGCCTTAGCTTTGTGCCAGGTGCCTGATCTACCACCAGTCATGTCTTTTGATACGTAATAACATGTGGGATTTCATTCCTTCTTTTGCTTTGCTGCTTATGACATGATGCATTTTATCTACTTGGGGGTTAAAAATATGGTGGTTGTGTATTAATTCAAAACACCTGATTTCACCCTATCCTACTTTTTAGACATTTGACATAGCAGAATGCAGATAATCATAATCCTCTTTACTGTTTGAGCTTCTACCTCACATTTTACTTTGCATCACAATTGAAATAATTTGCAAAGTTTTTCTCTTGCAAAGTTTTCTTTATAGGGAATGTGCAGGAGTGCCAGTCCAGACTATGGCTGATCCAACTGGTCTGCTTTATTATGGATAGATAGAAATTAAGATCTAAAAGCACAGTACTTCTCCAATTGTATATGCATAAAATAAAGTATTGTTCATTTTGTCTGGAGATGGTTACTGTGTGGCCTTGAGGAAGTTGCTTTGCCTCTTTGTATTGGCTGTAACTATCATAATTATCCAAGATGAGACTCTGTAAAATGATCTGCCTTTATTTTATTTCTTATCAAGCATGATAGTGAATTTAGATTAGTAGGATAAACAATACGAACCTTTAGTGATACTCAGAGCCATGAGAAAGGTTGTTTTGGGTGGGAAGTATCAGTTTCAGTTATTTGAATAGAAGAATTATGCAAGTAGGCTGTCCCATAGTCTAAAGTTGAGCACAGGGCTTTTAGAAAAAAATAGTATTACATGTACTTTATTAACCTCTCACTGGTACTCTCTGTCCTCCTTTACAATTCAACAAATACCTGACCTACAGAGATGAAGGCAGGCTGCCCTACCGGTCTAAAATAAAGATAATTCAGGAGACAGGAGAGAAAAAAATGCCAAAAATGCCTTCCATTGTATTGATTTGATCTCTTCATGGGGAGAAGGGTTACTGAGCTTAGAATAACGGTATTACAAAATAAACAAGTTTCAAGGCACCAGACCCCTTACCAAGCTGGTCTTAAGCTAGTCAATAATATGGAAAAGGCTAACAGCTATCTTGGCTAACAACATGTTTTCCATTCTGTGCGAAGTTACTATTTTTACTTCTCTCTCCATCTCCATTTTAGTGGGAATGAAAAACCAAAACTCTTGCAAAATTATAATGGGGGAGGAAGGATTAGATTAGGGTCAATTTACGACTGTTTCAGCAGAACAAAAACAATTCAGAAGCAGAAAATTTATTTTAAAAGCACAATCTTTTTTATTTCAGTGAGTCTTGTCGGAAGGGGAAGCAGAAAGTATGCAACAGAACACTGCCAATCATGAGCACTTCATGGAGATATAGCTCTCATTTATGGGATTCATTGCACCTTCTTCTATGGAATTTCCTGTTGGTTGATATTTGGATCAGGGTTCTGGTTCAGGTAGACCCCTAATGGGGTGCAATTTGGCAGCTTCCCTGTTCCTTACTGCTTGTGGCCCTGGATTCTGCTGCTCTCTTCAGTGAGCTCATTTGCTGCAATATTCTAGGCCACATGATTTGGGGTTTGTTGTCAGAAGGACCAGGTGCCTTGCTGTTCAGTATTTAGTATGACATAGAATCAGATGTTTTACTTTTTTGTGCTGCTGCTTTCACTACAAAGAGTGTATAATACTTACTCATTTTGTGAGGTAAGTAATAGGAAAGCAGCGTTATGATTTCTTCTCGGTTGTCTGTGTTGGAGTCTATATAGTTTGCCTAAGACAAGGGAAGTAATAAAATTATCCTCCCATTCTTTTCACCTCCATCAAGCTTTCCTATTGCCACACATAGATTTCCCTACTGTATGGCACCAACAAGGTTCCTTTGAAAGAATAGCACATTGCAGTTTCTTTAATAAAAACTCAAAGCACATGTTCCCATGGAAACTACAATTGAACATATTCTGTTCAAACTGCATACCCATCACAAAGTGTTAGAATGTAATTGTTCCTCTGATTGAGTTGCAGGGCAGCTCCTTGTGTTGTCTTATGCAGTTGAGATATTCAGGCTTATGTCAAAACAAGCCAGACTCTCTTTCTAGCCATGTCTGTCTTTTGGAAGGGAGGAGATTGTAGGGAGCTATGCTGCTATTCCTTTTCATTTAATGGTGACATGTTTTACCAGTTCTGATAATCTATAGGAACTTATGCTTCCAGTGTATTTTTTTTAAGGAATGGTGTTCTTGAAAGCAGCAACTTGTTGTTGTGTTCTCCTGTGTGCACCGTTGAGGTATTCATTGCATTGGGAGCTGGTAAGACTTGGAAAGTTGAAGAGAAACTTATTCCAGGCCTCCAATACATAAAGAATTGTATGACATAGTCCCCAACCCAAGACCATGTGAAAGATGAGCAGAGCTGATTACAGTTATTTGTCTGAATGGGAATTTGTCTGAATGGGACTGAAATACACTCAGAAGTAGAGCAATACATCGTGAAGGGCCGTCTGCTTTCTTTTGTATTATGTGCATTGAACTGGGTCTCCTTTTTCTTTTGTTCTCCGTTTTAATGTCTTCAAGAGGTTTGTTCTCTGAAAACTGAGAAGTCAGCTGCTTTTATAAGCACTGTGCCGTATATCCTCTCAGCTGAGGTTCTGCCTTTCCTAGGTACAGGAGGGATGTGCAGGCTGCTTCAAGCAAAATTAGCAGTAATGCTTTTATTTAAAAGCACATCTGTTCTTGCATGTTTCAGAACACCTCAGGAGGAACGCCTGTGTTTTGTTTCATTAAGTAGAGGTGTTAGCCATGGCCCATAGCTCATCTTTCAGAGTGGCATGAATAAATGAGAATTCTGTTCCATTTGGGAACATGCAAACCAGTAGATAGGCTTGCTGAAGTCTCTCTTTCTAAAGTAATTTTGCTCATGTCAGGAAGAGAACAAGAGAAGTCTCACAGACTCCCAGAGCTGTGTAGCACTTCTCAGAGAATGACTTTAAAATGGGTAGGGTTGAGTGTGAAGTAAAATAGCCTCCCAATATCACTAACCCAGTTTGGAAGATCTTGGCCAAAAGCACCCAGCTGCCATTGCATTTTGATGGCAGTAGGGTGTGCTTTCTGCATTTAGTCATGCTGTCTCATGCTGTCCTCCTCACTCGGAAGGAGTTTCATCCATGGTCATTAAATCTGATATTATTCAGGCAAACGCTAATTAGCTCTGTATTTAAAAAAAAAAAAAAACCACACACACACTAGTTTCAAAGCCATGTTATTCATCCCACTGTTTTTTTTATTATTATTTTCATTTCTGTAACCTGCAGGTGATGCTATCCACAGCCACAGCGCTCTCTTCCTTGAGAACAGCTCTTTGAACATACCTTTCTCTCAGGAGAGTCCTGGATCTCCAAACACATGTGATCAACCACAAGGAAAAACAAGAAAGTTGAGCTTGGCCAGCACAAACAGTGAAAACTCAGGGTCAACAGAAAGCTTGCCATCAGCATACTTCACCAACAGTGAGTGAAGCCTGGTGCTGTGTGCTCTCTGATATGGCAGCAACCCTTCCCTCCACATCCTTTCTGTGGAAAAGTTTATTCTGAAAAGGAAAATTACCTGCTTGGAAATTTGGGGAGAATGAGAACAGCCTAAGCTGCTGCAATTTTAAATAGCACAATTTAGCTTCCTCTTCTGTTTGTAATTAAGTAAATAAAGTAATAGAAGTGAAGTCACAGTTTTATATTAAGTTGCCACTCATAAATAGTCATTAAGGGTTTCATACTAACAGGGGTTTAGAAGCATGTTCCAGGCATGAAGAAATAGAGATAGATAAGATTTGTTACCCATAATTAAAAGTGCTATAAATCGTTATATCATCCTGTTATGGACTGTAGTCATATATCAATATTCCATTCACTATTTGGGGAAGCTTTTGCAATTCTTAGTCTATAACATGATCATAAAAGTACTCGTCTTTCACTGTACATTTTCCATGGACCAGGAAGGAATGGGAATCATGCTGGGGTATTTCTGCTTCCCAAAACTTGGACCCATTAGAACTGTTTAGATTGCAGACATTTAAGTGAAGATGCAGTCAGTGAAAACAGTACTTTCGTGTTTGATAGATATCTTTAACAGACTCTGAATGTCAAGATTAAAAAAGCGCAAGGCTTCATTCAATTATCTAGCTTAAACATAAAGACAGCAAGAGATTTATGAAGAAGATATCTTACAGAAATGTGATGCTATTTTGTTTGGGTTTTTTGTAGTTACTGCGAAGTGGTGGGGAACAAAACGAATAGATTATGCCTTGTATTGTCCAGATGTGCTGACAGCCTTTCCAACTGTGGCCCTGCCACATCTCTTCCATGCCAGCTACTGGGAATCAACAGATGTTGTGGCCTTCATTTTAAGACAGGTCATTGATCTCTTTATTTTTTCTCTGCAATGAATAACCTTGTGATTGTTGATTGCATCTTCCAGGGGTGATCAGTCTTTTAATCTTTAGTTCAGTTAGATGGCTAACTGTGGTTGCATCACATACAACTGGATGTAGGAATGACAGATGTGGATTTATTGGAGAGGCGAAGGGGACAGTGAGCCCACCGTTAGCACTGCTGGCTGGTGTTCTTCCTACTGACTGTGTGACTGGGAACAATGCACTGTCATGCATACCTGACTCAGCCCTCCTATGCCCCAGATCAGTATAACCCTGTATTATGTATTCATTTCCTCCTGTTGTTGAAGGAATAGGCTATCTCCAGCCTTACTTAATTATGTATATCCCTACTAAATATCAAATTATTATTTGATATTAACATTTGATAATAAACCAGCAGTTTGAAAGTACCGCTCCCATAAGAAAATCAAGTCTCTCCTGTAACTATACTAGAGTATTTTAAGGCATTGTGTGCACTGTCTCCTCAGAATTTATTTCTGAGTCACATGATGGGTCTCTTGTTCCTACTGTGTCAGTAATTAGACAGCAGCTTGCAGTGACTCAGGGATAATGCAGTGCTCTGACCTCTAGAGAAAGTGGTGAGGCTGAGAAATCTCACCTGGGGTAAAAAAAAAAAAATTAAGTGGTGTTCAAGCAGAACCTGCAGGATAAAGCACAGAATCACAGAATCGTATAGGTTGGAAAAGACCTTTTAAGATCATCGAGTCCAACCGTTAACCTAACACTACCAAGACCACCACTATACCATGTCCATAAGCACCTCATCCAAACGTCCTTTAAATACCTCCAGGGATGGCGACTCAACCACTTCCCTGGGCAGCCTGTTCAAATGCTGGAGAACCCTTTCAGTGAAGTAAAATTTCCTAATATCCAGTCTAAACCTCCCCTGGCGCAACTTGAGGCCATTTCCTCTCGTCCTATCACTTGTTACTTGGGAGAAGAGACCGACCCCACCTCTCTACAGCCTCCTTTCAGGTAGTTGTAGAGAGCGATGAGGTCTCCCCTCAGCCTCCTTTTCTCCAGGCTAAACAACCCCAGGTCCCTCAGCTGCTCCCCATCAGCCTTGTGCTCCAGACCCTTCCCCAGCTTCGTTGCCCTTCTCTGGACTCGCTCAAGCCCCTCAATGTCTCTCTTGGAGTGAGGGGCACAAAACTGCACACAGTATTCGAGGTGCGGCCTCACCAGTGCCGAGTACAGGGGGACGATCACTGCCCTAGTCCTGCTGGCCACACTATTCCTGATACAAGCCAGGATGCCATTGGCTTTCTTGGCCACCTGGGCACACTGCTGGCTCATATTCAGGCGGCTGTCAACCAACACCCCCAGGTCCTTCTCTGCCAGGCAGCTTTCCAGCCACTCTTCCCCAAGCCTGTAGCGTTGCATGGGGTTGCTGTGGCCCAAGTGCAGGACCTTGCACTTGGCCTTGTTGAACCTCATACAGTTGGCCTCGGCCCATCGATCCAGCCTGTCCAGGTCCCTCTGTAGAGCCTTCCTCCCCTCCAGCAGATCAATACTCCCACACAGCTTGGTGTCATCTGCAAACTGGCTGAGGGTGCACTCGATCCCCTCATCCAGATAATTGATAAAGATATTAAACAGGACTGGCCCCAACACAGAGCCCTGGGGAACACGGCTTGTGACCGGCCCCCAACTGGAGTAAACTCCATTCCCCACCACTCTTTGGGCCCAGCCATCCAGCCAGTTCTTTACCCAGCGAAGAGTACACCCGTCCAAGCCATGAGCAGCCAGTTTCTCCAGGAGAATGCTGTGGGAAACAGTGTCGAAGGCTTTACTGAAGTCTAGATAGACAACATCCACAGCCTTTCCCTCATCCACTAGGTGGGTCACCTTGTCGTAGAAGGAGATCAGGTTGGTCAAGCAGGACCTGCCTTTCCTGAACCCATGCTGGCTGGGCTTGATCCCTTGGTTATCCTCTGTGAGCTGTGTGATAGCACTCAGGATGATCTGCTCCATCAGCTTCCCTGGTACCGAGGTCAGGCTGACAGGCCTGTAGTTCCCTGGGTCCTCCTTCCGGCCCTTCTTGTAGATGGGTGTCACATTTGCTAATCTCCAGTCAGCAGGGACCTCCCCAGTTAGCCAGGACTGCTGGTGAATGATGGAAAGCGGCTTGGTGAGTGCATCTGCCAGTTCCTTCAGTACTCTCGGGTGGATCTCATCAGGCCCCATAGACTTGTGAGTGTCTAAGTGGTGCAGCAGGTCACTAACCATTTCCCCCTGGATTATGGGGGCTCCGTTCTGGTCCCTGTCCCTATCTTCCAACTCAGGGGGCTGGGTAACAGGAGAACAATTGGTCTTACTATTAAAGACTGAGGTGAAGAAGGTATTAAGTACCTCAGCCTTTTCCTCATCCTTTGTCACTATGTTCCCTCCCATATCTAATAGAGGCTGGACATTCTCCTTAGCTCTCCTTTTGCTGCTAATGTATTTGAAGAAGTATTTTTTGTTGTCTCTTACGGCAGCAGCCAGATTGAGCTCTAGCTCAGCTTTGGCCCTTCTAATTTTCTCCCTGCACAGCCTTGCTACACCTTTGTAGTCCTCCTGAGTTGCCTGCCCCTTTTTCCAGAGGTCATAGACTCTCCTCTTTTTCCTGAGTTCTAGCCAAAGCTCTCTATTCAGCCAGACTGGTGGTCTTCCCTGCCAGCTCGTCTTTTCGGCACCTGGGGACAGCCCGCTCTTGTGCCTTTAGGACTTCCTCCTTAAAGAATGTCCAGCCTTCCTGGACTCCTTTGCCCTTTAGGGCTGCCTCCCAGGGGACTCTCTCGACCAGTCTCCTAAACAGGCCAAAGTCTGCCCTCCAGAAGTCTAAGGTGGCAGTTCTGCTGACCCCCCTCGCCGCTTCTCCATGTATCAAAAACTCTATCATTTCGTGATTACTCTGCCCAAGACGGCCTCCGACCATCACATGGCTCACAAGTCCTTCTCTGTTGGTGAACAAGAGGTCCAGCGGGGCACCTTTCCTAGTTGGCTCCCTCACCAGCTGATTTAGGAAGTTATCTGCCACATGCTCTAGGAACCTCCTAGACTGTTTCCTCTCTGCTGTATTGTATTTCCAGGAGACATCTGGTAGGTTGAAGTCCCCCACAAGAACAAGGGCTAGTGATCGTGATGCTTCTCCCAGCTGCTTATAGAATAGTTCGTCTGCCTTCTCATCCTGGTTGGGTGGTCTGTAACAGACTCCCACCACAATATCTGCCTTGTTGGCCTTCCCCCTGATTCTTATCCATAAACACTCCACCTTATTGTCACCATCATCAAGCTCTAAACTATCCAAACACTCCCTAACATACAGGGCTACCCCACCGCCTCTCGTGCCTTGCGTGTCCCTCCTGAAGAGTTTATAGCCATCCATCGCTGCACTCCAGTTGTGCGAGTCATCCCACCATGTTTCCATGATGGCAACCATATCATAGTTTTCCTGATGTACAATGGCTTCCAGCTCCTCCTGCTTGTTGCCCATGCCGCGTGCAATGGTGTAGAGGCACTTCAGCTGGGCTGTCGTCCGTGTCTCCTTCATAGAAGAACACCCCTTGTGTTCTTTGAGGCGTTTCACTGGCATTTCCCTCTTGGCTCCTATTGCCTCAGTATCCCCTAGCTCAACTCTGTTCAACTTCAGCTGTGCCCCAGCGTACCCCGCACATCTCAGAGACACAGGCTGAGTGCCCTCGCTGGCACCCGCTCCCTCTAACCGTGGCACGTCGTCCCTCAGCTTCCCTCGGGCAAGCCTGATGTTATTCCCCTCCCTCTTCGAGTCTAGTTTAAAGCTCTGTCGATGAGCCCTGCAAGCTCCTGAGCAAAGATTGTCTTTCCCCTTTGAGAAAGATGAATCCCATCAAATGCCAGGAAACCTGGTGCTGTGTAGGCCTTACCATTATCAAAAAACCCAAAATTGTGGTGATGACACCAGCCACGGAGCCATGAGTTAATAGATTGGGTACCCCTGTTCCTTCTAGTGTCACTGCCCACAACTGGAAGGAGAGAGGAGAAAATAACCTGTGCTCCAGAGTCCCTTACCAGCCGTCCCAAGGCCCTGAAGTCTCTTTTGATTGCCCTAGGACTTTGTGTTGCAGCTTCATCGCCCCCCACATGGAAGAGCAGTAGGGGCTAATAGTCCAAGGGCCGTACCAGGCTAGGGAGTGTCCTCATGATCTCCTTCACCCGGGCCCCCGGAGGCAGCAGACTTCCCTAAGAGGAGGGTCCGTCCGGCATATCGGACCCTTGGTTCCCCTCAGAAGGGAGTCGCCCACAACTATAACCCGTCTTCTCTTCCTTGTGGAGGTGGTGTTAATACAAGAGGTACGTTCTTCTGCCCTGGGTGACACCTCTGGTGTAGATGGACTGTCATCCCCCTCCTCCATTGACTGGCCTTCCACCTCAGGACTCAGGGATAATGCAGTGCTCTGACCTCTAGAGAAAGTGGTGAGGCTGAGAAATCTCACCTGGGTAAAAAAAAAAAAATTAAGTGGTGTTCAAGCGGAACCTGCAGGATAAATGTCCCTCCAAGAAACCAAAGTGACGCTCACCCAAAAGCCAGTCACAAGCAGTTTAATTTGGATTAACCCAAGAATCAGTGTGTTTTTTACATACAGTGGATGATGAAACAGCTGCTGCCAGGTAAACAGTAGAGAGAATAATGCAGAAAACTGCACAGTGACTTTTTTTCATTAAATCAGTTTGGCAGGTGTGAGTGTTCCTGCCTCTCGCAACTCCTTTTAGCTGGTCTTTGAGTGTTAACTCCCTCCACCTCCAGCTCCCAGTGCTGGTGTTGATGATGTTAGTTCCCTGGAGGCTCACCTGTTAGATCCTGGGAACGAAAGTTCAGCGGCTGAACCCTCCAGTCCAGAACTGCTGCTGAGTCATACTGTGCAATTGTACCAAGCCCCCATCTTTACGCGGCAGTGGAGTGTGCAGCAGACAATCTGGCTGGTAACCAGAGCACTTGCGGAGTTTTTGATCGCTGTTTTTACTTGAAGAAATTCTAAGAGTCCTTCAACCTCTTGCTGTCCTCTCAGAGCATCCCTTAGTATATCTGATTCCAGTCAAAATGTATCATTAAGCAATGCAGAATTTTAAAAGCTAATTTAAAAAACTTTGTTTATAACTAGTGTCACCGTAATCAAGGCAAAGCAGAAGTTGCTGAAGCGTTTTTCCGTGAATGAGAACAGTCTCCAGAACAGGAATCGTATTTGATGCTCATCCCAAAGTAGAGGAGAGGTTTCTACTGGAAGTAACAGGATACAAATCCCTGTTTTTTTCTGTTCAAGGGCCCTTAGATAATTGTACATAGATGTTTCTCCTCTCCTTTGCAGCTCTCTTACAGCTGTTGTCATCTCGTCTTCTCTCTCAGGATGTTTTTTGCCTTGAATCCGTCAGAACATTCTCCCATCTTTCCTTTCAAATGCCTCCCTGATCCCAGTTGTCTGTTAGCAATCATTCCTGCTTTATTCTACTTGTTATCTCTGTGCATTCGTATCAAGTTGCATTGTTGTGTCTTACCTAGCCTTGTATGTGCATTACAGCTTTTAGAATTAATAAGCCCTTCAAGCATTTGGAGCATGCCTGCAAAGCAGTATGTGAGTTTACAGCACTACATAAAGCACTGGTTAGTTCCAGCATAGTCTGGACATTCTGCCCTTGCTGGGGGTTAAGGTTAAGGCTAATGGCTCCTGAATGCCCTGTGGGCGCATATATTTCCTGCACATGACCTCCAGTGAATAGAATTTATGCCAAGCTGTTAAAAAACACACTGACCTCTCAGCACTACTATGATTTGTTGCAAGCCAGCTGCTTTGCTAAGGCGGAATGCAGCAGGATTTTACTCTAGGGACTTCATACGAGACATCTATCAAAGGGATTCTAGGCCACTCTTCCAGAGAGGGCACCCAGGGTGGAAAACTTCAGCACAGAAAACCAACTGTTCAACTTGAGTAATTTTCTGCTAGCTTGTGAAAGAGACAGACTAAGCTATTTCTCATTCAAAATGAAGTAGCCTCACACTATCCATGATACCAGGGTGCAACCCACAGATTTCAGTAAGACAGGGCTTGCGGTTTCGATTGAAACAGGGGATAACCCACAGATTCTGAAATCTGTGGGTTGTGTCCTGAAATCTGAGTTGGACATTCAAGTTTCTTGGTAAGTGTGTGATATTTAGGTTATATGAATATGTAGCTTGTATGACCTATTAGGGTTCTGCATGTTCACAAGTTATAGTCCTCTTAGCTTCAGATGTTACTAGCCACAAACCAAATCCTGAGCCTATCACCTCCGCAGTGGTGAGTAATATCCAAAAGGTGGTAAGAACCATTCTGTCTGGGTATATGTATAGAAGATCAATACAGATGGAGTCAGGAATCTGACCTCTGCTCCATAAAGGACATTAAAAAATATTTTTGTGGTCTTAAGCTGCTTTACTGGCTTTGCAGACCATGAGCAGACAATGTGACTGTCACTTGATATGATCCTAATGTTTTCACCATTTTCTCTGGAAGAATGTGCAAGCTCTGCTGTGAATGGAAAAGCTGTTCAATAAGTACTTGAGATTAAGTGTTGGCCAACAGAGTGAAAGCAGTTTATTTGTCTATACAGTTAATGTGAACATATGGCCTGTACCTCTTTCTACTTTCATTGTGCTTTTGGCTCTGCAGTGTCATTCAGCTGGGGCAGCAGTGTACTTTCCCTTTCTTTGCCAAGTCCTGGGACTCCTCAGGCCACACACTGTTTATTAAAATATTAGTATAATTTCAGGTGATGAGGTATGAAAATGTGAATTTCAAGGAAAATGACAACCTGGATCCAGCAACACTCAGTCCATCCAATCCACGAGAAAAATGGCTACGCAAAAGGACACATGTCAAATTGAGAGTAAGTATAAACTTGAATATCAAAGGCAGCTGTAGAACTTGGGTTTGGCAGCAATTTAAATGAAGTTTGATCTCCCAAAGCATGAGGTTACATAACTTAGTATTACTGAAGAGCTGAAAACTGCTAACGTAATCCGGAGCCAAACAAATTAACAGTTAGGGAATAGGAACAATTCAGTCTTGGTTTATCACTACATGTTGGGAGAAAGTGTATTTCTTTCTTTAAATAACAGAGGGGCCTTAAGTTTCAGTTAAGCAAAGAGACTGTTCTTCTATTTTCTTATATGCTAGATGAATCCATAACTCAAGAAAAAAGTATTTTCTTCATTCTTCAGATGCCACTTCAGTTAGAAATGTCAATTAAGATGCGTGTGTCTTGCACATAATTGTGGGAATCCATGGCACCACTTGAAGTGAAAGATAATTGGCATTCCCTTAAATGTTTTCTCTTATTTGGTCATCTTGAGCGCTTCCACTAGAAAATCTATTCAGGAACCCACCATTACTGGAAACTTGGCTCTAGCTGAAATAGGAATGCAGTTTTGCTAGGTGCTCTAAGGTGTACTGTGACGTACCTCAGACACACTGTCCAGGACTGTGTTTCTGTGTCACTGTTCATAATAACATAATAGAGACAGTAGCCTCATTACGAAAACAAATACTACCCTTCCCACCTTCTGCTCTTATTTCAGAATGTGACTGCTAATCACCGAGCTAATGATGTCATTGCAGCAGAAGACGGTCCTCAGGTACTAGTTGGGCGCTTTATGTATGGACCTCTGGACATGGTAGCTTTAACAGGTGAAAAGGTAAAGTCTGAGTAATCGATTTCCTTATTTTTCTGAACCAGCTTTTACTAGAAACAGTTGTTGAAGATAGCACGCATGTGTAGGACCAGATAAAGCCTTACAGTGATGGGAAGTATGTCACTAGCCCCCACCACTTTGGCAAAAATATGCTGTAAGTGGGCTTTCCTGATAGCTGACCTTTTTCCCAGCTGTCATCCTTCTTACATGATGCTGGCCATCTCCTGTGGTTGATGATGAGTGTACTGTGCAGTGATTTCTGAACCTGCCATTCGATTGTACCACCTACTGGAGACAATTAACTTTTTAAGCAAGGAGGAAAAAGAATTTGATAGTGGTTGGCAAATCGGTAAAAGAAAAATGTATATCCTCCTATGCAGGTAAGACAACTAGATAAAGGAATAGGTACTCTAGAGGCTAGGTTGCTGCTGTTTCTCTTATACACAGAAGAGTAAAGAATAGTTTTAGCATTTAAGTAGTAATGTGACACGATTGGAACTGTCACTCCTAAAGCTGCCTGCAGTAGCCAGGCTTACAGCTAACAAAGCCAAGCATTAAATGAACACATTTGTTCATATTCACTGAGACTAAGAATTTTTGTGGAAATTAACAGAGCAATGCTGCTGAGCTGAGGGTAAAACTGAAGCATGGAGGCTTCTCTTGGCCTGTTTTGTGGGTGCTCATTCTGCTAAGATGTAGCACTAACCTGATGCCTCTAGGGATCAACCTGCTGACGGCATGCCTTCTTTGGAGTATATTTGCTAGTGCAAATGGCAGGGATGGATGTTTCTGGAACCATGTCTCTAATGACCGTGCTTCTGCCACAGCTGGGCTTTGTTAGTCAAGTCCACAAGACAAAAGTGATGTGCTGCTTCTAAGATTTTGTCGTAGAATTGAACATACCTTGTGCTGATACACACTGAACTGACAATATAAGTTAAGGTTGTATTTTTAAGACCATCACTGCTTCAGTCTTGTACCATATGGTTTGTAAAAAAACTTAAAGCAGCCCCATCACTTGAGTTTACATGCATGACAGGATCACAGATTTTGTCTGATTTTGAAGATTTTAATCACAGCTCTTTATTAGCTTTTATACATCTCTTCAATCTGATCACATTTTATTCATTGATACGGTTCTTTTGGCACAATGATGAATAGGGCACCAAAGGGGTTCATAGTGGTCCTGTGAACACCACTGAAATTGCATGGTTCCAAGACTTAATAATTTCCTCTTTGTGCCATTTCTCAAATGTAAGTTCAAAACATCAGTTAAACGTATCTGAGTGTACTGGATTGCGCTGAAGGTCTTCCATTAGGTCTACAGTCAGGAAGACTGCAGGTCAAAGCTGTGTACGTAATGAATCTCCTGGCATGCATTATTTGTGCCTATATCCTAGCAATGCCTCATGTCAAAAGTTGGACACTCTTGTAACTGGTACAGTGCAGAAATTAGAAGAAACCATTTTTACCACAGGACCATTGAATCTGTCAAAGGAAAGGCCATCCCTCTCCCACCTTCCCTAGTGGGAATTAGAGCTGGGGAAGGATTTATGTCAATTAGCAGTGTGGCCTGCAGACTTGAGCAGACCTTGAAGTGTTAGTTTGCGTATGACAGGAGAGCCTGATCTGCTCTGTCACATCACGGTGCTATTCTCAGCAGGCAGGAAATTTTCCTGGAACCTCATCTGCTTTGGGTGTCTCCTCTTGAGGCACAACAGAGTAGTGATAATGGGCATGAGGCCATCTGGTCAAGACAAGGAGACACAGGACCTTAAGCTTCTCTGAGAGTCTCTGCCAGTCATTTCCTGTCATGCTCCCATGGGACTGGCCACCTAGGTAATCTCAGCCTCAGTCTGTTGACCTATTAGAAAGTGTTAATTAACCTGAGGTAGACTTGACATGCCAGTTTTTATTGAGGCAAGGATCAATCCTGGAGACTATCCTTGTTTTCCCAAGAATTTCTAAAATGGGCCTGTTGGGGTTTCTACAGGTTTGTAGACTGGATTCATTTTAGCCCTGGGTCTTTTACTGAGATGAATTTGGGTTGGTAAAAAAGACAACATATTCAGTGTTTTAGCATGCAAATACAAACTAGGTTGAAGATACATTTCAGCATTTCAGTGCTTTTCCTGAGGCCAGAGGTGTGCCTCTCTGGGATTTACTTATCCCATTATTTTCTGGGCATTATAGTCTAATGTTTTTCCTCCCTACATAGATTATTGTGTGCTGGCTGGTTGCCTTGAAGTCATATTCCCATTTCAGAAGGATAGGGATGAACAATAAGCTGTGTTTCTGCAGTGGTAAAACAGATTCATATTCTGCTTGGATATTGAACAGAATCCTATCATTAAAATCTCTTGAAAGAAATTGCTAAGTAAAAATGTTAAGATTATTACTAATTATTGCACTGGGGAGAATTCCATACTCAGTGATGAATTACTGATAGTTTTCATTCTAATTTTGAGGGGTTTAAAAACTAATAGAAATACTATCTGTATTTTTTTTACACTTGTATGTTGCCCCTCCAAGGATCTCAAGTAACTTTGCATAAAAGGCTATATTTCATCATCTCTTTATGTGGAGAAGGAAGACTGAGCCAGAACAGTTCAATGACCACAGTCACCGGAATGCTGTTCTAGTAGCTTTCACATTGATATTGAAAAAAGACAATGCTGATCTGAAAGGACTGTAGTTGTGCAGATTTTTCAGAATGCCCAATGCAAACTTAAAAACTATTTTTCTGAACCACACATACACACACACACACCCTGCCCCCATCTTTAATGGCTTGACTTGAGAAAATTTATTAAAGGGGACGAATAGAAGGTAAGAACAGAATGGCTGAATAAAACAAAGTTAGCAGTGTGATGCTTGAAAGAAAATACTCCTGTTCCTGGTTAGGTTGTGTATTCCTTTGCAGGTTGGAAGGAAGTTAGATTATTCCCTAGCAAATCATAAAAATGTTTTCCTTGGCTCTCTCTCTGCTAATGGTGCATTTGAAAGTTGGAAATTCAGAATCAGTTAGGGTACAAAGTGAAGCTTTCTCCTACTTATACCATCCAAAACTTTAAAGAGGCAGTTGGTACACATCTGTATTCAAACTGTGAATTCACTTTGCAGTCAAAAAGCAGAAGAAAAGAGTAAACCCATTGTTTGATCCTGATAACACTTCTAGTTCAGCAGTACCTGTCATTTCTTCCCTTGAACCAAAGCTCATCCCTCAGAAAAATTCAGTTCTGAATTTCATCAGTTCAGAATAAATTTAGGGTTATTTGTAGTTACATCCCAATGTCATGTAACATCATTATGACCAAGAAGAGTATATCTGCAGAGTTATCAAGGATATCCACACAAACAGTGTGATCTCGTAAGCTGCTGGCCAATCTTGTAGAGTATCTGGCTGCATGTTGAGCACTGAAGAAGTCCACATAAATCTTGTATGCCTAAGTTCTGTAAAAATTGAGTACAGAAGGAGAGCTTTGCAGATACCTCCCTCAGATTTACTGATGGACTTATTGCTAAAAAGTGCCAGTTCAAGTCAGACAAAGTATTTCATACACTTTATGTTAATTTTGATGGAATATTTCAGTTGAAGAAAACCATATTGATGAAACCTTTCGAAAAAAAAAAAATCTTGATAATTGGAAGTGTTTAGGCTTTTCATTTGTAGGCAAGGTTATGATTTGAGAAAGATTTCATTTTGCTAATAACCAGGTGAAATTTTCCATTTTGTATGTTTAGGATGCAAAAATGTAATATACACATGCAAGGTGAAATGATCTTTTTTCTAGTTTAGGGTTCCTGCCGAATTTCTGAGCTCTATACCCTCGTTTGACACCTGCAGTGCTGAGTGCTTTAAATGATGAAGGCAATAAACTCTTGTACCATGTGTTAGGAAGCATTTTCTAATTGAGACGACCCTCTGTGAAGTTTTTACTGAGTTTTGAAGTTCCTTCAAACTTCCTTGTAAAATTTTAGTACAAGCCATAGTTGGAGATACTAATGTGATCTAGGCTTCGCAGGCCTTGTAAATATGGAGTGTGTTGCCTACTATCACACTAGATGACTGTTTTGTTGGTTTTGCAGGTTGATATCTTCATAATGACTGAGCCATCTTCGGGTAGGTGGGTGTACTTTGACACAGAGATATCCAACAGCAGTGGTCGGATATCCTACAACATACCCAAACAGAAGAGACTGAGAGTTGGTGTGTATCCCATCAAAATGGTGGTCAGGTAATAGCTCCAAGCTGGAACTACAGCTGTGATGGGTTGTTGTGATCAGGAAGACACCGAGGTGTGTAAGATTGAAGGGGGTGCTGAGGGAGATTTTGGTCAGTTAGTTATCTTTTCTTGGTCTTGGCACTGTGTTGTCAGCTTAGATTTGAAGCAGTGATCCTCTGTTTACTGGCCAGTTTGGAGGTGCCCAAGCTAATGGGTTTATCCCTACTGCAACAAAAATCCTCAGTGCAATTCAACTTAGGAGCACTTGGTCTTGCAAAATATGGGGACTGGATGACTGTAATCAGTCTTCTTGTGGCAAGAATGTATGACTTGGGATATTTCGCATCCTGTTCATTGGGGAAAAGACTGCTGCAGGGTATAGCTTTGTGTTCTTCAGACTGATAAGAAGCTTTTCTTATGGAAATGAACAGTAGAGGAGGTACTGCCTTGCTCTCAGCCACCTGTTTATCTGTTGATGTCAGGCTGATCAAAAGAGTTACCTTAATTCTGTACTCAAGACCATGCTTATTCTAAACTGGGAAAAAGAAAAAAAAACCCAGCACCTGAAAATAACAATTCATTGAAGTAAAATCAGACAGCTCTTCTAGCTCTCCAGCATTTCTTAAAAGATATCTATGCTAAGTAAAGCATGAAGAATGAAGTTGAGTGAAATAAAATCTGTTGGCCTAGGTGCAGGACTGGGATAGCTGTGCTTTTAAAAAAATCTTATGTTTAATAAAAGTCCAGTTTGATTTAATACAGAGTTTTAGTTTAATATTGCATGCAGAATTAAATTGCCTACCCACTTAGGAAGTAGCTTTACAGCTTCCTTTGAATCCCTGTTTTGGAGGCTAAATCAGTGGGATGAATTTAGCTGAAACAGAGTGTGTTGTTACCCACCAGTTAACCGAGTCCAAAGTCAATTTACAATCTTATGTAGTGCTAATTGAGGAGGAAGAAATGTTTTACCTCAGTGTAATAGAACAGGCAATCAATTCAAGAAAAGAGAGTTACTTAAAAATGCATTAAGGTGTATTCAGAAGCTAAGCTGCCATGGGAGTCTAAAAAGACTGCAGGAGTAAGTTGCAAACAGGAATGAAAAAAATTGTCCTGTCTTTGCTCATTAAGCTGTGTGCACATATTGTAAGAATCTTCATCACCAGATACAAGTTTCTAGATCATACAATAATCATCTTTCTAAAGGAAAGAAGATGTGGTCTTCAGATTACATTTTTTAGGAACACGAGGTCATGGGATGGTAAGAGCTTTGGATCGCTTTGTGCTTTATTAGTGTCTTAATGTGCAGACCTCTTGGGGAAAATACATCATGGTGAGAAGATTGCATTTCGCATACCTTTCCATGAGAAAAGCCATCTATGATTGCATTTGTCTTCTGGCTTAGGTTTGTTTTGGGGTGTGCTTTTTTTTTTTTTTTTTTTTTTTTTACTTTTCTGGATTGGTATTCCCATTGTAATTTGCAAGGATAGAGGGGTGAGTAATGCTAGTATTACCAGCTGCTTATCTAATGGAGAAAAGCTGATTTGTACATGCCAATTAAAGGTGCATATCAATTCTTCCCTTGTAATTTGCAATAATTTGCCAGTAACTGTAGAATGCCGGAAAAAAAATGTAGCTAGTTTCTGTATGCTCTGTGTGTGTGTGCATATATATAGCATTCATGCCTTATATGTGTATATATAAAGACATATCTATACATATATAGACAGACAGCATGTGTGAGTAGTAGTTTGAGTACTTCTGGCTGTTTTGGTGGTTTTTTCCTAATTCTTTTAGGTATTTATACACATGTGATTTCTTATTAAAGTCAGCTTCCAAATTTCTGTTTGGAAAGCTGTTTCCTAAAAGTGCAAGTTTCAGTTGCCCCACATGGGACTGAAATCACAAGCCCTATTTGACAGTGCTTTTTGAAGCTGTAGATCCAGACAGATCTAATTTCAGGTCTTAACTAGAAAGTGCAGAAAATACATTCTGACATTTTTCTTTTTAAATGTGTTTATTGCTTTGACTCTCTAGAGGGGACCAGAGCAGTGCTGCAAGTTACCTGACTGTGCTTCCCCGAGGAATGGAATGTGTTGTGTTCAGCATTGATGGTTCATTTGCAGCAAGTGTTTCAATTATGGGAAGTGACCCCAAAGTCCGAGCTGGAGCCGTTGATGTTGTCAGGTAAGTGAGGTTTGCACACTTCACTTTTTAAATCTCTGGCTTTCCTGTTTGAACACAATAGGAAGGAAAACCGCAGAATAGTTGGGGTTTTTTTTACTGAATAAACAATTCTTTAAAGGCCAGGATTCTTTGCAGATATATTTCTGTATTTCCTTGGACATCAGGTCTGCCTGATTTTCAAAGGAATCTTAGAATGCTATGGTTTACTTTGAAATTTGTAGTTTACGTTGCCTTAAAGATTAAAAGTTGCTTCTTGGGAATATGGCCTTAAAGTGTGTGCAGTGAATTAATAATGATTCCATGTGTTACTGTGATTAGCAAAGAGCGTATTTGGCCTCAAATTGCCTGAGCATAAATGGCCTCAAGTTGCGCCAGGGGAGGTTTAGACTGGATATTAGGAAATTTTACTTCACTGAAAGGGTTCTCCAGCATTGGAACAGGCTGCCCAGGGGAGTGGTTGAGTCTCCATCCCTGGAAGTATTTAAAAGACGTTTGGATGAGGTGCTTATGGACATGGTATAGTGGTGGTCTTGGTAGTGTTAGGTTTACAGTTGGACTCGATGATCTTAAAGATCTTTTCCAACCTATACGCTTCTGTGATTCTGTATTTTGTGTTTCACTAACTTCAAATAAGGACATACATCTACTTTAAAAATATCAAGTGCCATGAATGCAAGAGTGTTTTTTGGAGGAAAAATTAAAAGGCCTTTTAATCATCCATTCTTGCAAGTCTGTTAATGTCACACTGGATGGGGAAATACAGCTCTCATTTTGGAACTTGTATGGGAATGGAGAGATATCAGTTTTCAAGGATTTCCACTCCTTACAGCTGAAATGGCAGGAAATCTTGTTAAAGGTTTCAAAGGTAGCTGGACTTGATGTGTAGCAAGGTCTATTCTAAATACATTTTTAAATAGCTCTCGTATTTTATATAACATATTGTATAAGAATCTCTTTTCCTTCCTTCCATCTCCCTCAAGATGTAGACATTATTACTTAATTTCTCAATAGGAGCAGAGACTTAGGCATGCTGCTTTCCACTTGTTGAAGGATAACGTCTGACTTCTAACTGAGTCTGTGCTGAGCAAAGAAATGCTGACCTGACCTGTGGGTATTGTTTCTCTTTCTGCACCTACATAGTTTACCTGCTGTTTCTGACAGGCATTGGCAGGACCTGGGATATCTGATTATCTATATTACTGGCCGCCCAGATATGCAAAAACAGCGTGTGGTGTCATGGTTGTCTCAACACAACTTCCCACAAGGGATGATCTTCTTCTCAGATGGACTTGTTCATGACCCACTGCGACAAAAGACCATTTTTCTCCGGAATCTCATGCAAGAGGTACTAGAAACCTGTTTATAGCCTTAAAACCTTTTTCCAGAGAATGTAATTCAGTGAAGGCAGAGATCTCCCTTCCTCTTGAACAGTAAATCTCACTGGCCATCACGAAGTCTTTTTGCCATTCCTCATTTCTGTTCTCACTTTTTAAAGAGCAAGGAAGGCTGATAAAACATCCAAAGGGGCCTTCTGGCATGACAAATAAATAAATGAACTGCTTGTTTTTTCCTGTGTGCATATCTGTAGTTCTTGCTGGCATGCAGGCAGACAGATTTAGCTTTCTGTGGTTTACAGAATGAGGTTGCTAACAATGAACTCATCTGCTGCTTCATTGCAAAACAAGTGCCATCCTTGTAGTGCATTGTGTTCAATAGAGCGGTCACTTTGGAAGTAATATTTGTTTCAGTGCCACATCAAAATCTGTGCTGCATATGGTTCCATGAAGGATATTTCTGTGTACAATGTCTTGGCTCTGTCGCCATCCCAGATCTACATAGTTGGACGATCAACAAAGAAATACCAGGCGCAGTGTCAAGTAAGTAACTCTTGCTACTCTATCAGGAAGTCCTAGGGGGAACAAGGAAATGCATGCATGAGAATGCATGCGCAAACATGCACACACACACACCCCCCCCATAAAAAAGATAGAGAGCAGAGGCAATGTTTCAGAGAAAGAAGGGCAATTTTGGTTTCAGATGAGGCATTTTCTGGCAGGGTGAATAGTAAAGAGAATCGAGTGGTCATAGGTCGTATCTGCAAGTGCATGCATTGCATATTGCTGAATGACAAAATGGAACAGGTCACTGGAAAAAAAAAAGTGAGGGGAGAGGAGTATTAGTACTCTGTAGGTATCTAACTGGGATGCCAAAGATAGGAACTTAATTCCTCATAGAGCTCGTAGGTCAAGGCAGCAGTAATTTGTTACTCCCTTTCTTTCCTTCCTATTTCAGTTCCTCAGTGAAGGTTATGCAGCCCACTTGGCCTCGCTGGAGTTCAGTCTCCATTCACGACCCAAAAAGAACAACTCTCGGATGATCTTGAGAAAAGGCAGCTTTGGCCTCCACTCCCAACCTGAGTTTTTGCGCAAGAGAAACCATCTCCGCAGGACTATGTCTGTACAGCAACCTGACCCACCTTCTTCGAACCCCAAGCCAGAGCGTGCCCAGAGCCAGCCCGAATCAGACAAAGATCATGACAGGCATTTGCCCTCCATTGCTTGGGTTCGAGGTGGAGTTCACAAATTTGAATCTGTCCCCTAGGAAGCTTGGGAATATAGATCTTGGGTGCACCCCATTAAACTTGTAGGCATGCCTCAAAGATAATATTTAGGCAGCTTCAAACTAAGAGATGTAGAGGGGAACCTGTACCTTGGAGTCTTCCCTGCTCTGGAATCTGCCTTTTTACACCAACTGGGGAACTTCCAGTTTGTTCCTCTTGACATGTTTATTGGGAAATTTTAAAACAGTCTAAAACTATCGCAACTGCTTATAACAGCAAAGCAACAGGAAATATCTTTGGTTATTTTTTACAACAGATATAATAAAATGTGCAATAAGAAAAGAAGCTGTAACAGCTGATTTTACTCAGAAGAAGGGATTGTGGTATCAGCTAACTAGCTGCACCCAAAACAGTTATAAACAGTAGGTCCCATACATTACAGAGAAGGTTTACACTTTAAATATTACATAGTTGTATCTGTTTCCACTTCACCTTCGATAAAGCGATACACTTGCAAGGGAAGCAAAGGTGGGAACTACAATACTGGGTGGTCAGGATTTGTACAGCAAGATGCTTTTTGGGTGCCTTAAACCCAAGATTTCCTTTCAGCTTACAGTGTTGGTGAACAGACCCCAACATGGGCACTTGTGTTTGTGTGAGGTGCTGGACATCAAGTAAATGGGAGAACTCCACTATGAACCAGTTCATTAAAACTTCATATGAGAAATAAATGTGTCTGCCACAGTTTGAAGCAGTTAGTGTTGCTGTATACAAACTAATGTGCAATTGTACAAAGATCACATTGTTTTGTGGAACTTGGTGACTGTGCAAAATGTGTGGACTACTACAAGTAAGGAGATGTCTCTGACCATCTCAGTCCGAGAGACAGATCCTAAGATGGTAAGCTAAAGGGAGCCCTTTTACTAAGGGATCTGCAAACTTCAGAGCAATCACTTTTTTCATTATTCTAACTAGAATCTTTAAACTGGAGGAGAAAAAAAGTAATGGAATTCCTATGGGTAAATTGTTTACCTTCTGATGCTTTATAGCAACTGCTGTGTTAAGACAACCTGTAGCATTCAGAATTACAGCATTTGAGCTTCAAAGAATGGACACGCCAAATTACAGGTGCCAAATATTTCTCTCGGATCTCTCAATGAACTTACTAGAAGTAAAACGTGTGAAATTTTCCCTAAGTGGTAGTATTTCTAAAATGTTGTAGTTAGTTTAACATAGTGGCAGTTTGCAGATACTTCCACTGCACTGAATTCACCAGGAGAACTTTCATGACTGAACTGAACTGAAGCATGTTTTAAAACCTGCAATGAAGTTACAAGTGCACATAAAAAACTTTTAAAGAAAAAGTTAAAACCAGACTATTGATACTGAGAAAGCTTGAAGTCAATAGGAGATTTCTTTTTCAGGTTTGTTTGTTTGTTTTTAATTTCAGGGAGTTGGGGTGGAGAGGGTGTTGTTCCTTCCCCCTCCTCCTTACCTTCAGGTTTTCCTAGTCTAGCTAGACCAGAAACAGTCTCTCAACAAGTCTGTTGGTTAATGATTTTGAAAGCTGACATGTAAAGCAAACAAGAAATGCAATGGAAATCTATTAGGACAGTGCAGAAGTAAACCTAAGTCTATACTCCCTATTCACCCAAAAGTTTCAGTGTGCTTTTAGAAGGGCATAGTAATGTGGCTTTTGCCTTAAAAGGCAGCAAAGTAGCTTATAGTTGGAGATCTTTGATTTATTTTCTTAGACGTTACTTGGCAAGATTGTCAGTTACCATTTCAAACTTCCTGAAGATTCTCTGGCACATCAGTAATTTGGTTTTTATAATGCTTCCTTTAAGGGAAGGCGTAATCTTTGCTGAGGATTTAGGAAAGATACTAAAAGTTTGGTAGCTCACACTAACTGGGAGCAGGTAACTACATTACAGGGGGGCTGGGTTTTTATGCTCTGTTGCCAAGTTAGCCAGCTGCAAAAGCTAAATGAAAGATATCCACAGACTACACTGAAGCAGTCTTCAAGTTTATGAATGCTTTCCCAGTAGTACCACACCTAGTTCTTTAACCCACAGACTTGGAGGAATTATTCTGTCTTGGCCCACTGTGTGTATCGATTCTAATCACACAGTCCATTTCTTCTCCCGTCCTCTGCAGCTAGGAGATTGCACAGGTATACCAGACTCCATCTCCCTCCAGTCAGTTCACTGTTAGCATGCTCCTGCTTGTTGGTTTTAATAAATAGGCATGGGAATCCAAGGGTTGTGAGGGAGGAACTCACTAGGCAAATTTTGAATTTGCTGAGGGGACCTAAAAGCAACACTGATTGATTGCAAAGTTCTTTTTAAGCACTGGGTGTTGTGTAGCATGTCTCCTGACAGTAATCACTGTTCCTGCTGCAAAGTTCAAAGCTAATGTTGCTTTAGCCATCTACCTCTATCATCCAAGAGACTCCAAAGTCTATTTTTTGGTTTAACTTGCTGTAGTAGAAAGGCCTACTTCCTTTCAAAAGAGGGATCTGTGTGTAATTCTGTGACCGTATTAAAGGAACTAGCATCTGAGCACAAGGTTAGAGAAATCTCCTGGGTTGTTAAGGTCTGTCTTTTACTCTTGCAGACACAATGTCATTTTGCAGGGTACCATGTCATGAAAACTCTGATTTTGTGTATTTCTATTAACAACTGGGTCACCTTTACAGTAGTCACTGTGCTGGCTTCTCTTAAGAATATTATGCGCTAATAGTCGTAAAACAAATGCTTGTGTGTGTGTGTGTGCGCATGATCTAGAGTGGTAACAATTTCAAAGTTTCTACACATGGTATTGAAATCAAGCTGAAAATATTTTTCCTAACTTCATTTCCTACAGAGCTCACATGGCCTTTGTGTAATTCCAACACTACTCACTGCTCAGGGATAGAATGGTTTATGTCCTGATCACATGCCTCCAGCTGAGCACTTTGGCAAACAGTGATAAAGGCATTAGCTTGGAGGTTAAGGCTTCATGTTAATTAGAAGCTGATCTTCTGAAACATCAGATGCCAGATGCATTTGTTTTGAAGGCACTAGCCAGTTGCCACTAAAATGGTAAAACAACTTGTGTTGGAGCTGAGAGTATGAACAAGATGAGTGTGATTTTGGACATCTCACAGATAGGCTGGCAGTTGAACAAATATTCTGTGGCAATGGCTGGGGACCTCATGCATGTTGAACCACTAGCTATTTTTTTGTTCCCCCCAGCTATGTTTGGGGTGATCCCTGAGGTTTGCCTGATGAATCACTAGTTTTATAGCATAATTTTTCAATCGTGTTTTCTCTTAAAATGTTTTCTTCTAGTCAGAATTTTAGTTATACACTTTGTCCACGTGAAACTGCATGCAGTGGTTCATGGGCATTCAGTTTGCAATTGGATTTCAGTTTTACTTGTGCTTTCACACAAGGATTATCAGTCCTCCTAAGCAGGCCAGTTGCTGAAGATAAGCTTGATCCTACAGTCTTATTCTCTGATTGCAAGTCCTCAGTGGTGCAGTCTCTGTGCAGTCAGCACTTAAACTTTATAGGCTATGGAAGTGTTAAAGCATACACAGAAGGGAAAGGGACAGAGAAGTCAGGTGGGAATGGTGGGTGCCCAAGGAACACAGGTTAGACTCATCAGTAGTTTCAGCACCTTTAGTGCCTCCAGTCTGTTACAGAAAAGCACATTCTTTTAACCTGCTGAACGGAGGAAGTGTAAGTGAAACTGTAAAACATGAAACTATTAGTCCAGTGGGTGCTAAGGCAGCAGTACAAGTCAGTGCAAGGTAGGCCACAGTTGGAAGCATTTACTTTTTTTGCCCCGTTGATATGGATCCAGTTTTAAATTACTGTAAAAAAAATGGCTGTGATTAATAGCAGTGGTAGATTTATCTCAGATATTGTGAAAACACACCTTCACAACTGTGGTGTTTTGGTTTTTTGTGTGTGTGTATGTGTGTATAGCTACTGGAAGACACCTTAAGTGAAGTTTTGGTTCTGCTTTCAAAGCAAATTTGTAACCAATATACTTTAAAAAAAGAAAAAAAAACCAACAATGGCTGTTTATTCAACTTTGTTGTCTAGTTAGGTAAGTTTGAAAAAAGATATCATTGTATAGAGTGCAGAATATTCCACAGACCTGAATAGTGATGTTGATCCAAATTTGCTTATTTTGAATAGCTTCTTTTCTTTTTTTTTTAAGTGTTTGCATACACTAGTGCTCTTGGAACAGATTCTTGCTTGACCAAAGTACTCCTATTTAGTTTTGTGGCATGGTTTATATGTATTCAGCATAAAATTTTGTTAGGTGTAAAAATGACCTGGCATTGATAATTCTTCTTGTTCATTGGGGTTCATGAGAGCTGCCATTTTGATTTGTTTACATGAGAATAGAGTCTTAATTCTTACAGCTTACTTCACCTGTTCCTCTAGTACCTAGGGAAGTCACTTCTAAACAGAGTTAAAACTTTCACTGGTTACGTAGAAGTGGAACTATCTGTAAAGTAGAGAAAAAGAGAGACACACCTTAATCTACTGTTAAAATGAGCAGAGCAACGACACTATCTGGAAGCTCCACCATTCTGCAAAATAGCCCGTTTGCCATTATTAGTAAACAAGTTGTCTCACTTATTCATTAGTCTTTAGGCTAGGGCACTACTAATGTGTGTATTTAAGCAAATCCCCAACACTCAGATCTCTAGTATCATCATGTACTTCATGGAGTAAATTTAGAAGGGAAAAAAAGAAATGTTTCCTTCTTTCTGTATTGTTTCCTGTCTTAAATTTGCTAAAAACTTGTCTATAAGCATTTTTAATAATACCTGAAATTTTGTTTCTAAAATTTGTAAGTGCAAGAATTGTTACTGAACAAATAGGATTTTCCCCCCTCTTGCATCTAAGCCACAGAAAGGTGTGTACATCATAAAAGTACTAGATGATTGGAGTATGGGCACCTTTTTAATAAACTCATTGGCTTAATAATGGAGAGAAGAGATTGTACACTGCAATTTCATCATTTTTCTGATTAGAGCTTGAAATGTGGGATCTGAACTCAAGATTTCTGCATTGACGTGTTCATTTCAGGCATGCAGGGGAGAAAGTGGCACTTTCCATCCTCATCTGGAACTGGTACAGGATAGAATTCCCATAAACACAAACTTTCCAACTTACCTCCTCAGCTTCCCTAAGAGCAGTGATTCCTCATGGTCCATGTTCATAGCTTCAGCAGAAATTGTGGGTTTAACAAGGTAATTTGACTTCCATGATGTTTCATCACTCAAGTGTAAATATAGGTTCCTACAGATGATCCTAAATTTAGTCCCCCATAAAAAAATGGAGGTAATAATACATTTTTCTGGATGAAAAGAGCTCTTTTTTCAGAAATAAGAAATGGCCTAGAACAGCTAGAATCCTGTGCCATGGCCTCTGGAATTGAAGTGAGGTGTTGGTATTTCTTCTTTCCCTCATTTTAGTTCAAGCCCAAGGCAAGGAGATTACAGTTTACCCTCTATTTGTATTTATCTCAATAAGCTACCTTTGAAACTGGATATAATTGTAGGGGAACAGGAGAACATGAACCAGATTTGACAGTTCATTTCTCATTTGTAAGGATATACAGAACTTGGGGGGGGAGCACAGCAGGTTTACTGTGATGTGCTGTGATGTGTGGATGGTATGCCAGAGATTACAGCGTTGAAACATAATTTACAGATTGCAAGCTTTAAAGATAAGGTTGTTCTGGGAGGACTGGTATAGGGCCCAGAATGGCAGTCCTCTCACAGAACCCCAAGCCTTCTGCATAACTTACTTTTCTGTTTGTGGGGGAGGGAAGGGGGCAGTCCACGTACAGCTGAATTCATACAAGGAAACAGTAAGTCGATGATCTATAAGGTCCCTTCCAACCCAAACCATTCTTTGGTTCTGTAAACTTGAAATTGAACATGTTCTTTCAGGCTATAGTTTTATTAAGTGCATACTTTTAAATATTGCTTGCCAGTGAGAAGGTTCTATCTGGTGACAAATGTTTATATTTCTTATGGCTGCCTTGTAAAGATTCAAAAATGTACAATAATTAATTTCTTAATATGAAATAAGGAATAAGATTTCTACAACTGGTATAGATTTTGATGTGAGCTGGTTTTTAAAATCTTGTAACAGATTAGTCACTTAAATAAAACCTTCCTTGCTTTAAGTAAACAGTGTCGCTGATCTTTCTTACCAGTAATGTGAGAAGTATTAGATCATCATTGTACATGTTCTAGTAGCCAGTGGAAACAGTATAAATACAGGTTTAATATATCTATCTAAAATAATACCTAGATTGGAGGTTGACTTTTCACAAAACTCCAACCCTCCTTCATTTTGAGAAGTCATATAAGAAAATATTTCAGTAAGGAGACACCATCTTTGTGAAAGCTTTATAGAAGTAGTTTCAGTACATGCAAAGAATAACTTTAAGCTACTGTTCCATACAGAAAGGTGGTTAAGAAACACCCCAAACACACAAAAACTACATCAAGAAATAACACAAGCTAAAGCTCTCAGTCATCTGAGAGCGTGGATGTCAGGGCTGTTTTCATGTTTCCAGGCCTCATTAACTGTTTCAATATTTTAAAACAGTCTAGTTTGACAAGAAAAAAGAAAAATCAGGAGCAAGTTTAAAATCAGTACTTACACATAAATCAGAATTGAACATGACTCTTTCCATGTTTATACTTAATACCACTAAAATTTTAGTAGTTCCAGTTTTACTAAATTACATGTGCATCTTAAAAACTATCAAGTAGAGCAAAGTTTCCCAAATCAGTCTTTTGTTTGAAGGTTCATCTTAGAGTGAATGTAATCTGAGAAGCCTGCACAAAGCTGCTACCATGGAAGACAGCCCTGGTGTTGAACTCTTGAAGCCTGAGAAATCTTTGCTTTAGTTTGAAAGACTAAACTTTGCTAAACTGAATCACCCTACAAAAAAAGGCTTGTCAAATGAATGTTATTTTTAAAAAAGTAATTAGAAACAGGTATTATATAATGCTTAGTATACTTCATTAAATAAAATACCTGCACTATGATATTAGCTAATAACAGTAGTTGTAAGAGGTTACATTAAATGTAGTAACCAATTTCTGTGTATAACTAAAAGACAGATGTAGTACAAAAGCAAAGTTTAACTTGACTATTTAAAGCAACAGCAAGAAATGACAAAGTTGCTCTGATTTGTCTGGAACCCAAGTACTTAAGGTAAGATAGGCTATTAGTTAGGCTAATCTAATAGCAACCCTTAAGGCCATGAATTAGAGTCCTAATGTGGCTCCTCTCTTGTGGCACAAGTGACACCACAGAAACCTGTTGCCTTAAAATGGCAGTTGTGGTCAGAACTCAAACAAGCCACTACTGTTTTGTTAACTTCCAGTTAAACATGATGCTTGACTTTTGGGTTGTTCGTATATAGAAGAAAATTGTTAGGCTTTCAAAATAATGGACCAGTACTTTTAGCATGCAAAGTACTCATGTTAAACCTCACAGCAATTGGATACCAGCCTAAATCCAACTACTACCTATGATGCCCTTGCTCTGGCCATTCCTCCTGGTCAGTTCAACGTAAGTTTCAAAGTAGTTACTGCCTTACGAAAGTCACATTCACGATGGTTACTCATCTCAGCAGGAGATAATACACTGCAGTACAATTTTGATTCTCTTGTTCACTTGAAAAGAAAAAGCAAGGGAAGGGAAGTCCTGAGCTGCTTTGTCACGAAAGATTATAAAATGTAATGGCTTGTTCAATATATAGAGTGCACGCTTTCAAGTGCTACACAGAGCTCTCCTTTATATATGCTCATAAACTAAGAATAGTTACACAGCCGTCTCTGTCTAGGTACCAAGTGCTCTATGGAGTTTCTTTGCTCGCCTTGCAATAGCTTGAGAAAGTTTCCGAGATCGACACACAGACTGTAAGTTTTGTTCCATTAGGTAGTAGTAGTTTGATATTGCATGTTGCCTGCAGAAGAAGAACAAGACTGCCATTAGCAGCATGAAGTCAGTAAGGTTAATTAACTGGTTGTCATGCAAATTGCTGGAAAACTGTTAGATGGGAGCAAGGAAGAGGTCTGGGATCTGTACGCTTTCACTGTATAACAGTTCTAAACACTAGCAAGAAAGTATTTTGTTACCTTCAGTGAGCATAAGTGGCAGTACACCAGTTAAGTACTGCAATACTTTAACTAGCAACAGGAGCATTTCTTGTGATTTAATCTAATTCATTAAAATGAAAAACATTAGAATAATACATGGCACTGGCAACCAGAAACAGTTTGAGATGAAGGTTTGTTTCATCATGGAAAAGATGAAAAGGGAGCTGTAACACTAAAACTTATAGCAATTGGATACCAGAACAGAGTCATATGCAAGACTGTTAAGGGCACCTCCAAAAAAGTTTTTCACAATTATTCCAGGAGGCAAGCTACAAACCAGCCAGTGACAGAGCACATTGTACGTGTCTACACGTGTAGGAGAACTGGACCAAATTGCTTAGTGGAAGCAGTACACATCACTGTTTAAAGCTTCAGTCAAGCATTTGAAACTGCTCTCATTTTTCCCGAAATGTTACAGCAATCAACTTCTTGCATCTATCTTTGTTTCTAAAATAGGACATAATATTCAGGATGTAACTTCCCCTTTAACAACAGGAACACTTCCAACATAATGGGTGGAGATATTAATGTCACAGTACAGTGACCTCAGTGAAGGTAATAGAGACATTCACCTGGTAATGGTTCAATGAATTGATACTAGAAGTGATGTTTAGAAACTTACAGCAGAGAATTCCTGTTCCCACCCATTTAGGTACAATTGCCATGTTTAAAAATGCCATCAATACAGGTGTGATAGCATTGTCTTAGCAGTTAAGACAATGTTAGGGATGGAAAAGAAAGGCTGTAAAATTAGACAGCTCAGGGTAATAGTTTGTTCTGTCATGCTTTGTGATCTTCATTAGTAATCGGTGAGAACTGAGGTCGAGTGACAAAGATATTAGTACCAGTAATTTTCTGGTCTGGAGTGAGAAAAGCTGCTGTTTGCATAGAAGCCCAACTTACAGTTCATTGCGAACCCACAAGGTTTCATTAATCCACAATGTAGAGGGGAAGTTTTACAACTGCACAATGATCTGCTATAGCAGAGACATCCACAGTGAATATGAGGAAAGAACCCTGTGGTTCTGCATAATAATACTTTAAAAAGGCATGAGTTAATAAGCCTTTCTCTCTCCAAACAGCAGGTTTTTTTCTCCCCACAGATGCATGCAGGTATAGACAAGGTAAGTGAACAACTACTTTACCTGGTTGATACTATCTTCAGTTACGAATGAGAGAAACTGTCATATCACTAACAGATGGGAGAATATTAGGAGTGAGATTTAGTGAACTTTCAATGGATATGATCATTACCTTAATACAGGATTTAACCTATAGTTATCTAGAAGTGGTCCCATTGGTAAAAATTGAATTTTTGGAATGATGTAGGATTTTAAGCCCTTACCTCTTTGTAGATAAAAGTACTTAATGCTAAGTCCTCTCTAGAGGATTTTAGGTGCTTGACGTTTAATTATTGAATGCTTGACATTGAGTGTTCTAAGAGAGGAGGAGGTTTAGGGAATTGCCCTGGGACAAGATTTCTGACCTTTAGTTTTTACTGTCTTAATATGTCTAATTCAGAATGACATAACCTTTTCAAACACAGCAGCCTACCCCCTCATGGATTAACCAAGGTATTGTATAAGAGGCTTCTGCATTCCCTAAATTTTTGAGTTACGGTACCACGGACTATTTGTTAACATAATGTTCCCTAATAAAAGGATTTTCTTACAAATGTGTAGACACCAATGACAGTGTCAGTGCAATGGGATTCCTCCCCTCCATCCCCACCCCACCAGCCTGGACTGGCACCGCTTTTAGACAGAGGTAGGGAGGTACTGTTCTCACACAAGGTCAAAGGTAGGCTCTTGCTGGGTAAAATCTGACTTCCACAGCAAGAAACCTGAAGACAAGGAGAGCATTTGACAGGTTTTAGAAGCTGCAAGTCCAACTGCAGATTTAATCTGCACAGGTATCTTGAAGAAAGGCGGGCTCTGCTGCATCACAGCTGAGAAAGTTCTGCAATTTTTCCTCATCCCGAGTTACAAGGATCACTTAGCCTGCAACTGGCAATGTCCAAGTAGGAGGTAACCTGTTGCTAAAAGGTGAGGGACAGTTAGTGGTATTTACCTCTCCTCTTGCACAACGGCATCATCAAATGCCTGGGAGATATGCTTCAATTGGCAAATCCCTGAAGAGACCAGCTCCAACTGGCAGTCAAACTCTCTGCAAACAGAACAGTCATTACTAAACATCAAACAGAACAGACTGACTAGGTGACACAACCCAAGTCTGTATCCCTGCAGTAACAACTCTGGTTACCTCCAGACTTTACCCAGAGAAGTTTAGGGCTGTAGCAATCATGCTCTTAATTCCACTGACCAAGTGCTTCACATCTCCATTCATCCCCAAGACAGCTATCTTCCAAGTCAAACACTGGGTTCAGATTCATGAGGCTTGGATTCAGCTTCTAGCTTTGACATTTCTCATGTGACTTTGACCAAAACAAAAACCTATGTGTGCATTATGAAGTATTTCCCTAGCTCACAACCCTTTATCTAACTTGTGTTAAATCTTTGAGGCAAGAATCTCTCTTACTCTCTGTAAAGAGCTCAACATAAATGGAGCTATTCCAGGTATCTGCAATACAAATAGCAACTTTGGAAAAGTTAGAGCTAAGCAGGAGTGAGATGCATTGAAAGCATTTTTCTTTACCAGAAAGGCATCAGCAAGGAACTCAGGTATGCCTCTAGTGTCAGACAGGGACTGGTGCTGAGAAACATGGTGTAACCTTACCCAGTGGGAGAGTGATTTTTAAAAAGTTCTTGTCACACACAAAATTAAGTTTCATGTTTCAGCTTTATGCAGTGCTCAGTCCCTGTCTATACAGAGACCTGTAACTACTTTCTTATCTATTTAAACAGCACACCCTTTCAGGGGAATAGGATATCAACCTTCATATCTTGCCTTTCACCTTACAAAGATACCCTAATCACAGTAATAATAATTAAAAAAAGGAATAAAGTTTACAAAAGAACATGGCTTACATCTTTCTGCTGGCAGGAGCAAGTGATGAATAAGGGCTCTTCAGTGCTGCTGCTCTTCTTGATCTCCGGAGAGAGACAGTGTCTTTACCAAGCCAGGATGAGAAACCCTTCCATTCTCTATGTTCTGACACCCTTGTTGGCCCAAGCAAGGCTCTTTTGCTGGATCTTGGGGTGCCTTTGGAACTGGCTGCTGGAGTAACACTCAAACCCTTCCATTCTCTATGTTCTGACACCCTTGTTGGCCCAAGCAAGGCTCTTTTGCTGGATCTCGGGGTGCCTTTGGAACTGGCTGCTGGAGTAACACTCTTCTTATGGCAAGGGGTTCGAGGTGTAGCACTTCTTTGCTTGGTAGAACTGGTTGCACAGCTTCTGCTGATGGATTCACCTGGAAAGGTCACCATTGAGTGTACTGGGCTTTGGCAAGACTTCTGTATTTTCTGAAAGAGCATTAGACAGACATGTTATGGTAAATGAACTCAATCAGCCTAAAGTTTGGAACCAGAAAAACAAGGAGCATTTGAGCTGAATCCCTAGCTTTCATTCTCATATCAGGTGTAGTCTAGTATGAATGCTTCTCAACCCTCTGTACCCATTTGCATTGGAGGAATCATTTGCTCCCCCAATCCTTGGAATTTGTCAAGGACTTCAGCAGGCATTGGAACAGAGCTCCTGCTGCTCTTATGCAGGAAAAAGCCAGGCTCCCTAACATACAACTGATGCGGTTAAAGTCAGAGGTGTCCACCAAAGGGAAGTGCAAGCTTGAATTTGCTAGCTACCATCTAGCTTTTTTTGTCAGTCCAAATTTAGATTGACTATAATGAAGAACATGCTAATAAATAGTATGGGTACAGGAAAAGGAGTAAAAAAAAAAACCCCATAATCCAAAGCACTATACATTTCTCAGAAACAATTCTTTGCAAGCAATGGCAGTCTCTACCCACCTTCCTCCTTGTGAAGGCTGCTCTGCCATACATGATGAAATACAGTAGGAGAAAAACATTTATTTAGTAATAAAAGTTTTGATGAAACTACATCTCATTTTTCTTATTTTCACCTTCCTCCCTGTTCTGCCAGATCCATAATTTGCCTATCTAGCAAGGATATTAAAGATTTTACTAGTTAGTAGCTATGAGACAACCATTACGGCGTGCAAGTGAATGGGATAGACTCTCTGGAATACAGTATTCTGTACAGAATCCAGAAATCTTAGCACTGAAGTTGAAGCAAAAACTAAACTCTATGCACACTCCACTGCAAAGGCAAAGTACCTGGGACATTGTTCCAAAAGCATTTTTTGCTGTTCTTTTAATACTGTGGAGAGTTTGGCACTTCTGTCTTGCTTCCAGACTTTCCCAAGTTGAGGCCTTATGAAAATTCAGCTCTACTTGCTTTAATGGTACTCGCTTCCTTAGAGACATGCGGATGGTATTGAGACAACTCAAAGAAGCCCTTCTCTTGAATTTGTCGGGTACAGGGCTCTCATTCTCATCAAAGTCAGCTAGGAGCCGGTGTTTCCGCCAGGCCATTGTTGCCTTGACATTTTGGAGCACAGATACCATCTTGTTCCAGTTCCAGTCAACCTTACTTCTAAAACAATCAGAATGAGAGTAAGAATTAGACAGAGGAAGCTACAGAGCAGTGTGAAAAAGGAGAAATGGAAATTGTTGTACAATATATTCAGTTACATTTGCCTGAAACAACAAATTCAGAGCTGAGCCAACTTCGACTTGGAGGCTTGAAGGAGAACAGCATTCATTTATACAGCTATTTAGGTCTGTGCATGTCCATGAAGAAGTCTTATACTGCATTTCCAGCACTGGACATCAGACCTGGTAAGCTGTGAGACTCAAGCTTGTGACATAGAATGCTCTGTAACTGCAAATTTCTTGTTGGTGTCTCAGACTAAGGTCTCATATCCCAAATTTTTGCCTTCATTAATCAAAGCAGCCTTCCACTGCCAGACAAGTTTACATAGCTGCTATTGTCTCCTGCCTGAGTTGCTAGCTGAAGGCTCACACTTAAGTCACAATTATGATTGTGGATACATAAGTCCTGAAACAGACAGGATTGTTACTGGCAGAAGACATTGCTGGGAAAGACTAAAATGCCTATTATCTATATGATATATGACAATTTAAACATATACATATATAGTTTAAATTCTTCATTTTCACTAGTTATCAAGCTAGGATACCGCTAGCGATTTACTTCTAAAAAGCAATTGAAATGCAAATGTATTTTAGCAATCTGAATTGAGAGTGAATTAATTTTGCCAATACTTCATTGCAGATTACTGTTAACAAAAAAAGCTGGGAGGTCTCTACCATCATTGTACCACGTACTAGGAAAGCCTATTGATATTCCTTACTATCTCTCATCTCCCAAATTGTCTCCATCTCTCACACGTGCCCTTATTTGTGTTAGAAAGCAGTAAGGCTTATTGAAATCTTGTAATCCTGAAGGTGTTTGGGATATTAACACCTTCAATGCACTCCTGCATGTGGCAGCAAGGAAATACTAGTAATGGGGCAACCAGTCAGTTCTCTTACTAGCTCACAGCTTATCCAGCTTCCTTTCGATAAACTGCTAACTACTGTTGATTAATTTATGCTAGAACGTATTACTCGGGTGAAACGCCCAGAAGGGAGTAGCTACCGTCCCAGGGTTACGTTTATCTGTTGTCAAACTGGCATTGCACAATACAGCGCGGTGCTCCAGTTCATCTGAGCCCGCGGCAAGACTGCAGGCAGCTGGCGCCCCAGGCGCCTCAGCCAGGCCGGTCGCGGTAACCGGGCCGGGCCCCTGTAGCGCATCCAGGCCGCTCACGCTGCTCGGCAGGGCTTCGCTCTCGCGGCTGCCATTCCCTGTGCTCGCCACCGAGAGTCGCGGCCGAAACGGCCCGTGGAGCTGCGGCCTGGCTAACGGAACCGGTTCTGCACCGCGGGAGCTGGCACGGCGGCCCAGGGCAAGCCCAGCCGACACCACGATCTCGCCCGCCGAGGACGGTTGAAACAAGCGCGAAAGGCGACGCCAAGGCCAGAGGAGACCGGCTCGGGCCTCTCGCACGGCCGGGAAACGCGGGCCGCGACCGGGCCGCTCCAGCAGCTGCTCGGGGCTGTACTCACAGCGACGGACGAGACGGGCACCGACTTGCCGCCACCCCAGAGGAGCCTCCTCGCGCCTCCGCCACCGCCGCGTTTGAATGGCGCCCCGCCCACTCCGGCTCCCCGGATTGGCGCCGCTGCCGCGGCTCCCCCCTCCCCATTGGCTGCGCTCCTCGCACGCGCGGCGGCCTTGACACGGCTCGGCGCCTGCGCGTCAGCTGCGGCTGCTCTGGCTGCTGGGCCGCGGGGCCTGGGGGGGCGGGGATGGGGCCTAAAGCGGAGGACGTGGGGGCGGTGGTGGCGGCTGCGGCTGCGTGCCCCTCCGCAGCACAGCGGCAGGCGCGGTGGAGACGCCGATGGCGACTGTGCCCGAGCACGGCGGGACTACCTCCCCACTGTCGTGTGTCGTCCCCCCCCCCCCCCCCCCCCCCCCGGTTTCGTGCCTTTGCGCGCCTGCGGCCTAGAGATGCGCGTCAGCAGGAGCAGCGAAAGGATTCGGAGGCTGGGTTGCCCACTCGGGTACCCAAGCCACGGCTCCTGTTACTTCTGGTAATCAGTTATGAGCCAGCGTCTTAGAAGGTGTGTGTTTGTTGGCTTTTTCTCCGCGGGCTTCTGCAGCCCTTGCTGGAGGAGACAGCTGGCGTAACTGCACGGTGTTGTACTGGAAGGCATCTGAGATGTCCTCTGTAGCAAATCGGGCAGCAAACTGTGGCTGTGAAAAGCCGAAATCAGGACTCAATAGTCAGGATGACTATTAAGCAGGTATTCTTTATTGCAGCGCTGGGCAGCACTGGGGATCGCTCCGCCACAAGTGCTCTGCCAGGTTAGCACAACACATCAGTTCATATACAGAAAAATCATACCTATTCATCAGATTTCCTGAAAAGGGCAGTTTTATGGTGATGAGTTCCCGGAATTCATTTACATAGTCCAAGCATGCGCAGTAAAATTAGGGTTAGGATCTTTTAACCCTCCCGGTGGTCTTCCATAGTCTTCCTCACGTTGTCCACTAGTTGAACTTTGGGCTTCCTTTGTCCATAGATAGTCATTGAGTTAGCTCATCAGTCCTTCGGCCTTGGAATGTTACAAGGGGGTCGATTTAAGCTAGTTCTTTGGTGCTTATCTTTGGCACAATCGTCCTGAGTTCCTGTTATCAGTGATTTAATTAGGAAGCCTAACGAGCTTGCTCAAGGCCTGTTTAGTCCTATCAGGTAAGAAGTCACAGGAAATGTCCCACCATCAACTCTGCTCAGCAGGTAACCAAAACTATCTTTGCAGGGGAAGAGAACAAAAGAGAACAAGGATGCGAGTGAAACTAAGAAAATGCAAGTCTATGTCTCAGTCAGGGATTGTCAGGGATTTAGCCCTTTCAAAACAAAGGCCAAGTGCAGAGAACGTTGTTTGTTTTGGGTTTGGGGTTCTTTTGGTTTGGTTTGTTGTTTTTTTTTTGGTTTTTTTTTTTTATCCTACCCTAGAGGAAAATAAGACCTGCAAAGCATTTCTCTTTAAAACACTTCTATCTGAAAAATTGCTCGGGAAAGAGCTGTAGCAGCTTCTGGGTTTTTTCCAAAGGTTTGGTTTGATTCCCCCCACCAAGTTAAACTCGGAGCTGACAGCTAGAGACACCTCCATATCTAAGACTTGGCTTAGAACCACGGGGAAGCCAACCCAGTAATACAGCAGGATACCTCTTGATTCCCACCAAAGTTCCTAAGAGCTATGGTTTAAAAAAAGTTCCACGTGATGGTGTTTGTACCCCGTTGTACTCACACACTATAATATGGACAAGTATAGCTCAATAAATATCCCTTATTAATAGACATGTGTTTCTGTGTATCACAGCTGTATATGCTGTTCTGCTTTCCTCTGCCCACTGGTTTTACGGCTTCCAGGTAGTTGCAGATGTGTTATGCCTCCCCGCGCCGCCCCCCTCCCGCCATAGGGAAGGTTTCAGGTTCTTCTCACTAGCAAACTGCAGCTTGAGCCACCATATTTTAAGACTTGGCTTGGATCTTTGTCTGGACAGGCAAAATAGGGTCATTCATCTAACGACCTTCTAAATGACTGACAGTTCTGCAAAACAAAGAACTCCTGAAGGGAGATGGGGGTACTAAATACAAGAGGTGGAGTCTGGTGGTAATCAGATCCACATGCTCAGTTTCTAAGGGTTCTCTTGAGAGCTGGGGGTTTGGATTGGCATTTTGGATGAGGAGGGGGGTGTCCCTAAGAATAGGCATGGTGCTAATTGAACAGACAGTGTATACAGGCAGAGAGATAATGTGTGACAGAAGAACTGTAGGCCAAAAGGGAAGCAGCAGGCTGAAGCTGACCTGGGCAGTCAGCCTGTCCTTTCATGCCTGTTTATAAAATTAAAATAGAAATATCTGAGCCTTTGTAGTTGTAAACAGACTCTCAGGGACCTGCATGTTTTCTTCATCTTCTTATGGTGCCACTGTTGTTTCCATCTATTTCGACTTTGTTACCCAACGGAACAGCACAGGCAAAGGAGGAAAGGTAGATTGTTTGGAGATTGGCATCATGTACTTTTGAGTTGCATCGTCTGGTAGTCCTGTCATCCAATAAGCCTTGATTTTGGGGTAGACCACAAGAAGGTATCATTACATGTTTTTCCAGTTTCACACCCAAAAGCTAAGGAGTGATTTACCAAGTGGACATGATAAGACACGTGCACTACAGAGGTGGGAAGTAAATACCTTCTGAATTTTTGCCTCTCTGCAAAGGTACTAACAAAACACTAGCTTTCTACGCCCTTTGGCTGTTCGCAGAGCCAACTAATAGCTTGATCTGTAAAAGCCCTCATGAAAACCAGCACCTAACAGGCCAGGGGGATGTAGTTTGCATTTCACAGCATAGTTAGCAGCAATTTGTAGCTGAAAAGATAGAGGACGCATCTTTTCACTTCTTGGCTGTTTATTGCTCAGCTGTTTGATCCATTTCTCCGGTTGGTGAAAAGTGACAAGACAAGACAGCCAGCCTGCACCTGGCTTGTAGATTAGGGCCTGTATTTGTCACTTCCTAAGGGACTATCAAACAAGTCTGCTTTTCCTTTCCACTGTCTTCACCTTAGCCCAAATAACTTGGCTCAAGTCGGCTTTGTTCACTGTTTGCCCTTGCATAAATTCAGTTGTCATGACATCACAAACGTTACCTCTTTGCTCCATGGCAATGGCTGAACTTTGTGGAGGGAGGGGTCAGAGGTAGAGAAAACAAATCTTGAACTCCGGAGGGAGACTATGAGAACTGGAAAAGTGCACAGGGAGCTGAATACTTACACAGTCCAGCCTTAAGAGTGGAACTGGTAACTTCTTGCGTTGTGGTTGTTCGCTTACTTGTTTTACCACTACCCAGCTGGTCTCCTTACTCACCAGCTTTCTCCCTGTCCATTGGAGCACAATGACTGAACATCTTGCTTGAACTGAGTGATGGAACAGCTTATATTGCTTATTACTCTCAACAGGGATTGTACCTTAATCTATGGCAGGGTACTACCTCAGATGATTGTCATGGAATAGTACCCCAGAAGAATAAGAAAAGTCATTTGCACTAGTTTTGCACCGACAGTACTGTTCAAATGTGTACAGCCCAAAGCACTGAATACTTTTAGACACTAGGCATCAGGCCACAAACCATTATCAATTACAGGTGATGCTAACCAAAGGTTTCTAGAGGGTGTGGCTGCTCTATCAGCAGTTAATGGAGTTCACTGTTTAGCTAGACTGAAGGCCAGAAAGTTAATAGCTGTGTCCTGTGCTTGTACTGTGATTGTTCTTCACTCATTGTGGTTTTGGGTTTTTTTCCTTTTGATTTAGGTTAGACTACAGTTTAGACCCAAAAGCTGGTTTGACCTTGACAGCTTGAGTACAGAGACAAAGAAAGGATTGTTGTTTTTGAATGTGAAGAAGCAAACTTTCATCCATTTGCTTAGAAGCCTATTCTGTTGGGAATGGCAAGAAATTTACCCACAGCTTTCTTCATCTAGGTTGGGCTCAACACCCAGAACAGAAGTGAAAAACTGTCTTCTCAATGGAAGATGACAGTGAACCTGAGCAGAGCTCCTGGGCTCATCTACCTGATGTCTGTCTGAGGCATGTCTTCCATTGGTTAGATGACAGGGACAGATCTCAGGCTGCCTTGGTCTGTAAAAAATGGAGCTGGGCCATGTACTCGGGATCCCTCTGGAGAAGCAGAACCATCACATTCTATGGCCGACCATCAAGGGCACACACATCGGAGTTTCAAAGTGCACTATGGTATGTCAAGAAATTTGGCAAGTATTTGGAGCACCTTGAGATCAAGTTATCAAATCCTTACAATACTGCCTTTACGCAAAAATTTCAAGTGACTATGAGAGGTCTTCTTTCACGCCTGGGTAAGTGTAACAGTCGCCTAGTATCCCTGAGCATCAAGTACCTGGAATTAGACCGCTTGATCTGGAAAAACCTGGTCAGGGCTCAGTTTATCAAGAACTTAGCTACCTTCCTGAAAAGAATGAGCAAACAGCTTGATTATCTCAACTTAAAAGGAGCAAGAGTAACCTTGGAAGAAGGCTGTGAGCTTCTGAATTCTCTGAGCTGCTTGACAAATAAAAGCTTTATATCTGAAATCAATATTGAGGATTTCTTCAGTCTCCACCTTCCTGTCTACAGCAGCACCTTGTTCCACCAAACTATGTCAAAGTTCCACAGCCTGGTCATCCTGACTTTCAATTATAACTGCATCTCTGATGAACTGCTGGACATCCTGCGGGAGCACAGTGCTCATTCCCTGTGCACCTTGAATATCAAATGTCATATCCATGACCCTCATGGGCAAGTGGTCTGGGGAATGTCATGGGCGAACTTGGTCAAGAGAGCCCCAAAACTGAACGTGAACTTCTTCTTTGAAAGAGTCATGAAGCATGATCACCTAGCCAGGATCCTTCTAGTGGAGATCCCAGTCAGGAGCATCAGTCTACGGAGCTGCTATTTCAGTGACCCAGACTGGACAATAAGACCTACCCTCGCCAACCTCCTCCCAGCCTACTGGCATGTTCTGCAGGTAAGGAAAACAATAGTGGTATCTTACTGCAGTATCACAAAGCTAAGCAAAGTAATCATATAGGCCTTCTGCATAACAGCAGTCATCAACAGGAATTCCTGACCGCTTCAGTTTTATGTTCAGAGGGTAATTTTCGTTAAGTGAGCCATTCCAGTGTTACAGCTATAGTCTAGTTCCAGTAATTATCCTTGTCCAGTTACAATCCCCATTACGCTAGTCTTCGCTGTCAGGCTGATGTCAGGTTGCCCTCATAAAAAGCTAAAACACCCAAAATATTGGTGGTTGTAATGTCAGCTGTGAGCAAAAAGAACCTTTCAGGCAGGAAAACATCATTTTTGTAAGAAAGCTTTAGGCTTATTTTGGTTAGACATCTTCATGTTTAGTAACTGATAACTTTCTTATCCTTTCACACTTTTCTGAACCCCACCCTTTTTCAGGGACATCTGCATATGAGGAAAATAGTCTGTACACCTTGTTTGCTTACAGAGCTGTAGCCTGCATCAACCTACGCTGATGGTTTTGCTCCATTTTGGCAATGCACAAATGTCTTACAGCACATGTAAATTAACTGGTGCCCATGTCAAAGCACTTTGGTGTCACCAAGGATGTGTCACCAAAGGTGTGCAACAGCTGACCCATGTAAATGAGCATCAGGTCTTTGCTTGCCTGAGGGAAGCGTACGGCCTTATACCTGATGGTTGCTGACAGCTTTCTTTAAGTTCTTTTGCACTGCAGAGTTTCCAGTAAACACCAGACATCTGTAAAGCTTTCTAGAAATTGTCTTTGGATCTACTCTCCTATCTGGGATAATTTCCAATATGTCAAATAAGATCATGGCATGAGCTGTGGGTGTAGCATCTTCTAGTGGTAATAGAAGTTGTCTATCTCTTAGGATCATATGTAATGCACAAGGGACCCCCCCGATCTTAACGGGAGAGTGGAGATTACTGTAGCATATACTATTATCATAATACAAAACTGATTCTCTGCTAATGTCAAGGTACAAAATTGATCTCCTGACAGTCACTTCTGTTGGTAAAATTGGGAAACTCTTGTTTATTGAATTCTAGTTACTGCGCTCACAAGCTCTGTTCAGTAGTACTAACAGTGTTCATTTTTTTCAAGAAATTAACACTTGAATTAAACAATGACCATGAGCTGCTGGATGATGAGCTGCTACAGCTCATCTTATCATGCAAGAGGCTGTTATTTCTGAAAGTCTGGGCATTTCTAAGTGTCACCTTTATGGAGAGGCTGCTACAAAACCGTGCAGAAAGGAAATGTATTTTGACTACCATAAAGGTAAGACTTTGTGCTTCAAAACTCCCATTCCCTTCCTCTCTCCAATACCCAGAGAAAGGTGAGGTCCCCATTCCCGTAGAAAGGTCACTTCTGGAAAGTTAACGTAACAACCTTCTCTATATTATGTTTTAGCATTATAAGGAGCCTGAGAACCACTCACAGAAATGGGGCTTTCCAACCTCCTTAGCTATGTACAGAATAGTATATAAGTTTACTAACAAGCCCCAACAATTCTACAAGTCCTTCCTAGGCTGCGGTTCCCTCTGTCACCACTAGTTCAAGCTAGGGATTCTCAGTCATCTCCTACGCCCAGTGTTTATGTCTGTGCTTAAATTGAGGCATGTGGGTTGAATCCCACTAAACTGCAAAAAGAACACATCTCACTCTTTAGGGATGCTGTGTTGAACTGGGGCCAGACCACAACTGTAGCTGGTATAAACCATGCTGTCATGCTACTTTGCATGCTAGATTCTGAATTCAGTAGATCCTCCCTGATCTGTGCAGATCCCAGGAATGCATCAGGAACCTTGCTCTTCCCAAAAATTCTTTGGCAGGAGATGATGTTTGGAGTGAAAACAGAGTAAAATCTCAAGAATTTACTCAAAACCAAGTAATTTGGCTTCTCTAGATTCCTCATTAGTGACAGAGGCTTCTTGTCACGAGCTTTAATGGGCTGAGCCTGCTCCATGTATCTGAGAGGCATGACTGTCATTCATTCATACAGGTCAGGATTTACACAGCCCGACAAGAGACCAGTGAGGAGGATCGGCTGTTGCGCGATATTTACAGGAAGTTCAAATACCTGATTGACTCAGAGCTTAGTTATTTTGTCATCACCTACCCAATGGTGTAAACCAGAGGGAGAGAGAAGAACACCCAGTGACATCTGCAAGCAATGAACGGATCCTTTGGAGGGGATTAGTAAGGGATTTGAATCTTGACAGCAGTGCGTCTGAAAGTGAGATACCATTACAGCGAGAGAGGCAAGGGCCAATTTTACACTTCATGCATTAAAATGTTGGACTTGGGAACTGGCCTCCTATGTCTCCATCATCATTTATTCTTTCCCTTGCTTTATTTTTCCTCACCAGAACCAAAGGAAGCAGTGAGCCCTTTTCCACCCTTACAAGCATCTCTAGTAAAAATAAGGCCCTCCTCTTTTTTCAGCACTTCTCATTGTAGAGCTTCAAACACCTTACCAATGAAGCCCATCTCACTGTTTCCATTTTACAAATAGGGAAACTGAGACATGGATTGAGGAAGTGATTAGCCTAAAGTCAGCCTTGTCTTGATCTCGACTCAGATGCAGTTAGATGCACTATCCAGTGCATCACCAGTCCCTACCTCCTGTTAAGTTTGATTTACACCCTGTGCCTAGTTCTTAACAGCAGATGTTAAGAACAAAACATACCATGGCTAGTCCTGAGAGTCACCCCTCCCACTTGCCCAGCTTTCCAGCAAGTGACTTATGAGGAGACTCCTGCTTTAGCTTCCACAGTTTCTAGACCTTTCAATGGCAAAAGATACCATTGGTTGCACACAAGATAAATAACATGGAAGAAGGGACATTTCTTCTTATTCTGGAATTTTGTTGCCAAGTGGGAGATTTCATCAGGCATTCTAGAACATAGATAGCTGTGAAACAGATAGCTGTAAATACTAGGTCTGTTTTAATTACCTTGCACAACTAGAACCAGGACAGCATTGAACCAAACCAATATATCTGAAGGTTTGTCAATAAAATTTCAGCAGGAGCTGGCTCTTTGGAGCACACGCAATCTCCCAGTATGATGGCTTCAGAAGTTGTTAATGTAAACAGACTCTCTCATTTGCATGCAGAGCACTTCGTCAATGTACAATGTATTCTCCTTGACTTGGATCTCCTCCTCCAAGGAGAGCTGTCGGCGGCTCAGACCTTTCAGCTCTGTCTCAGCCTGTGTCAGTGTGTCCTTTAATCTAACAGGGAGAATACAGACAGACATTAGTTGAAAACACATGGATAGTTTTTTTTCATATGGGATAAGAATTCTGAGTGAAAAAAAAGATGGAAGGGGATTCACAGAGAGACAATATCCATGCAGCTTCCCTTAAAGTGTCCTGCCCTTAAGGGAAAAGCAATTCCCAACCTTTCAGGGAGAATAGCTGGGACCCAATGTTACTTTGACTCATTAAATTAACCCAGTAATCCCATAATTTCCCACAAAAAAACCAGGTTTTCCCCTCTTTCATAATTTCCACTTGCCTTTGAATATTTTTTGTAATCTCTTGAACTTCACTAATCAGCCTGTATTGCACTGTGTCGTAACACAATTCCATGTTGGGGCGATGGTTTCTTGCTTCCAGGCGGGTTTGAGCCACTTTAATAGGTCTTTCTTTATCAGCTATTGCTTTCTTTAAGGCTGCAATGTTCTTCTCCTGTGAGGCAGTCTCGTCCATCACCTTAACAAATCCAACAGAAGGAAGTGCTGCACACTGTCTCTTACAATGGGTGAAATCATCAACATCTTCTTTAATAGTTCCAGTAATAACAATCAATCACAGTAACACTCATTATGTTAAGGTGTTATTTGATCAAAGGATATTTTACAAAAGTCAGCCAGGATTATGATTCCTTCATTGGAAAGCAGGTGACACTGTTCTGAGTGAAACTGGAGATTTACGCTCAGCAATTAATTTTTAACATTAACACTCAGTTTTCATGTATCAAATCTCAAGCACATTGACCCTGATTTTATAAGTTATTAGGCTCTTATGTCACAATCGTGAAAATTCTGTAGGAGCCCCATGTAACTAAAAATCACAAGGGAAATCCTGACTTTACTGATGTCTACAGCAACACTTACACAGAGTGTGATTCCACAAATTTACTTCTGTAGTGGTGCACACAGAGCGGAGAAAATAAAATCTAAGATGACTTCTTTTGGGGGGTGGAGGGGAAGGAAAATGTGGCAGGGATTGCCAATATTGCAAAGGTAAAAATCTTAAAGCAAAGTAGCTCAAGCCACTGCCTTGAGAAAACTGGTAGATAACGCAAGCCCATTGTTTCCACTTTTTCGCTGACTGTCCCGTACCACTTACCATTGCAAGGAGTGTCTCTAGCTTGTGCTTGGCATCCTTGACTTCCTTCACCCTATTTCTAAATGCAACATTCACCATCTCACATTGCTTGCGCATGTCATTCGCTGTCTGTGAGAGGATGCCATCAATCAGTGCCCTCAGTGCCAAAGAATTGTTTCTCTGCTTGTCAGCCTTTTCAACATTTATGTTTGAGAAATCTATCCAGTCTTCAGGGCTAACAACACTGAAAGAGATTCAAAATAAAAGGTCATCAACTGGCAGCGTCAAGCCCTCTGTGACTTCATAAACCTATAATTACTCCACAAAACCAAGAACAAAGCTGTACTGTTAACTGCATGTCCCAGTGAGTGCCAGTTATGCTGGGAATTCTACAGATACAAAATGAAGACCCTCTCTGTCGCAAACATTTCAGAATGAAGTAGACAAGGGCACAATGGAAAGGAATTTCTGAAGTCACAGACCAACTTTGTTATAACTTTCCTTTCCCTGATAAAGGATTAAGTTGTTGGGGGGGAAACACACATAATAACCAGTATTTCTCAGAACACCTTTCACTAATTAGGCTGTTATTACTAATATAGTTCAGCTGTTACTATTAATAGCAGGTAACTATTCACACAAAGCATTCACTTACTCTCTCACACAGTTCACCATCTATAAGACAGTCACTTATAGTACCTGGTTGGAGCAATAGTTGGGAAGCCAACTACCAACTGTATCCCCAGAATTAGAGGGTCATACGTGGCAATCAGCAGCTTGCAGGCAGGTGTTTGGAAAGGTCCTCAGAGGGTTCCTTGTTTCATTGGGTGGATATGTAAAGCTGTAATCGTCATTTGCATATAGCAGCCAACACCATTCTGGGTGTGGTCCCAGTTACACAACCTGTTGCTGATGCATGCTAATGTGCTAGCAGCAAGAGCTGTCAGTCTCTTGGTGTTCCAAGTTTGTCAGTTCTTGCAGAGCCAATGGTGTCCTTGGGAGACTGTCTCACACACACTGCTTTCTCAGTATGTTTCCTCTTTTCAGCCTGTTTTTCCGTGGTAGCTATTTCTCCATCTAAACCATTCACACTGACTAACTCACACAGAAGGGGTGCATTTGACAGGTTAATGACTGAGTCAGAAACTGACTCCACACCTCATCTGTCCCAGTCCAGCATTCTCCCCCCTAGGACACCCTGGGAGAGGAGAAGAAGTTAGATTAGTAAATCTATTCTGTGTTTAAGCGATGTGTGAAATTTTTCCTTATCTAACTGTGAGCCTCAAAAACTTTTAGTAAACTGCAGTTCACTGGAAACATGATTATTGTGGCTTATTTCACAGGCATATTACACAGATACTAAAGTGATGGGCAGAAGGATAAAAACCAATCTACAACAGATGGATAGATATAGTCTGTTTTACACAAAATTACTTTAATATTGCTATTACTGGAACAGCTCGTACTAGCTGTATAATTATCATATGTTCATTGAACTAAATAACCACTTCCACTTACTTTCCTTCTATTTTCACTGCAGTATCAGCATATCTGATATCAGGAGTGTTGTTTCTCAAGCTAGCACAGTAATCATCAATCATCAAAGCTGTGAACTTGTCCTTCAGATCCATTTCCAGGTTGTATTTTGCTGAACGGTTTAGTCTAGGAGGACACAAGAGCCAGACTCTAAGACAAAGTGTAGGCACTCACAGCTGTCCCTAACATGCATGCAAACATGGATTAGGTAATATAAATGCTGTTAGGGAATTCTTCATATATGAACTGTTAGTTGCAAAGTCTCAAAATCTAGAGCATGAAGCTGCCTCCATATAAATCGATGGTACAATTCCCATAGGAATTAAAGGCACAGGAATGGATCATGAGAAGACCGGGGATCATGTGCAAGTACTTTTGAGTTCTAACAAACAGAACTTCTCACCATTACTGATCAAATGGCATGAATTAGGACTGACCTCCTGTAACTGTTTAGCACTGAAGGTAACTTTGGACCTGTGCTCAGCCTGACCCTACAACTTCTCAGGATTATGGCTGTCCTACTTTTCAGCTAATCAGTGTTCAGTTACCCTCTTTGCCTCTGCACCTGATTTGCTCATTGGTTTGTTCCAATGTATGTCCAAGCAAAGCAATAACCCCCTGGAGGACTTCAGCTTCCTTCACCAGTTCCTGTTCCACTTCATCATGCACCAAGTCAATCCCAGCTCGCCTCTGCCTAAATAAGAAGAGGAAAAGCCATCAGCCACATTGTTCAAATGCCTGCAGCTAACAGAAGATGATGAAGCCCAGCTTTCCAAAATGAAGGCTTTTGCTTGCCACACAGGAAGTTTTTCCTTTATGGCCTTGGCTCTCCAGTGTTATAACACCTAAATCGGACTGTGACTCCACTGCAAAGAGAGGCAGGCCCTTAGTTTGCAGCCTTTTTTATTATTTGTTAAAGGTTCATTACCTAGATTTTTTTTTCTCTCCCTGAATGCTTTTCTTCTTAATCATCTCACCTAGTCAAGAGACACTTTTGGGCAATGATGAGTGGCTCTTTGCAGCTCTCCAAAGATTTCTCCAGCCTAGTCTTGAAAGTCAACAGTAGCTCTGTCTCATGAACAATTTGTTCAAGTTTCTTATCTAATTCTTGCTTCCAGAATTTTATTTCTTCCTGTCTCTGTTCTGCAGAATGAAAATTGCAAACAGGTGTTAATACAAGCCCATCTTATATGCCAGAGCACTGTGGGTCAGATCTTAGATATGGCTAAAAATAGACTTACTCCATAGTGGAGGGCATGTAGTGCTGTAGGTTGATGTGTGGAGACAGTTTTGCAACCCTGTGTCAGGAGGTTTGGTTGGAATAGCTTTCTGTGTGTTTTGGAGAATTTATTTGTTATAAAATAAAGAATCTGCCTCAAAATATTTTTTAAAATATTTTGAATTTTACCATGAGATCAGAGAGCATGGCATTGACATATATTCATATTCACTATCAACTAATTTTCTAAGTCCATCTTAAACATATAGCTCAAATAACACATCTTAACACTTGCAGAACACATGGGCTTACCTATTTTCTTGTTGACATCACTTTGGGTTTTCTGAGTTGTCTTTTCTATTTCATCCAGCAGCCTCTGACTCTCAGCTATCATGCGCTCTGACCTGGATTTCTGAGACTCTGTACTGGCACACTGCATCTTGTTTGCAGTGTCCCATTCTGAGGGATGAAACTTGGGTGGAGCTTGCAACAGCCTGGCCATTGTTTTTTGGAAAGTTTCTGGTTATAACTCAGGTCAGTTCTTGGAATGTGGAAGCTGAAAACAGGAATAGCATTATATTTGGCTGCAGAAGCAAGAAGGGGAGAAGACAGGTCCACGAGGGTGAGAAAAATTCTTGCCCCTTTTACCTGCAAAATTACACAGAATCACAGAATCGTATAGGTTGGAAAAGACCTTTAAGATCATCAAGTCCAACCGCAAAACTAACACTACAAAGTCCACCACTACACCATGTCCATAATCACCTCATCCAAACGTCTTTTAAATACCTCCAGGGATGGAGACTCCACCACTTCCCTGGGCAGCCTGTTCCAATGCTGGAGAACCCTTTCAGTGAAGTAAAATTTCCTAATACCCAGTCTAAACCTCCCCTGGCGCAACTTGAGGCCATTTCCTCTCGTCCTATCACTTGTTACTTGGGAGAAGAGACCGACCCCCACCTCTCTACACCCTCCTTTCAGGTAGTTGTAGAGAGCGATGAGGTCTCCCCGAGCCTCCTTTTCTCCAGGCTGAACAACCCCAGGTCCCTCAGCCGCTCCCCATCAGCCTTGTGCTCCAGACCCTTCCCCAGCTTCGTTGCCCTTCTCTGGACACGCTCCAGCACCTCAATGTCTCTCTTGTAGTGGGGGGCCCAAAACTGCACACAGCATTCGAGGTGTGGCCTCACCAGTGCCGAGTACAGGGGGACGATCACTGCCCTAGTCCTGCTGGCCACGCTATTTTTGATACAAGCCAGGATGCCATTGGCTTTCTTGGCCACCTGGGCACACTGCTGGCTCATATTCAGGCGGCTGTCGACCAACACCCCCAGGTCCTTCTCTGCCAGGCAGCGTTCCAGTCACTCTTCCCCAAGCCTGTAGCGTTGCATGAGGTTGCTGTGGCCCAAGTGCAGGACCTTGCACTTGGCCTTGTTGAACCCCATACAACTGACCTCGGCCCATCGATCCAGCCTGTCCAGACTCCTCTCTAGAGCCTTCCTCCCCTCAAGCAGATCAACACTCCCGCACAACTTGGTGTCGTCTGCAAACTTACTGAGGGTGCACTCGATCCCCTCATCCAGATCATTGATAAAGGTATTAAACAGGACTGGCCCCAACACCGAGCCCTGGGGAACACCACTGGTGACCGGCCGCCAAGTGGAGTAAACTCCATTCCCCACCACTCTTTGGGCCTGGCCATCCAGCCAGTTCTTTACCCAGCGAAGAGTACACCCGTCCAAGCCATGAGCAGCCAGTTTCTCCAGGAGAATGCTGTGGGAAACAGTGTCAAAGGCTTTACTGAAGTCTAGATAGACAACATCCACAGCCTTTCTCTCATCCATTAGGTGGGTCACCTTGTCGTAGAAGGAGATCAGGTTGGTCAAGCAGGACCTGCCTTTCCTGAACCCATGCTGGCTGGGCTTGATCCCTTGGTTATCCTCTGTGAGCTGTGTGATGGCACTCAAGATGATCTGCTCCATCAGCTTCCCTGGTACCGAGTTCAGGCTGACAGGCCTGTAGTTCCCTGGGTCCTCCTTCCGGCCCTTCTTGTAGATGGGTGTCACATTTGCTAATCTCCAGTCAACTGGGACCTCCCCAGTTAGCCAGGACTGCTGGTAAATGATGGAAAGCGGCTTGGTGAGCGCATCTGCCAGTTCCTTCAGTACTCTCGGGTGGATCTCATCAGGCCCCATAGACTTGTGAGTGTCTAAGTGGTGCAGCAGGTCACTAACCATTTCCCCCTGGATTATGGGGGCTCCGTTCTGGTCCCTGTCCCTATCTTCCGACTCAGGGGGCTGGGTAACAGGAGAACAATTGGTCTTACTATTAAAGACTGAGGTGAAGAAGGTGTTAAGTACCTCAGCCTTTTCCTCATCCTTTGTCACTATGTTCCCTCCCATATCGAATAGAGGCTGGACATTCTCCTTAGCTCTCCTTTTGCTGCTAATGTATTTGAAGAAGTATTTTTTGTTGTCTCTTACGGCAGCAGCCAGATTGAGCTCTAGCTCAGCTTTGGCCCTTCTAATTTTCTCCCTGCACAGCCTTGCTACACCTTTGTAGTCCTCCTGAGTTGCCTGCCCCTTCTTCCAGAGGTCATAGACTCTCCTCTTTTTCCTGAGTTCTAGCCAAAGCTCTCTATTCAGCCAGACTGGTGGTCTTCCCTGCCAGCTCGTCTTTTCGGCACCTGGGGACAGCCCGCTCTTGTGCCTTTAGGACTTCCTCCTTAAAGAATGTCCAGCCTTCCTGGACTCCTTTGCCCTTTAGGGCTGCCTCCCAGGGGACTCTCTCGACCAGTCTCCTAAACAGGCCAAAGTCTGCCCTCCAGAAGTCTAAGGTGGCAGTTCTGCTGACCCCCCTCGCCGCTTCTCCATGTATCAAAAACTCTATCATTTCGTGATCACTCTGCCCAAGACGGCCTCCGACCATCACATGGCTCACAAGTCCTTCTCTGTTGGTGAACAAGAGGTCCAGCAGGGCACCTTCCCTAGTTGGCTCCCTCACCAGCTGCATCAGGAAGTTATCTGCCACACACTGCAGGAACCTCCTAGACTGTTTCCTCTCTCCTGTATTGTATTTCCAGGAGACATCTGGTAGGTTGAAGTCCCCCACAAGAACAAGGGCTAGCGATCGTGATGCTTCTCCCAGCTGCTTATAGAATAGTTCGTCTGCCTTCTCATCCTGGTTGGGTGGTCTGTAACAGACTCCACCACAATATCTGCCTTGTTGGCCTTCCCCCTGATTCTTACCCATAAACACTCCACCTTATTGTCACCATCATTAAGCTCTAAACTATCCAAACACTCCCTAACATACAGGGCTACCCCACCGCCTCTCGTGCCTTGCGTATCCCTCCTGACACAGGTATGAAAAGAAAAGACTTCTTGCTTAAGGCTCCCCAAGACTTTGCTAAGGTGTGCAGGAGGGAGTTTGGAGTGGGAGAATGAAGAAACAGAAGAATTTGAGAATGGAAGCTAGGAGGTGAGAGAGTAAGAGGCTTGAAAGTGGATCTGAGAGGAAAAGATGGGCTGTCTGCGATGGGAGAAGAGAAGGGAAAGAAAAGGAGACCTGTGAGGAAGGATGGAATTACTAAATGGACAATCACAGAAAACTGAGAAAAAGTAAACAAATATAAAACATAAAGAGTCTCGCATAGGTTGGAGAAGTAAACACCTTCTAAGAATATGGCCGGAGAGGTGGATAAACTCTAGGTTCTAAAACAGAAATGTAATGGTCATTAGGAAAAAAAAAAAGAAAACAGGACCTGAAAAGCTGAAGGAGGAAATACAGCAGGTAAATGAGGAAATGGAAAAGCCTAGGAAGGGCTAAAGCAGAACAAAGAACAAAGCATACTGGGGACACTGGTTTAATGTAGGGTGAAATCAATGCCCAAAATATATGCAAAGTCACAGCAGCTTGATTACCAGTTTTCCTATTCTTGCACTATGCTCATCCAGTGTTCCAGAGACAGCCCCTCACCCCAAATGCACACAGCTGCTCCTCAACAACACACAGCTTCGACCACACAGGTACCCTTAAAACAATCCCCCCCTTCTCCCTCACACACCTCTTGGCTGATACTGCTTCTAGTCTGGACTGCTCCCAAGGTCAAACCCCAGGTAAGTAAGTGCCACGTCTTCAGTTCTCCTTCACTGGGGGGGGTTGCCCCCAGCTGTCTTCCAGCCTCAATCTCCACAGCAGCAGCACATAGTTTCTTTTTAAAAGTGTGACCAAATATTCCAGGAGGTGGCTCAGAACAGCATGGAAGGTAAACAAACCGGTTGCTATGGGACCAGCAGCACTGCCTGTAGAACCTGCTGCTGTTGTACCAGGTGGAAGAAGCACAGCACACACACGCCAGTGGTGCTTCCTTTCAACCATTCCCAGTTAAGATCTGTCTGGAAATAAAAACATATGCTTTGTACGTTACTTGAGATAGTTCCCACAGCTTCAGACAGTAATTTTTGATCGATTTATTGCAGAAATGCATAATGATTGTGAAAACAAATGAAAGGTGTGTTAAGTACCTAGCTATCTAAAATGTCAGTCATAAAATATCCTTAGCAGTATGCTCCATCTTTGTGGCAACTATATATCATTTCCTGGGACCAAAGAGATTGGGAGCCAGACAGAAGAAATGAAAGCGACAAAAGAGCATTACATCAAATGGTACAGTTATGCCCCCTCCGTATAGCCCCGATGTAGTTTAGATCAGAGCATGCTTTCTCAAGAGTTCCCAACAAGGCTTAAAGAGATTGCAAAGTGATAAAGAAGCAAGTAGCACCGGTCAAAAGAAGTTGAGCTGGTCCAAGACAGAAAAGTGGGAAGCAACTGCGATTTTTGGCTGCAAATACAGTGCAGTGACAGCTAGAAAGCTGCTAATGGTCTTTAATTTCAAACGGTAGCTAAATTCTCTCAGTGATCATTAAAACTGGTAACTACAGTGCCTCTCATGCCAGCTGCCAGGGAAACAGAAATCTGCATGTACTCCAGAGGAGCGAAAAAAAAGGGGTTTTAGCTGAAGAAACATTGTCTTGTAGAAAAAGGCAGGTATTTCACAGTTGGCCAAAGAAAAATATAGGCTTCAGAAGACAGGGTTGACATTAGAACTAAAGCCATTAGCTTGAGAGGAGAAGGACCTAGAGATTCAAGAAGCAGCAGAGAATGGGCTGCAGGGCAAGCAAGGAAAATGAACAGTATATGCTAACTAGCTGATGTGGGAGGATGGAAAGCTGTGGTCACAGACACTCAGGATGGTCCTGATTCACAAGGTAAAGCAAAACTATGACTAGGCTGAACACTGATCAGATTCAATTACATAGACCACTACTGAGATAGACCTGTAAATCAATTTATATGGTACTGCACACGTGAAGTCTGCAACTATTTGTACGAGAGCAATGCTTCTATGAGCTGTCCCTTGATTTGTACATTCTGTGTGTCCCCCCCCAAGTGGTCTAGATACTCTTTTTTTTTCCCCCCCAATGAATATATTTTTAACAGATTCTTAACATGCTAAAATAAGTTAGTTGAAAGCAGTATTTTTTGTCACATGAACAGCTGGAGCAGGAACTGGAGCCATTTCCATAATAACTGAAAGATTTCCGATGACTTAAGTAGATCTGAAGTCAAAGCTAGTTTGAACAGAGGTTTACTTTGGCCAGCATGAGTCACAGAATATGTATCAGGCTGCATATGAGTCGTCTTCCACAAAATTTTATTATCTGTACTCTCGGTAACATTCCAAGGCTTCTAGAAATATGAACAAATTACAGAGGGATGACAAAATGATTCATAATAAACTGACATGCTGAGCTAGCTGAGTGGTGGAATGACTTACGTTTCTGAAAACATGCCCAGTCACTTTGAAAGCTGAGGAGTCCGTGAGTCATGGTCCTCCAAGACATTGCTGTGAGACCTGTGCGACTTCATGCAGTTTTGTTCTGAAAAGCCAGCATCTGATGCTGTCCTCACCCAACCTGTGAGTGACACCATCATGAAGTAATTAATTTGTAGTTACTAACCCTAAATCTGTTCTTGTTAGCTTACCATAAAATATTATTTCCTTTTAAACTGTTAATACGAAATTTACAACTGATCCTTCAATATGAATTATATGACATAAGTTTTATTTTTACCTCAGGTGGTTTTCAGGGGTTAAATCATGGCAGACTTCCTGAGGCTGACAACAGCGCGCTGTTCGTCAAATAACAGAGGTAAAATCAACTCAGCAATTAGGACGATTTCGAAAGGAATGAAAATGAAAAGGCTTCTTCACTCCTGAAAACCTCTAGGAATTTACAAGGGAGAAAAGGACCGGGAGGCAGGGGCAGACTGCGCTCCCGCGCCGGCCCGGCTCCTCCCGCCAGCAGCACGACGCCTCCCCCGCCATCTCCCCCCGCCCCTCCGGGCTGCCCGCAGCCAATCGGCGGTCTCCGCAGCCGCGCTCTTCTGGCTAAGGGTGGCAGCCCCGCGCGGGCAGTCCTCGGCGGCTGAGGAAAGGCCTGGGTCCTTGTGCTGTGGAGGCGGCCCCGCGGGGTGTACCGAAACCGGCACCGCCTTTCCCACACCACATGCGAAATGAAAGAGCAAATCCTTCTCGGTACAGGAGTACTGGTAAGCCAACACCAACTTCTGTGCTGCTGAAACGCTGTGCATGCACCACATCCCACACTAATGCCTTTATAAAAAGGATTTTACAAAGGAGCAGTTCCTCACCTCGGTGAATTGTTACCGGACATAGAAACTGGGTTCATAATTTCTGAAGAAGTGGCCAAGGCCCTCTGAGTCTGGAAAAATACCTTATGTTTTCTGTGGAGGAGTCTAAATAACCTTCTGAGACTAGATCTAAATTAAATGTGTTGCCATGTTCCTTATTAGATGCATTAAAAATAGCATAGATAGTCTCATTCTTCAGAGGATTAAACTGTCATCTGAACTGCTGTGACAGTGCACTGAAGTGGGAGAATTCTCTAGGTTGAGCTGATATGGTAGCATCAGCTGAAATAGCAAAGCAGACTAACGTAATAGGTCTGAATTCTGGTGTTCCACTAGTGTCTGGAATAATCTGTGAGGACAGGCTGAGAGAGTTGGGGTTGTTCAGCCTGGAGAAGAGAAGGCTCCAGAGAGACCTTACTGCAGCCTTTCAGTACTTAAAGGGGGCTTATAAGAAAGATGGGGACAGACTTTTTAGCAGGGCCTGTAGCGATAGGACAAGGGGTAATGGTTTTAAATTAAAAGAGGGCAGATTTAGACTAAATATAAGGAAGAAATTTTTTACCATCAGGGTGGTGAAACACTGGAACAGGTTGCCCGGAGAGGTGGTAGATGTCCCATCCCTGGAAACGAATTCAAGGTCAGGCTGGATGGGGCTCTGAGGAACCTGATCTAGTTGAAGATGTCCCTGCTTATTGCAGGGGGGTTGGACTAGATGGCCTTTAAAGGTCCCTTCCAACCCAAACTATTCTATGATTCTATGTTAACTCCACCGAGGCTTTACCTAGACATAGAGCTATTTTAGCATAACCAAATGTGGCTTTTAAATGCACCTTACATAAAGCAATGCCAACTTTTATTTTGGACACTTTAAAACTCTCTCTTGTAAGCCAGGCCAGGTTTAAATTAATGACACAGGCTGAACCATGTGGGCTAGTTTTATACCTAATTACATGTATCCAAGAGTTTGCACAGGTTTGAGCATATGTTTAAACACTTTATTGGAAATGTCACACAAAGGGAGAATTGATGAAAGGCATCCATCCAATTATTGTACTTTCAAAGAGGAGTACTTCCCTGCCAGGGGAAGCTATATGCAAACTTAATTTTAAAAAGTAGGTGATGGCTCTACTGAGATTATTTTGAAAATCTTGCACAGAATGAACTGATCTAGCCTTTAAAAGTAGGATCAAGTTGCCAATAAACCACCTTAGATAGCACTGAATTTTAGATACAGCGCAGAAACATTAGAAAAGCCAGGAAATGGTCCATCTGTGTAAAACATATACTATGCTGACAATATATTTTTCTCTTTATCACTCATGCTGAACACATTTACTGTCATACGTGCGCACAACACGCTCTCTCTGCATTTTTTTGAACTAAAAATACTAAAAAATCCAGCAGGGGGCGTACATTACATACTTTAATTTCAATTTAATCATACAATCCAATAGTCAAGGTTATTCATATAGATCAGACCTCCTAATGCACAAAGCTGCAGGTTTTTCTAAAATTATGTCATAGCACCATCTCCCTCATCTTCTTATGCACGAACCACCAGCAGTTAAAATCAGCTTACAGTCTTCCATTCTCCTGCAATCCGTTTGCTAGCAAGTACCAGGTATCTTTACCATCACCTCTCTGAAGTGGGAAGACTTTAGAAAGCCTGTACAAATAGCTTCTGTGTAGCTGTGAAAACAAGCTAAATTATAGAAAGGATGTAAACCCCCCCGGTGAATTGGCAATAATTTTACTGTCTAAAACTTCCTTTATATAATTATTTGCTACTAGGCCTAAATTGGCCAAGCACTTACCTGTGTCTTTAGCACTCACATCACCCAGGAAAATCATCCATGACCTGGGACTATGAAGGAATGTGATGTATAAAGCCAGTATTGCCCCTCTTGTTGTAGCTATGATGGAACTTGGCTCTGCTAGTCAATGAAGAGTATTCTGCTGTAAGAATGTAAATATGTGTATCACATGTGCCAGCTGCAGACAGATTTCTCATCATGCTTACTCTAATCACTTCTCCAAAACACAAGTACAGTGTGCTTATCCTTACAGTGCATTTGGTGGTATACACGTACTCCTCAGAATTATGGTCATTCAAGACAGTCAAAAACTGAAGGCAATGGCAGTCGTATGACAAATACCAACAGCCCACCCAACCTCTGTCCACTTGCATTAAAGCTGTGAGATTAGCAATACCAAGGATCCTGCTAGTTTGACCAAGTGTCTTTCAGATACTTATGTTAAGATGTGTATTTAAAAGTCTTTCAAACTGTTTCCTTAGTGTCATAGCAACAGCCTAGCTACACTTCAAACAGAATTTGATGATCCAGACCTTCAGCAGTTAACTTATACTTTACCTTTGTACACTTTTGATGTTTGGTTGGGGTTTTTTTTCTGCTTCATTCATGGTTTCTCAAGTAAACTTCACTAGAAAGGGAGGCTGAACTAAAATCCTATTCCAAATGCCACTGAACTTCTGTACTTTTTTAAACTGAAATTCAGAGCACACAGCATCATGACTAGAATAAAAATCTTCTAAGCAAAAGCTCTGGGTTCTTTTAACTGATTTTACTTTGTAATCTGTCACTTCATTCTAAAGAGAAGCAGTAAATCTGAAGAACGTTTGACATTTTATTATAAATGGTCATCAATACAGAACCAAAGTAATCTTTATAAATATCTACAAAAAGCACAAATGCAGGTTAAAAAACATTTTCTAGCATGAGCAAAGGGCTCATGGCTTTCAGTTTTCACTTTCTATGAGCCTGTTCTTAGGGAAGAAATAATTTTAAAAGGCTTCTTTTTGTTAAAGTATGCTTTTTTAGTGGTTTGGGTTTTAACATTCACTGTGAAAACAAAGCTCTGTTGATTTATCGAAGAGCAAACCAGAAAGGGCGACACATGACCTTGTTGTCCAGTAAATCTGGAATAATCCCACTGTATTATGATTTTAACACTAATTTATATGAAAACAGAAACTAGTCCAAGGCATTTCAAAACGCCAACATCTTTCATGCTTTTTTGGCATATTGCCTGTCCACCTCAGAGTCAGCATGAAGACTCAGCAAGTCGTGAAGACTTCATTCCTGTCCACACTGGAGAGTTGGTCTCCCCCAGAGTCCAGGTCAAAGTGCACTAGTCTTGCTTCTATTACAACTGTTTGGAGGATTTTGTCCCTTGCTAACTCTCTCCTTTCCTGTAATCCTAAATCATGCAAACACACAATCTCATACACACAACAACCCCAGCTGTTGCTATTCTTCATGATCAAGAAATTAAGCCAGGACTGCCAGTAGAGGCTTGCTAAAGCCTCTAAGCAGATCACTTTAGATTTTACCGTTACAGACAAATGCTGTTGTGTAACATGGTAGTTACCTGCTGACTGGGGCGACAGATAAGAGGCGATGGTCTCTTTCTGCTTTAAGAGAATGGAACAATGCCTGTTTGGTGTGTGTGTGTGCGCACATGTATGCTGGGGGGGGGGGGGGGGAGGCGGCGTGTAGGGTTGGAGGAGAGGCAGTATTGCCCCAGTGGTTGAGTACTCTAGATTATTACTTGCTTAATGGAATTTTCCTTGTCCATCTGCTATTTCTTTTGTGCTATGCTCAACAGAGAAGTGCAATTGAAGGAGCTATCTTCAGGAGTTTCACCTGCATTTTAAGAGGGAACACCTTTGTAGCAGTTACCTGTCACTGCATAAAACTGTGTCCCCAGCCTAACAGAGAGAGGAGCAGCAAATTAGCTTCCTGTGATGTTTAAACACAAGAATATTAAAAATCCAACCTACTACGAGCACCAAAATGACAGCATTTGCATTTCCCTATGTTTTTTCGTCTTTTTCAAACACATTTCTGTATCACTGACATGCTGATGTGATCAACACTTCGGGGCGCTGCTCAGCAACACTTCAGTCAGCCAGCCGCGCAGTTGAATGTAAGCAAAGGGACAGTAAAAAGCAAGAAATAACACTGCGTTCCATTTGCAAAATGTCACTCTTCCCATTAGCCTACTGTACTTGACCCTTCTGGCTGGAGGGGTGTCGATGGTTTTATTCAAAGCGTCGTAGATGATTGTATAGAGACTGGACATAGGTGAAGACACACATGGGGTCTGGCTTGTGACCCATCATCATCATGTCATCCACTTCTATCAGACGATCGCAGTGAGCCATTTTCCTGTAGTAATAATAAAACAGGTAGAGCAAATCAAGAGTTAAATCTAAGGCCTGTAACTACTTCCAAGGTTCATTTGCTGCTCTGATTTAAGCATCATTGAGGCATTTAAGAAATCCTGAGGTTCATCAGCAACATTTCATTTCACAATGAAATAGTCAGGCTCAGGTTGGAGATTGTTATTTTTGTGACCATGGAATATTCCTGTTCTTTCCCTCTCTTCCTCTATATTGGGATCTGATCCAAAGCCCTGTAGGTTCTGTTTTTTCCACTGACTGCCATTCACATCCCTGATATCTGTAGCAGGTAGCTCAATCTCACGTTCCTCTGCCCAAGTCTCAGTAAGGAGGGTCATGTGAGTTTGCAAATCATTACTTTTTATGATTATTGTATAGGAAGCTCCAAAAGACTGGGAAAACACAAGAAGAGATGAGATGTGCCAATGAAGGCCCATGTGGTTATGGATTGTTTGTTCTCCACCACCCCATATGTTCAAGGTGTGAGTGACTTGGACAACAACTTCAGATGATCAGGTTGGAGAGCAGAAGCCTGACTGAGATCTGGACGAGCAGAAAATAACAGATCTGCTGAGGCCTAGGATGAAAAATCACAATGTCAGGAAGCAATTTCATCAGCAGAGCTTGTACTGGGGTGAACAGCAATAACTGAGAGAAGAGCCTTTTCTGACACTAGAAGAGAACAGTTAGTTTAAAGGCAACCACAGCTATGAAGTAGTCACTTCTGTAGATACCTCTTACCTAATGTTTCTTACTGTTGTGGGCATGCCGTCTTCTGTTCTCCCCTGTGCTTACTGTTATACGTAAACTGAGATAGAAAAACACGGCAACTTTCCTTTGAGAGTTGTAGATAGTTTTACTTTAGAGATCAACCACCTAAAAGTGTTGTAGAATCTCTTTCAACTCACTGACAAGCAACAAAACTTTTATATATACATATATATGTGTGTGTATAAAAACCTTGTCATTCCCAAATTAATTCCTTTGCTAGGAGGTGTAAAAAGGAGAGCTAACATCATGCTAGGAATTTTCAAAGCTTTTCTCTGGAATGGCAAATGGCAAATCCAGTTCTGTAAGTTATTGCTTTAATTAAAACAAACAAACAAAAAAAACCCCAAACAAAAAAACGTGCTCTGAAAGAACCCCAGAGCTTCAGTGTGGTAGTATTGGTGTTTGAAGATGTATCAGAAGCTGCAGGAAACTTTTAGTCATGTATTCCCACATCCTGTTAGTATTCGGAAAGAGTGTACCAAACCCAGCTGCATACCACATGGAGTGTTCTTACTGCTACACAAGTCAAACAAAACAGCCAGTAAGAATCATGTTGATACTGGGTCAAAAAAGTTACTGTTTCTAGCTGACAAGTTCACACTCGTAATGACTTTAACAAACAAGTTATTTAATTGCCTCGTATACTGCATCAAAAAGGATCAGGACACTGTGACTGAGGGTATTAGCTCTGTCTGTTTTACAAAAAGGCGGTTACCAGGTTGAGATATTGAGAAGCTCTCAGCCTTGATCTAACTCTTTACACTGAATTCAACCTTCATTCTTGTCCAACCAAAGCAACATACAGAGATGAACCCTCCCACAAAACCCAATTCCAAAAGTTAATCTACTTGCTTCCTGCCATTCACAGGTCACAGTTTTTCTGGAGAGGCTGGATGGATATATTAACATGCCTCAAATTCAAACCAGGTATCAAGCAGGTGGGACTGGCTAAGAAACTACAAGTTGTATGTCCAGTTCCTATGGACTGTCAGTAAACATTGGATGCCTTGTGCTCTATGAAATCAAATGTCTTTTTTATGATTGATACTGGCAAATTCATTAAGAATCATTCATTACTTCAGGAACAAAATAATAAAAAAACCCCAAAAACCAAACACAGAGACAAGTAGGGTTTTTTCCTCCTCTGTCCAAGCATAACTCATGAGGCTGATTTCTCAAGTTTAGTGTGTCAGTGCTATAGGCTGGTGAGAATCAGATATGAGAAAGCAGAATTCAAGTACTGCCTGAAGACTGTGAAAGACCTGAACATAGGATTCCAGTGAATTATCCTGTGCTTGATAAAACCACCTCTGATTTTAGACTGCCCAGTGTCCTGTTCTATGCACTCCCCATGCAAAGCTTTATTATCTTTTCTTGACACATGTAAGATAGTGATATAGGATCTACAAGAAGAACGATTAAACTCTTCACTGCAGCCCAGCCACATTAGACTTGAACTGGAAGCACTTCCCAGAGATCTAATGTGATACTCACTCAGCCATGGTGAAGGCCAGCTCAAAGTTCTGCTTGCGATTAGCTGGGTCAAGCTTATTATAATCAAAAGCTTCTGGAAAGAAAGAATGCACAAGAGCACAGAATGCCATCCCATCATTCCAGCTTGAGGAGAAGTTCTGGAGATCAATGTGCTGTCATGATGAAAAAAACACACGTTAATGCAGCACGGGGGAACAGGGAAGAGCAGCTGCTTTTGCTCACTGCAGTTTTCTGTCCTTCTTTCCCACTAACCAAAGCAACAGAGCACAGGCTTTACGTTTTTCTTCTCCTCTTTGTATATCTGTTACATTATTTGTATTCTGAGAAAAAATGGCACGCTCAGCAATGAAAGCCTTTTGCCTGAAATGCCCAGATGCAAAGCAGACACACAGTCAAGGTCCCTGATCCAAAGCGCACTGAAAATACTGGGAAGAATCTTGTCGACATCAGTAAGCTCTGGAGTAGGCCCAATGCACCAGTTCAGTATCTGCGTAAACTAAGGACACTGCTTATCCTTGTGAAGTATTTATAACTGAAGAACAGTTCATTTTGTGGCTGTGAATAAAACTATTCTGAGCACCCAATAAAACAATATACTGAAAAGCTTGCTTTGTTTTTCAGTAAGGCCCAACTCAATGCCTGTTTACACACAGATAGGTAGAAACATAGGAAGAATTACACCTACTGCAAAACCTGATTCTTAGAACAAATGCCTATTGTTACTTTCAACTGCCACAGTGAAAAGAAACATATTTGGGCTCTTGTCTCATACTGCTTTCCCATCATATAAAATTCAAGCCCCAGCTTTTCTGGTAAGCAACTAACAGTAATTTTCACTAGTTCTGCTTATGTATACTATAATTTAGAGTTCAGCAATAATAATGCACATTTTACAATAACGTCAAAAAACATATTACACAAAAAAAAGGTAGAAAAAATTTTTCTCTTTCTCCTGGAAATTGCTTTGGCAATTGCAGTTTAAGGCCAGGTAAAATTACTAAAATCTCAACTGCTGAATTCTTTTAGCTACACTGATGTTACCTCATAGAAATTAGCTCACTAACAGCACGTGATTCAACCTCAACCATTTACTACAAATTCACTTGTCTAATACCAGCAGAGAGTACTTTGGTCTGCTGTGTAGCAAAAGGGCCACAGTCTCCATGTACTGGCAAAATGTTATTCAGATCTTGTCGTATATAATGAGAATGCAAAAATCACAGCCTGCAACTAAGCAAAAAATGTGTGAGTGTATACTGAAGTCTATATCCATAAGCACAAAGATGTAGGCTTTCAGACAAACACTAATGCATTGCTCTGACAGACATACAGAATCTCACTCGTGCAATCACTGACTGTCTTGAAATGCTGCCCATGCAAACCATGTTTGCGTTACCCGCACAAAACTTTATGACCTTGAGGAAGTTAACTCATTGTCTAGCATGTTTTACATTCACTTTTTGAGTATGCTTTGTGGCAAATTCTCCTGAAAAAAGAGAGAGCTGAAAGTGCTAGCATTGTCTTCACCTTGTATCCTATGGTTTTTGAGCGACACCAGTCTAACAGAATTTGTTTAATGCTGCTAGCGCTGGCAACCCCAAAACTCTGCGACCTCTTCAGCTTAGCTCTGGATTCTCCTTTTCCTCTGGAAAATTAACAGAGACCAGATTAAATTACATTCCAGAAAAACTTAAACCTACTTGTCAGCAACATCTATGCAACCTTGCCCAGGTCAGCCCCTGTCCAGGTGATATGTGAGAAACACGTTGCTGAAACTTCAACTTGTTGGTCCTGCAAGAAAAACTCATTTTCATTTCACTAAAGCCAGGATTCCAAGCCCCCTTCTATTTAAAGCATACCCCCATCATGGTGCAGAAAGAACAGTCCATGCTTTTGGTCCTTAATCAATGGCAACAGAAAGTCACTATACTCCCAGTCTCTTATAATGACAGAGAAGGCAGCTTTCACAGCACTCTTTCCTGATAAAAGGCACCTGCTTCTTCAGCTGAAGAACTCCAAAGCCAGAGGAATCTGTAGCTGTGAATTTCCAGGGCTCAGTCTGTGAAGCCAGCGAAGCTATACATGACCTCATATTGTCCCTTAGCTCAAAATCCTACATTGAGAGAGTCCTCCCACCCAGCTGTCCTCTGCTGGTAATAACTGACAAATTAGTTTCCCATTAATAAACCCATTCTGGAGACAAGGGGTGCGACGTACTTTCCACCATCGTGTTCAAATTTCTCGAAAAGCGCTTTCCTGGCCTGTGTTCCTGTAGTCCGTGGGAGCGTCTGAGACCGCACCAGTTCTCGCCTCCTTTCAACTTGGCGATGTACAATGGGAGGGGAGGAGTGAGAGCTGGGGGTCACATCACAGTAACTGTCAGTGGCACTGGAGAAACATAACATGAAAAGTATGTGGTTAAACAAAAAAGTAACTCTCTGCAGTGCCAGGAGTCAGCATAATGGTCCAACTGTTGCCTGCTCTAAACCTCCCAAAACAGCTGTTTCAAGAGGAACTGAAAGAGTCAAAAGCAATTTAAGTAAAAGTCAAAGGTTTATTGACAGAAAACAGCACTTAAGTATAGAAGAGTGTAAGGTACTTTTACAAATGAGACATAGCTGGACAAGTCACAAATGCTTTATAGCACTGAGCAGAACAACAATTAAACACCGAGGAGAGAGGAGAGAAGAGGTTGTGGTGACACAGGAGCACTAAATCCCTTTAATTTCCAACTTTGGGGTTCCTGGAGGGTAAGTCACATTTTAAAAATGGCACTTGAAGAGTAATTCAGAATCCTGAGCTCATGTCAGTGTTGCTTCACTGACCACAAGCTGATAATTTGATTGAGAAATATAGGATTATATTCTAATTTGTGTTTATTTGAGCCATAAACCACTTCATCAGCATTAATGAAGTAAGCCACACATTGCATTTGGAAATGTTCCCCATGGCAGAGATGGGGAAACTGAGGCAAAGAGCAATGACATCAGTGTCACACATTTAATTCCTGGTACAGATGGAGGTCAGATCTGACAGCAAGTTCTCTAGGGTGCTCAGCGTATCATGACTCAAATATTGAAGTGCTGATGTTGGAACTAACTGGGAAGAAATGTAATGCCAATTCGGGGATAATTTTCAAGGCAGATACAAGCCCAGTTTAAGAGATTTAAATTGGCTGCCCTCCCATTTTTCTTGATGGATATTTTGCATGCTGAGGATGCCTGGATATCATAGAATCATAGAATGGTTTGGGTTGGAAGGGACCTTAAAGATCACCTAGTTCCAACCCTCCTGCCATGGTCAGGGACACCTTCCACTAGACCAGGTTGCTCAAATAGTACATATGCCAGTAGTAATTGTGATACCATGTAATCCTATACTAAGCAACTGTGACTCCGAGTTAATCAAGAATGTGTAGTAATCCTCAGTCCTCAGCAAGGCATTTATCTACAAACTAAACTCTAGGCTAGCCAAACTAAGGATGTTTGACAGCAGTCATGTGTTGGTTTCCAAAAATAACCCCAAGGTACAAATTTCAACACAGCTGAGTATTTTTAAAAGTGTTTTCAAAGGGCCTGACAACTTGCTCCTCCTACAAAAATCCACTGCTGGCACTGAGTTTTACTGACTAACACTGTAACAATGCTGAAATCCACAATTAGGTCTGCTTTAAACTGCTCTACGAAAGATTTTTATCCCTTCCCATCTCTGTTCTACTTAGCCCTCAGGAAAGCTCACAACCTTTAGTGGGCTTAAAATACAGCATGTGGGACTCGCCTGTTCTCCAAGCCAGCAGAACACCTGTCCCTTGAGATTATACTGACCACAATGGCCTAACAAAACGTCAAGAAAAATGCATACCTTTCACCAGTTTTGGTTCCACTACTCGTCCCATAGCTCACAGCTGAGACAGACTTAGTGACAGAAGTGGTATTCTCTGTATAAAAGCAGGAAAAATAAGATGCATCAGGGCAGAAACTTCTTTTATCTCCTTTCCTCATACGTTTTCAAACCATTTCCTGATAGCCACGCATTGATGTTTACTCACCACGATGAAAAGCTGCAGGCCTCTAACTTCCAGTATGAGCTAACAAGCTGGGAAGGGATTTTCCCCAGGGGTTCAATCCCTCTGCAAAATTGTTGCACTGCAGCAAGGATGGTGTAAACATATCAGAAAGGGCTGTGAGAGGATGCCTTTGATAAAACTGCATTGGGAAGGTTGGATCATTTCAGGCCCTTGTGCAGACCTCAGAGGAGGGCACACTGCCACTGACGTTTCAGTGAAAGGAGGAAATGGTGCTAGAGCTCAGCTTCCAACAGTCATTCTGGCAGACATAAGGAGTCCTGGGAAGTCTGCCATGATTGAGAGCATAATTTAAGTTACCTAATTTCCACCAGCAAAGATTTTAGTTTGTAAAGTAGAACAGATTCCAGAGGTTGCAAAGGTGGCTTAAAACCAACTTTGCATCTTCCTCCCTCCACCCCTGAGATTCTACCTTTTGTGCTTTGCCTCTTAGAGCCCAGCTCTGGACTCCACCTATACTCTGTAAATGCAGAACAACGGAGTGGCTTGCCCAGTTTTAACACATTAAAGCCAAAACGTGTTGCATAAGCCAGCAACTCATTTATTAAAGGCTCCTTCTATACACAAACAAGAAAGACTGGCATCTTGGAAGCAATCCAACCTGATCACTGTCCAAATCACACTCTGAAAATGCTGAACTCTCCCCACTGCTTATAGAAGGGATCCAGATCAGCTAGACTTCTCACATAAAACACCCTGGTAAATGCCAGCATACAGATGTGACAAATTTGGGACCACAAACAATTGCCAGATATTTGTGCAAATCTCAGAGGTTTTAAGCTGAGGAAGAGCGTGATCCCTATTCTGGATGAGCTACATCTTTGCTAAACTGACACTTGAGACCACTGTGAAATGCCAGTACATTGTGTAGACAGTAACAGCTTGGTGACATCAATCAGAAGTACTTCTGGATAGAGCTCAACTTATCTATTTTGACTGAAACCGAAAATCCTTAAGGCATTTTGTCCTTTGACACATTCATATATGAAGAAGACTACTTACTGCTATTCTGCTCAAAGGAATTTGCTTCAACATCCATAGGGTGGGCCCACCACTTTCTAACTGCCATTACGTTGCGTCCAGTCACAGTTTTCACTTCATTAGCTGAAATCTTCACTGCTCAAACTGTCTGTTCTGCCACACTTTTCTGGCACCTATTGTTTCCACTGCAGAGATTGCCTTAGAGTACACATGTACACCACTGTGCAAATAAGGATAAGTACCCCTCGCTTTGAGCTGATTGAGAATCTGATACAGCAGAACTAGTTTCCATGATACCTGGAAAACTGAATCCGCATGCAGTCTTGTTAGCAATTTTAATATTACCATGTACCTACTAATTGGAACTACATGCTCACACCTGAGTCCCCCAGACATGGAGCATGGAATCCCTCTCAATTTGTGTTGCATAAGGACACGCTGATAGGAATACTCACCTCCAGCGGCAGATGAACCCATTGTTCTCACTGCACTTGAATTCCAGGCCTTCACTGAAACAGCAGAACAAAAGACAAAGGAAGGCTTTGCTACATTCTTAGCTTTAATAAGGTAAAAGTTGAAAGAATAATCTGTAAATAATCCCTATCTCTTGCTGGCAATTCCATCGGGTCCCTCTCTATAATTTCTGACCCATATATATAGTCTGATCTCTAAGTGTCACTATCACTAAATGTATATGAAATACAGCTCAAAGTAGAATGACTTCTATATGAATGAAATAAGATTTCCTTTTTTTTTTTTTTTTAAACTCAGTTAGGATATAAATAAGATTCTGCAATCACTCTGACTTGTGTATATGTGTCAGTCTGCTGTCGATCATTCCTCCCTTCAAATGACTGTTGAACCCATTAGCCAAATATCTGCCTAACTTCTCAAGGGGCCTCAGGTCTCAAAGCACTAAAAACTCCTGCAAGTTTTATTAAAATAGCCAGCCACATTGAAGAGCTACTTATTCAGTAACTGTCCTAGAAGATAAGCTGCACTATGAACTCAACTATATTAGGCAGCAAAAATTCTCAGCAGATGTGACATTATAGCCTAAGGCTCCACCTAGGACCCACAATATTCTAAATCAGTGTCCCACCACAGGATATGTAGCCACAGAAGCGAGGTTTCATAATTACCAGTAGGACACAGGACAATCCCGTAGCACCAGTTTCTTGAAGTAAAGAAATGGGGCACAGCTTCATCAAACAAATTATTTTTGTCTCTTTTACCTGACTGGTTGGAAGTTTTCACTGCCATCGCATTTTTGCTCTTGCTCTGTCCCAACAGGCCAGCAGACGCATTAGTTGTTCCTGTTGAACAGATGGTCTCTCCTGAAAACTTCTCTGATATCCTGGTTACTGCAGTAACGGGAAGGTGGGGCATCTGTAAGGTGACTGCTGGGGCATGGGCTTCAGGGGAAGAGTCTGACATGTGAAAAGAGGTCAGTTCATGGGAGACTTTTGACTGACCTAGTGAATAAAAAGAAAAGGAGAGAGGAAGTAAATTTAGTTGCAGATTTGTAACAGAGTTACAAACCAATTTCCATGCAACAACTTTATTTTACAGGTCATTGGAATTACTCCACCTAGTTCTCCCTGGGGGACATGACACCATTTACAGGACGCTGCAGAAACAACCCTAGTGTAAGTGATCCTTGCAGCAATTGTACCTGTCCTACATGAATGCAAGAACAGGTTCTTCAGATCATTAATCCACCAGCATCTGCATTTGGTAATGTCCTCCTCTTCCTCTGTGCAGCCCCCGCCCCCAATCTCCTGCTGTGGGTTAGGAGTCAGCATTCTTGTTCTTTTCATGGTTTTATGAAATGCTGTGTGCCTGTTTTCTCTAAAATGGAGATAGTAAGTCCTTCCTCCGCTGAAGGATGATGGAAGCAGAGAGGTAAATTGCAAAATGTTTTGGGATGCAAGGCTACAACAGCACCCAGAATAGCTGGCCTTATTATCACTAGTGCCCCAAGATAATGTGACAGTAATGGTCTCTAATTTATGAAACACTATAGTGCATGCTTAAGACTTAAGTTAAAGTTTAAAAGTTAAACTCCTAATCAGGAAATAAAGTTAAACGGTATCAGTGCCACAGTACAATATCCATGCTGAAACCACAGCAGATTCTAATGCTTCCAACATGTGAGAGCTGCTCTATGACTGCCAGGATCAGGTATTTTACAAGTAGTGCTACTTCATTTCATGCCCTGTTCCTACCTGATGAAGACTGATGCCCATTTTCAATGATGGAAGAACTAAAAACTCTTCTAAACTCAGGTTTGTGGTGGTCATCCAGGTCTACACTCTGTCAGAACAGACAACAGACACAACAGCTAAATTTCAAACAGCAGCAAAAGTTAGACGAATATCCAGAAACACCTGCCAAGAAAAGGTCTTCCTTGTGCTAGTGACCACAATACAAGAAGGGAGCAACTATCTAACCCCAAGAGCCAAAACCTGCAAACTGAGCGCTGGCAATGCAGGACTTGAATCAGTCTTCACATACTTGTCCTCACACACCCCATGCACCTAGGAGGGGTCTTCCACTTTTGTTACATAAAGGCAGCACCATCCACTGTGAAGGTGGTAAACAAGACTCTGCACAACAGTAGAGAGATTGATTGAGATTGCATAAAACGCTTAATGTTCTGCAGTTTTTTTCTGTTTGCTGCAGAAAAAATTACATTCTGATAACATATTGCAAAAGCATTACATAATGTAAGTATGATCCTAGAACTTTACAGCTGCATTATAATCTGCAACTTCTGTAAGGATAGTTTTTTTCTGGGAAAAGCACCAATTTTTTCCACAATGTTTGCCAATTTAATTCCAGAAAAATCAGCCAAGGATTTTTTTTGGTGGTTTTTTTTTTTTTTTTTTTTTTTTCCGGTTGGTTCATGTGTGTGTGTGGGCATGCAAAAAACTATGCAATTTTTTGCTGCAGGAACTAAAGAAAGAAGAAACCGCTTCACAGATACACGATTACTTCAATTAAAAAACGTAGTTTCCAAGCAGCAGCATATACAAGCAGCAGAGTGAAACTCCCCAACACAAAGTCCATGAAAAAGTTTTAATTGATTCTAGACAGATATCTAACTACCAGATTGGCCAAAAATTTTATGAATAAATGAAGAAAAAAAAAAACATCTGTAATGTGCCCTTATAAACATAATCCAAAATTCTTATAAACTCAAGCCAAACAAGTTTTGTTTTGTTTTTTAGACAGACAGAAAGACTGAAGATAGATACTGAAGAAGATTTTATACTGCAGGTAAGTATAAAAACAACAGAACATAACAGAAAAGGAAAGAGGCAGGCTGTATACATATAATAACTTAACTTGTCTCTGCTTTTCATACACAGGAAATATGGAGCAAACTGGTGGTTTGATTTTACTTATTTATTCCATAGCTTCATCACAAATTATTAGAATAATTTATTTATAGGGTGGAAAAATGTATCTCATGTAAAATACAGAAACCATATGATCAATTCAAGATAAATCAGCAAAAATAGTTTCTTGGAACTTGTCTGCTGTTTACCATGCATCTGTTTATACTCATCCGAACTTAATTAAGAATACCAGACAACAACGTTAACGCACCTTGGAGATTTTTTAAAAGCATTTAATCTCGTTAGATGCTGCAGAGTGCACAGACTGTTTTAATATCCATTATTTGAGATACTAGGGCTTTCATTACCTCAAATACAAATCCCAGTCAACTCCTGGTAACTATGGTCTGAGATCTTGCTAAGAATGTGTTAACTAGTATTAGATTACAGTAAGGCAGCCTAAACACAATTTTATCATAGAGTATACAGTTATGGGCTTAGATTCTGATCCTCCTAGACATTTGTCAACTTCCAACTGATTTCAATGGAACACAGGTATATGTAGCAGAATTTGATCTACACACCCACACTACTAAAGTCGAGGAAAATCCTTCTCTTGACTTAAAGGTTGGGCCCTACATTCTCAGATCACTATCAGTATCCAGGCTTTTCAAGACTACAGCATAATTTGGAGAAATTATTAAAGTGTGGTAAAATCCCATTAACCTGACTTCAAGATAAGGATCTACTGCGTTGTAAGCAAGTGTCTTACAAAGATATAATACAATAAAACGCAGAAAGGAATGGCAGCAAGACACTGAGATACTGTGAACTGTCTTTAAGGCTCAGCTTGGATGGTGTATTTTATTATATTGAGGTGTATTCTATTTTTTAACCTGGGGTCAGATTCTCATGTCAATTTTTTCTACGCTAGGTGAGGAAAAGAGATAGAATCACGTGGATATGATTTTCAAACAAACAACACAAGACAAAGTTCAGAAGAGGACTGGAGACTTCCCAAAAATGTGGAAGATGTACTCTCAGAAAAGACAACTTTTAAAGGTTTCTCAGCCAGGAGCTTTCATTTAATTCTCTTGCCTAGTTTCTAAGTCAATGATCTTCCTGGGGTTATATATGCACTTCGTGCTCTGCTAGATAAGAGCACAGAGGTTACATGATAAGCCAAGACATTCCTTAGTCTGTTTACCACTAAAATGCATAAGAGATGCTGCTTTTTAAAAAAAAAGCAAAAAACAAAAACCAAAAAACCAGAACCAACAACGACTCAAACAACCAACCACACACACCACCGTGTTTAGCACAATGTTGCTTATAGCCCTGTTAACAAGACTGACAGATTTCCAGATGCCCAATGAAGGCTTCAGATGTCCTAGCTGTCCTAAGACAGCTAGGAGTTAGAATGTCCATTCCACAACTAGGTTAGCCTGCCTTAAGATACGCTGCAAGTTCTACAAATCAAATCTGTAATGAAGTTCAGTATATCAATCCGAACAAGGAGAACTTTTGCTTCATTTTATTTTTCCTCCATCTTTCTTACTTAAAAAGAAAGGAAAATAAACTAGATTGGGGAAGTTGGAACGTTCAGAACTTCTCACTCTTTTCCAGCATCTAAAACTTTCTTACAAGCAAAAGCACCAGGCTATCTATCAGCTATCTAGGTTCCACTGATTTTTGTGGGATCTCTCCCATTTAAAGGCTTCATTACAGACAGGTTTTCAGGAGAGCTCACATCCAACAAAGCTGCAGTCTTTAGATGGTTACTCAGCTTAGGCCGAAAAGGAGTGATGAGTTCTTTTGCAAAGCTAGTCTGCAAACTTTTTTCACAACGCATCACCAGAAGAACAACTTATTTAAAATAACAATTGTCTCTCCTGATAATCAAAAATATTTTTCATTTTTATACCATCTGCTACCCCCACAGAGAATGCTTCCATATGCACACACAGTCTGACTTACTGCTGCTAATCTGGATCTGTGTCCTTGTATCCAGATCTTTTAATTTGTGAAAATAAAATTATTTTGAAACTTTTGTATTTGTCAAGAAGAAGGTACTATGCATGAGTAAATTCACTTATCACTAGCTGCCAGGATTAACTTGAGAAAAGTACACCAAATAATAATTATACAAACCACGCAGAATCAGGGGTTCAGAACTTTTATTGCTGTATTCACTGTAATCGAGATCCTAGTCAACATTTATTGCCCATATCCAGAACTGAAATGTAAAGCACAGCTAATGCAGCTCCCTAGAATGTACCCATGGCATACAGTTAGAACTGTATTTCATGTCAGCCATTGTGACCTGAATGTGTCGAATGCCTGCATAGACTGTATTTATAAGATGGGGGGGGTGGGAGCAAGCAAAACAGTCAAATGAGATGGTCATTGCAAAGATCATGTAGCATCCTACACACTGAACTGGCTTCCTAATGCAGTGACAGGTGCTGCATTAATTTATTTTACGCAAACCTGATTACCACATTTTGGCTAACAGTGCTGGGAAGAAACTGATACCAGGCTGGAGGACAGGGAAGGCTGATGAGCTGATAATACACTGGGAGGATCTGAGATCTGATTCTACCCTGCATTTAGTAGTGTCAGGCTAAAATACTTTAAAATCCACTTTGTTTGGAGATGCCAAGCTTCTGACAAACCCATGTGTCTAACAATAGATTGTAAATAGCAGAGGACAGGTACCTATATCTGTGCTTAATAATGAGAAGTACTCATTTGTACAACTCATGTAACAACAACATGATGAGGAACTGGTGAAGTTGAAGACACTAATGTTTTGCATGTCTTACTCAGGCTTGCTCTTAGAACTAATCTCTCTGTAGCTTGGAAGTCTCCATGTAATGTAGGGTGATGATACTTTCCATAGTTGTACAGCTCCTGGAATCCCTCCTTCACTGCAAAGAAGTTAGACCTTGGAGATCCATAACTGGAAGCTGCTATAAAACAGGTGAATCATAGAATCATTTAGGTTGGAAAAGACCTTTAAGATCATCAAGTCCAACTGTTAATCTAGCACTGCCAAGTCCACCACTAAACCATGTCCCCAAGCACCACATCTACATGGCTTTTAAATACCTCCAGGGATGGTGACTCCACCATTTCCCTGGGCAGCCTGTTCCAATGCTTGATAACCCTTTCAGCGAAGAAATTTTTCCTAATACCCAATCTAAACCTCCCCTGGCGCAACTTGAGGCCATTTCCTCTCATCCTATGGCTTGTTACTTGGGAGAAGAGGCCAACACCCACCTCTCTACAACCTCCTTTCAGGTAGTTGTAGAGAGCGGTAAGGTCTCTCCTCAGCCTCCTTTACTCCAGGCTAAACAACCCCAGTTCCCTCAGCCGCTCCTCATAAGACTTGTGCTCTAGACCCCTGACCAGCTTCGTTGCCCTTCTTTGGACACGCTCCAGCACCTCAATGTCTTTCTTGTAGCGAGGGGCTGTCCTGGTTTTGGCTGGGATAGAGTTAATTTTCTTCACAGCAGCTAGTACGAGGCTATGTTTTGGATTTGTGCTGAAAACAGTGTTAATAATATAGATATGTTTTCGTTATTGCTGAGCAGTGCTTACAAAGAGTCAAGGCCTTTTCTGCTTCTCACCCCACCCCACCATCTGGTGGGGAGTAGGCTGGGGGTGCACAAGAAGCTGGGAGGGGACACAGCCAGGACAGCTGACCCCAACTCACCAAAGGGCTATTCCATACCATATGGCATCACGCTCAGCATATAAAGCTGGGGGAAGGAGTAGGAAGGGGAGGACGTTCAGAGTTACGGCGTTTGTCTTCCCAAGTCACCGTTAAGCATGACGGAGCCCTGCTTTCCTGGAGATGGCTGAACACCTGCCTGTGATGGGAAGGAGTGAATGAATTCCCTGTTTTGCTTTGCTTGTGTGCAGCTTTTGCTTTACCTAATAAACCGTCTTTATCTCAACCCATGAGTTTTCATACTCCTACTCTTCCGATTCTCTCCCCCATCCCACCGGGGGGGAGTGAGCAAGCGGCTGGGTGGGGCTTAGTTGCCGACTGGGATTAAACCATGACATGGGCCCAAAACTGAACACAGTATTCGAGGTGCGGCCTCACCAGTGCCGAGTGCAGCGGGACGATCACTTCCCTAGTCCTGCTGGCCACACTATTTTTGATACAAGCCAGGATGCCATTGGCCTTCTTGGCCACCTGGGCACACTGCTGGCTCATACTCAGGTGGCTGTCAACCAATACCCCCAGGTCCTTCTCTGCTGGGCAGCTTTCCAGCCACTCTTCCCCAAGCCTGTAGCGTTGCATGGGGTTGCTGTGGCCCAAGTGCAGGACCTGGCACTTGGCCTTGTTGAACCCCATACAACTGACCTCAGCCCATCGATCCAGCCTGTCCAGGTCCCTCTGCAGAGCCTTCCTCCCCTCTAGCAGATCAACACTCCCACACAACTTGGTGTCATCTGCAAACTGGCTGAGGGTGCACTCGATCCCCTCATCCAGATCATTGATAAAGATAGTAAACAGGAGTGGCCCCAACACAGAGCCCTGGGGAACACGGCTTGTGACTGGCCGCCAACTGGAGTAAACTCCATTCCCCACCACTCTTTGGGCCTGGCCATCTAGCCAGTTCTTTACCCAGTGAAGAGTACACCTGTCCAAGCCATGAGCAGCCAGTAACCCAGTAGTGAAAATCCCACGCATTCAGAAAAAGTAAACACCAGATCATGAGATTAGAAAGAAAAGAAATATTTCCCCTCTGAGCCTCTAAGGTGCATGTCTGTTATGTCTTCAAGCTTTTGCCTGCAACAAGGTCAAACTGTAGAAGAATGACAGACAAATGAGATTCCTCTCTCTCAAATGAGAGATCTCAGTCATCCAAAGTCTTTCATAAAAGCACTAATTATCAAAAGGGCCATGATAAAAATCATTGGATCTAGAAATGCTGTTTATCTGTGAGAGGTACCTCCCTCTCTTGTTACACATGCCAAATGAAATTGAGGCTTCACTTTGGTAAACAGCAAAACCACCACTGACTTCCGCAAGGCAAGATTTAACACTCTGTTCCTTGCATATAAAGAGATCATTGATACATCAGAAGTGGGGAATGATGAAGTGTGTGAGGAAATGCAAACAAGTCTGCTAGACACCACCAAGAACTGCACCACATTTACCCCTTAATTCTACTAGAAAGCCATTGTCCGTCAGATAACACAAGTATTCTCTATCTGTAACTGACCCTGCAGCTTGAAGAAAAAGCCTCAAAAGCCATGAGCATATTAGGAAAGCTTTTGCACATGGAATAATCACTGAAGAAAAACAGTAGAAGCACTTTTCACAGAACCTTCTTTGAAGCAAGGCTGGATAAAAATGGACAGCAGGGAACAATTCTACCTTGGCAGCTTCAGCAGGTGCCCATGACTATGTCACAGTGAATTAAAACAAAACAAAACAAACAACAACAAAAATAATCTAGACAAGGATTAAGGCAACCTTGGAATGCCACCATTCCAAAAGGACACTTGCAGGAAGTGTAAGAGAATAGTAAGAAGGAAATGAAACTACCGGACCTCCTTTATCAAATATAGGAGTTGAGATGGCTTAGAATCATAGTATGTAACGCCAGGTGACTGCTGGATCACTTAATCTCCCTGCCTGTATACCCCAGGTCATTATGCAGTTCCTCCCAGGCTGACTAACTGTTGGGTGGCATCAGGTCACCACACAGAGATACCAATAGGTACTATTTGTTTAGATCTTCCCAGGTGGTCATAGCCAGCTATTCATTTCTCTGCTGCTTTGACCACTGCAGGCAGGTTCTCTGCAGCGGTCTGTCTAGCAGTGTGTCCACATTGTACAGAAACTCTTCTGACAGCATAAAAACAGAACACCCTTACAGTATTTTTAGTTCTCCCTGTTCACAAAGGCATCATGCTCAACAACAAACACTATGGAAAGATCATGAAGTGATAAAGCTCCTGCCAAAATGTAAGATCTGATCAACAAAAACAAGACAAAACTCTTCCTTTCTAACAATCACAGGCAGGTAGGAGAGAGACCCGAGTGACTGCAGAGGATGACAAACAGCAACAAACTGCTCAGTAAGGGATAAATCCTCAGCAGTGCAGCTATGGCTCCAGGATCCCACTTTAAAATTAATTCTTCAAACATAGCCCATTTCCACCTTTGCGAAAACAGCTCTCAGATTCTGGCCTGGTTGGAGAGCCAAATAAAGTTTGCCATCAAAATACCAGAAAGATTCACCTCCAAATCACAGTGGCTAACGGCCATTTAAAATTCCACCTAAATCAGCACTTAGACTGTTGTATACCAGATTTCAAGGGCAGCATAGCAGAGATTGCCTGAAGATTAGAATTAAAAGGAGATTTGTGTCCTTACTTCTGAACTATGCTTGGAACTCCCTGGCTTCACTTTTTTCAGTCAAATTACCTTAAAAAAATAATCGAGCAATATTAGAAAATAATGGTTCAGACACTGAAGATGCTCAGAATCTCCAGTATCCGATCTGCAAAAGGTAGTCTTAACTCTTATCCCAAGTATTTGGCTAGAAACATTGAAGGCAACAGAACCCAGCCTTTTGTTGGGATAAACGCTGCATCAACCACACAGTAAAAAGGAACTCAACCAATAAATCTTTTCAGGAGAAAAGGAGCACATCCTGATTTGCTACTATTTCCAGGTCAGTATTATTTGCTCCTCGTATCTCATACTTATAAAAGTATTTACTAAGGCTAGAAGTGTCACCAATTTTATCACAGGTACTCGTTTATCGGAAAACACAGTGTAATTTATGGTACTCTGTTTCAGGTGCTTTGGTCATATAATCAGAAATTACAAGCAACTGAGGGAATGCTTTCTTCATTACAGAGAATCTGGGTGACCGGCACAGTGACCAAGGCTTGCTCTTTAGTCATTTGAGCACAGCCACGTCAGAACCTTACCCACAAAATCACGTTTTCATTGCATGCATTTGGTGTGTGTAGCTCTAGCTGCATCTCCCATGGTTCTCAGTACTGAAATTCCTTCTCGGTCAGCTATGCTAACTCGGGAAGTTGTCCAGCCTTCTGGGGAAAATTGTTGGGAGGGCACTGAAGAACTATCAGTACTTCAGTGATCTTCCCTGAACCCTCAAAGCAAAGCGGGAAGGTTCCAATCCAAACAAAAGCCCATTCTGTGCTTTAATGCAGACTGGTACCTAAAGCTGGATAGTGCCATAACCGTGATGCAAGACTTTTCACAGAGCATGAAGTACACACCACAATGTACGCAGTGGTGATGGAGCAGGTGAGATGGTGTGAGGGACCACACCCCCTTGTCCCTTCCATGTCGCTCAGCTCACTTCTGGTCCTTGCAATACAAACAAGCGTGGATGGCTCCACGGAACAAAAAGGAGCAGATCTGAGGGTTGTGTGTGTGCTGCTTACCTTTGTCACGTGGGGTAAAGGCAGCAGTTGCCACAACTATGTTGGAACAATGCATCAAGCAAGTGAAGAGGCTTTACCTCTTCACTTGCCCTATGCCCCCATTCTTCAGTCAGTAGGAATGAAAAGGGCTGTAATGCAATACAGACTCTCTGCCCATTCCCCCTAATTTAACTTTGAGTGAATTTCATTTCCAAGCTTTTATTTTCCATCCCCAAAGCCTGGATAGACCACAGACCAGCTTTTCATGCTCCAATAGTCTTAAAGACCCCTTAAGACATGGCTTAATCAAGATTACACAAAATAGGCTGTCATCTGTGAAAGCCAAGTCTCTAGTAGCACACAGTTTTATGTGACTGAATCACGGTGTTCTGTCTGGCTGCCACCTCCTGGTGTCAAGGATTGTACAGGAGCTCTCAACTTTTTCCATAGAGCGGGACACATAGAAAAAGTATTACACAAAACATCTCGGTGCCAGATGAGCTTCCCACTAACGGGGGTTTCCATGCACCGAGTTACAAGGCTCCACTATACTGCAGAAAGTTTTATCACTGGGAGGAATGTGTGTGTTTGTGCTAGTTTAGGTCATGGAGACCATGCCAGCTTGCGTGAGGCCTGCCTCTCAGGGACGAGCTGCAGCACTGCGGGACAGTGGTTGTGCAGCAAAACCATCTCATTGCAGGATGCTAAGTCACTATCTTAGGAAAACATGCTACTGCCTGCTATATGCTGAGCTGTTCTCCTTTGTGAGCCTGCCAACTGGCAAACAGCATTGCTGGCACACAGATCCCCCTGAATCGAGTCCAGAAAGGATACACAGATATTCACATACATATGTATATTGCTAGCTGAGTCTGCCTCAGCTTCTCTTCTTACTTCTAATCACACTGAACTGACAGGTTGCTACCACTCTAACCAAGACCCCAGTCTGACCAAGCAGTGCCATAATGAGGAACATCTCCAGGTGGTATGAGGGCCAAGACCATTTCTCGGAGCACCTCCCAAAAGCCCACTGGCCTTGCACTGGAAAAGAAGAGCCCCGTGTCCCTTAGCGCTCCCCCACGCCAGCGCAGAGCCCGACAACACCCGTGAAGCATCCGCTCATGCACTCTCTCGGCCCTCCCTCCCGCCGCCTCCCTGGCCGCCACCAGCACTTACTTGGCTCCGGCCAGCGACCGCTAGCTTGGCATGGCTGGAGAACCTGCCGCCGGCCGAAACCTGCCCCGGAGCGCCGGGCCCCGCGGCCGGGGGGCTCCCCGCCGCCTCGTCCGCCCATTCCTGCGGCAGCCCCGCCGATCGGCCGAGGGCCTCCACCTGCCGAGACAGGCGCTCCAGCTGCGCCCGCAGGCGCCGGTTCTCCTGCTGCAGCTCAGAGACCGTGTGCGCCAGGGGGCTGGCGAGGCGCAGCACCTCCTCCACCTGCCGGCCTACCCCCTGCTTGAACACCTGGATGTCCACGTGGATCTCCCGGACGGCGCCCCGCAGCGTGTCCTCGTAGCGCCCCAGGGCCTCGCAGACGGTCTGCGCCTCTCGGCCGCCCGGTTCCTCGATCTCACTGGCCATGGCGTCCGCAGGCTGTGCGGCGCGGCCGGGGCGGCGGGGGGCCGCTGGCAGCAGACGCCCGGCTGTCTCCCCTCCCGCCGCCGCCTCTCCTCCCCTCGGAGGGCGCTCTCTGCTTCCCGGCGGCCCTAAGCCCGGCCCCCGCCCTGGCCGGCCCCCGCCGGCGGGCCACGGCCCGCCCTCACGGTGCGAGAAGCGCCGAGCACCGCGGGGGTGCCTCGGCAGCGCCGCGCAGCAGCGGGGCACGGAGGGAGCGGGGCCGCCGCCCGACTCAGCGTACGCTCCTCCAACGGGGAGATGTAATTTCAGGAGGCAGCGGTGAGAGAGCGGGAGAAGGGGCGGGGGCACTGGTTTGTCCGCAGCTGCCCAGGGCTGCGAGGGCCTGAGGGGGCCGGGCGCGGTGGGCTGCAGGCGGGGCCGCGGGAGCGAGACGGCCCGAAGCGGCCGCGGCGCCGGTGTGGGGGAAGGGAGAGGAAGGAGGGGGAGGTGGGGGTCGGGGAGGAATAGGAGAAAGACAGATTGAGGAGAGGAGGGGTGGGTATCTGGTCTTTCCCGGGTCGCTTGGATGATGATGCCAACGTAAGCACAGCTTATCTCTTCGGGGGGAGCACTGCGGCAAAGGAAGAGGAGAACTGTCTCTGGGAGAATAGAGGCAGAAATGCACACGCACGCGCCTTCAGGCAGGCGTGCTGAAGGCTCGCATGTCCCTTCATGCACACAAACTTGTGCACACACCCACCATACTCACTCTCACGGTCGAGAGTTTTGCACCGTGGGCTGCGATTCGATGGGCATTAATGCTAAGCTGCCAAATCAGCCAGCAGATCCCATGCGTGTGCATGCGGGATGAGATACGCATTTCTGTCAAACTAGGCAGAGCCACCATGGGGAATGCTCTCCGGTTTATTCTTTATTGCATGCTGCAGCACAAGACAATACCTCATGCATAAAGCCTCACAGGAAAAGGAAATCTGGAAGATATTTTAAGCAAATTTACACCATCAGAGTTAGCCTTATGTGTTCAGCACTTTATGTCAGGTAGCTACAACTTTTTTGGTACCATACAAGAGTTACCATATTACTGAATCATTGCCTCTTTCTCTCAGGAATACTGCATTCACATGCAAAACTAATTTACTTACACACAGATTTACGAGCATGCCTAGACTCCCAGATGTTTGCAGAACACTACAGAGAGAATCCCCGCAGGTCTGTTGTCAGAACTCTCCAGGAGTGAAGCAGGACGAAGATGCACACTGTAATTTAAAGCTTTTTGCATTTGATAATTTTTGTATGTACAAACTTACACTCCTCTGTGGACATGTGTGTGTGTGTGTATTTGTATGCAATATTTACCCATTTATCTAAGCTACTGATAACTTTAAATACCAACTTATCTCTTCCTTTTTTCCAGTACCACTGTATGCATTCCTTTTCTTTGCCTTCCCCTTCTCTAACCCCAAGCTCTTTTGTGGGACCTATTTTACAGCATTGAAACACTGCTGTAGAAAAATGCCAATGTCTTACAAGGTAATGACTGCTTTCTTACAGAAAGGAGTCATCATTTAACAGTTGTCAACAGTTGTTGCGAAGCAGCAAATAGCTGAGCCTGTAAATCTAGAATGAGCAGGGAAAGCTGGAGAAATTCTGCCTCGACTTTTAACTCCACCTCCAGGTTGCAAAGGGTTTAAGTCAGTATGTGTAAAACCCTAGAGCAATAATAACAGAAGTCAATTACCACTTGCTCATAGGTCATTTCTTAACATATACAACCTTATCTAACAATGATATATATGTGTGTGTGAATATTAAAGTTGACAGCTCACAGCGATCAGCTATTAGCTAATGGTACTAATACTGTAATTCTTTGGAAAATATTCCTCCCTCCATGGTAAAGATTTCCATTTTTACAATATTTTTTAATTACTAAGGAAAGTTTATACTTTTTCACAGAATATTAATCTAGTTGAAAGTTCAGTTTTCTGACAAAAGGTGTTTTGAAAGAAAATTTTTAACCAAAAGGTGTTTTGAAAGAAAATTTTCAACCAGTCTAAGCAGGGTGTAGCAGAGCCAAGAAAATCAGATTCTTTTGCTGTTTCCAGACTCGGCAACCATAGAATAATCATAAAAACCTAGTATTTTTAAAACTGCCTCTCATTCATGCATTTAGAACAATTTACAGTACAGGTTAGGAAACCAACAATTCAGATACTTCCTAATCTCACAGCAAATTTAAGTACAACTTTCACTCTGTCCCTCTGCCCTGCCACAAACGAGGAATTGGCTTCATACTTCAGTAGTCTAAAACCACACCCACCTTTCTGTTCCTGTTTGATATCTCCTCCGTTTGAGCTCTTGCAGCTGGACACAGCATGGGAATATATTAGTCTGCAAAAGCCTCTCAAAATAGATAGTATTATAAGTAAACACCAGAAGTGAAGCCCAAACCAAACGATATGATTCAAAGATGGAAAGATGACATGCAGATTCTCAGAGCTTAAATTTACCTAAGAGATTTTGATGCCCAAATCACTCTAGGAATTTGATGTTCAGCTCTCCTTCCCTCCCTCTGTCTCGGTATCTGATGCTCTTTTTCTTCAATAAAATCCTATCAGGAAAAAAGATTTCTTTTGAAGTACAAGCAATTAAGGACCTCTTTTCAGGTCTGAGCCACAGCCCAAAGACCAAGATCAATGGGTGTTTTTCTGTTCAGGGGATCTCAATAGTTCCCTGAGCACTCGTGCTTACCACTTTTTAGAATCAATCTGGAGTACTAGAAAGAAAGAAAAACTGTCCTAGAACTGCAGCAACATGCCATTTCACAGAATCACAGAATCACAGAATCATATAGGTTGGAAAAGACCTTTAAGATCATCGAGTCCAACCATAAACCTAACACTGCCAAAAACCATCACTACACCATGTCTCTAAGTACCTCATCCAAACGTCCTTTAAATACCTCCAGGGATGGCGACTCAACCACTTCCCTGGGCAGTCTGTTCCAATGCTTGATAACCCTCTCGGTGAAGAAAAATTTCCTAATATCCAGTCTAAACCTCCCCTGGCGCAACTTGAGGCCATTTCCTCTTGTCCTATCACTTGTTACCTGGGAGAAGAGACCGACCCCCACCTCTCTACAACCTCCTTTCAGGTAGTTGTAGAGAGCGATGAGGTCTCCCCTCAGCCTCCTTTTCTCCAGGCTAAACAGTCCCAGCTCCCTCAGCCGCTCCTCATAAGACTTCTGCTCCAGACCCTTCACCAGCTTCGTTGCCCTTCTCTGTACGCGCTCCAGTACCTCAATATCCCTCTTGTAGTGGGGGGCCCAAAACTGAACACAGTATTCGAGGTGCGGCCTCACCAGTGCCGAGTACAGGGGCACAATCACTTCCCTAGTCCTGCTGGCCACGCTATTTTTGATACAGGCCAGGATGCCATTGGCCTTCTTGGCCGCCTGGGCACACTGCTGGCTCATATTCAGGTGGCTGTCAACCAACACCCCCAGGTCCTTCTCTGCCAGGCAGCTTTCCAGCCACTCTTCCCCAAGCCTGTAGCGTTGCATGGGGTTGCTGTGGCCCAAGTGCAGGACCTTGCACTTGGCCTTGTTAAACCTCATACAATTCACCCCAGCCCATCGATCCAGCCTGTCCAGGTCCCTCTGCAGAGCCTGCCTACCCTCCAGCAGATCAACACTCCCACACAACTTGGTGTCGTCTGCAAACTTACTGAGAGTGCACTCGATCCCTTCGTCCAGATCATTGATAAAGATGTTAAACAGAACTGGCCCCAACACCGAGCCCTGGGGAACACCGCTTGTGACCGGCCGCCAACCGGAGTAAACTCCATTCACCGCCACTCTCTGGGCCCGGCCGTCCAGCCAGTTCTTTACCCAGCGAAGAGTACACCCGTCCAAGCCATGAGCAGCCAGTTTCTCCAGGAGAATGCCGTGGGAAACCGTGTCAAAGGCTTTACTGAAGTCTAGATAGACAACATCCACAGACTTCCCCTCATCCACTAGGCGGGTCACCTTATCATAGAAGGAGATCAGGTTGGTCAAGCAGGACCTGCCTTTCCTGAACCCATGCTGGCTGGGCCTGATCCCCTGGTTATTCTCTACATGCCGTGTGATAGCACTCAGGATGATCTGCTCCATCAGCTTCCCCGGCACCGAGGTCAGGCTGACAGGCCTGTAGTTCCCCGGGTCCTCCTTCCGGCCCTTCTTGAAGATGGGTGTCACATTCGCTAATCTCCAGTCAGCAGGGACTTCCCCAGTTAGCCAGGACTGCTGGTAAATGATGGAAAGGGGCTTGGTGAGCACATCTGCCAGCTCCTTCAACACTCTCGGGTGGATTTTAAGACATTCCACATTAAAACAAACTCTTCCACATTAAAACAAACTCTGCTTGCTTTCCTCCATTTCTCCAAACAAGAGGCTTCTTGACATTTGTCTACTATGATGAAATAAACTCTCTTCTGCCAGCAAGAAAGAGGTCCCAGTTATGATGTCTTCAGACATGATTTAGAACCTCGAAGAACATAGAGTTCCAGCTAAATTAGCTGGTAACACAGCTTGGCTGGACATCATGGGGAGGATGAACAAATAATATTAAAAATGGGCTGTGGTTACATCTGGGATTTCTAGAGGAAGGATAACCTGACTGGAGATATTTGCCATGTGGGAAACCTAGACAAGGACTATAAAATCCTCAAAATCTCATTTGGCAAAATAACCTGGCAGGAGAAGAGGAAACACCCAGGAAAACCTGACTTATGATAACCCTGTCAATATTCTGTTAGCAACGGTTCAGATACTACAGCCTACAGTAATACAATAGTTTGAACAATTTCTGTAGCAGTATCCCATGTTTTTTGTAAGGGCCTTATGGCATTTCTAGAGTACGTAATCTACCCTGCAAGCGAACTAGCATCCATGGAACGTATTACATTCCACAGCCCATCTCAAATAGCCAGTTTAGCTGTCTTAAGGCAAGGTTCTGCCTGGAAAACTGTGATTGAAAAATGGTACGGCCAGGCACCAAACTGAGGAAAAAACAAAAATGTTTCAGTCCAGAACAAAATATGCTCAATTTACGTATAGAGGAGTTTAGAGTATGTCTTTAAATAAATGCTAGTCCAACATGCTCACCACGAGCTTTGATAAACAAGTTTGAGTTCTTTCCATCTGGTGCCCCACCAGGAGTGATAATGTACAACAGGCTGTAAGGGGCCCATTTTGTCTTCCGTGTAAATCTATTGCCGTCAGTGGTACTGGTCAGGAACTATCGACTAGAGCAATATGAGTCACTGATCCTCGTGCAAATATGAATAATCCTTTTGAAAACTGATCTGTGCCCAGTAGAACAGCTAGGGTATGCAACAGTTGCACAATCATTTTCCCAGCATTGCCCAGGGAAGTTCATCATATTTGCATTTCTAAGCAGACAACAGAAACACTTCCACAAGTCTATTAAGATTCCTGCAAAGATGGGAAAGGGAAGAAAGAAAAGAAAGAAGTCTGTCTCGTTTGACTGGGGGACAGGAAAGAACACTGCATTACATAATCTATTAAATGTTCCAAGCTTTATTTCACATTAAAGCTCAATGCCAATGGTGTTATATGTGTGTGTGTTTTTGTAAAAACCTGTGTAGCTGTTCTGGCAGATCTACACTGATCCATTGCCATATTTTTTTTTCCCAGTGGTTCAAATCTCTGACATCAACACAGTGCTCTAGTACAACGATACTGGACTAAAACAGTTTAATTTGCAGTGCTAATCTCTGAATTGTTTTTCCTGTGGTTTGAGAGTGAAAATTTGGCACACCAAACAGGCCACAAGATCACCCAAATTAAACTTCATCCAAACAATTGAACCCACTCCTGTAAACACAGTAAGCAAATTTATATCCAAGCATTTGGATTTACATTGTCTTGGATTATCTGCTAGCATATATAGAACATGATAAAACAGATGATTACTCAATCACTGGCATAAAATGGACCTAAAATATATATGTCAATATTGGTTGGCAAGTTCTGCATGATCCAGAGGTTCCCTTTAACGTGTACATTTGACCTTTAGATTTGTGAAAGAAACTGTTTTCTTCTAGTCGTGGGTGTTCACAGATTACTCCCACTGCATAGTAAACTGCTTTCCATGATATTTTAATAGCACTGTGGTGTTACAAATACATGTGTAACTATAGTATCATTTTGCCAGAATGCATTTAAGGAGTATGCTGAAATATGTATTGCAATGGCAAATGGTGACAAGAATATAATGGCCACACGCATTGGGGGTGCTTTCTTTGGAGATTTAATGGGTCATTTCTTAAATATGCATGAAGCGGTAAAGCTCCATTGAATTCAGTGGAAGGAGGATAAGCTGCATTGGATGAGGGTCTCGCTACATCTCTATAAATCACTGAGGGAATTTTTTAACACTGGATCTGATCTAGACATTCACTTGGTGTAAACATCTGGAAGATACTTCTGTTTTATGTTGGTGTGAGAGGAGTATCAAGCTCTCTCTTTCAAGGTTTTTGAAAGTTTTAAGGCTTTTAAAATCTGACATCCTTCCCATCTTGTTAGCCTCCACCTCCTACCCATCTCTCTGTTACTGTTTTGAGGAACTGGGAAGCTCAATGGGATGGGATGGAATTTCCTTTCAGTTCTCCCCTGCAAGGCACAGGGCCGGGAACAGAATAAAAGCTCAGACTCAGCAACCGCTGTCTTTGTTTTCATTGTGAGAGAGCAGGATGATGAAGAGTTCAAAATAAGGCTTTCAGCTCTTGTCACAGATCTTCTCAGGCCGTGGGTCTGTTTTCTCTCACAAGGTTTACATCAGTGTGAGCACTGACATCATGTTACTTATCTCCCTTGGAACAGGCTGAGGTTCCACACAGAGCCTTCCTCCACTCCTTCCTTTTAACCTCCAGAATCAGCATTTGCTGCAGTCCTTTCCAGTTCTGTTCTGTGGAACCCTCAGTGGTTGTCAGTGTAAGCCATAGTCTTCAATCCCCACCTTGCAGACAATGTCTGCCTTATGAGACCTTCCAAGATTACGCCTTCCACATGACATTCTACAGTTAAAGCCCAGGCCAACCGAGGAGAGAAGAGCGGTGGCCTGCAGTGAGGTACATGCTCAGCATTGTCGCCCGAAGGCCAGCATAGTTGAAGGGACACAGACATAACTGCATCTGTGCTGAGCAGTAGCCAGAGAGGGCAAACCTTTTAAGCAGGTCTTTAATTTGAAGGAGCCCAACTGAAAGGCGTCCTGTCTCTGGATGCAGCCATCACCTGTTCCCTGCTTGCAAGATGTTGGCATACACACGTGTGGCCTTGTTGCACAATCGGATGCATGGCATCTCGTAGGATAGGACCCAGAAATGCTTGAGCTGTCTACCTTTTCTCCGAGGGAATCTATGCACACAGATGCTACCGTACTTCCATGGCGCTCCCCCTAAGAAGTCTGTGGCAATGCTGTACACAGCAACTGCCTGTAATTTTCTCTTGCTTCTCCCCTCTAGTTGCAGAAGGATTTGCGCAAAGCTAGTTTGTTCCTTACAGCATGGGCCATGTTCTCTGTGCAGGTGCACCACTGTGTTTACAACTGGAGTAACTCCAATGACTGCCATTTACTCAGGTTACTGCAAGTTGGCCCTGAGATGAAGCATGGCTCTTGCTGCCTCCTCCTCCTAACATAATCTTTAAGGATATAAATTACAACTGTGTCCACTGTGACTACTGAACTAGAGGGTAATCAGGTTTAGCACAGTAATATGGATGATTTAAAGTCATGGGTTCTTATGCCTGTTATCAGTCTAGTTCTAAAGGTCTGACCCAGGTTCTGTTTACCTCTGGTGTAAATCTAGACTAATTCTATGTGCTAAGTGGAATTAAGGTTGTAAAAAGCTGAATGAGAAGAGAATCAGCATGTAGGTATCGAAGGCAATGGACAGATGTCCCCTTCAGGATTCTGCTATTTCAGTGATAGGGGATATCACCTCCAGCTTTTCATCAATCAACTGCAACAATCTGGCAAACTTGAGCATGGAAAAAGAAGCCTTTCCACTACCTATGAGAGATATTCTACCATTATACTTCAATTCTATGTGAAGAAGTGAGGTCTGTTCATGGCTTGAAAATAGGACTTGGAGGCAGAACTAGTCCTCTCTGGCACATTTTCTTTGTATGGCTTTGAGGAAATCATTTTACCTCACACTTCATTTTCCCCTTCTGTTAACTTAGGTCATTGACACTATTTTGGCATTTACCGATACTTGTGAGTGTTCCTTAATTAACAGGGCAAATGAGGAATCATAGATTCATAGAATCGTTTAGGTTGGAAAAGACCTTTAAGATCATTGAGTCCAACTGTTAACCTAACACTGCCAAGTCCAGCACTACACCATGTCCCTAAGCACCTCATCCAAATGTCTTTTAAATACCTCCAGGGATGGTGACTCCACCACTTCCCTGGGCAGCCTGTTCCAATGCTGGACAACCCTTTCGGTGAATACATTTTTCCTAATATCCAATCTAAACCTCCCCTGGTGCAACTTGAAGCTTTTTCCTCTCGTTCTATCGCATGTTACTTGGGAGAAGAGACTGACATCCACCTCATTACAACCTCCTTTCAGGAAATACCTATTTACACCAGCATATTAACCAGTGGCATATACAGAGTTAATTTTTTTTTTGTGCATTTTGCTGTGAATTATATCAGAGTGAGGATTCATTCCACTCTGTAGATACTTAATTCTCTTTGACATGGGCTCCGTAACTTAATTCTGTAGCACAGTAAAGATAATGGCTTATTCTGCAATTGGTTTACACAGAGACACTTCTGATAGTGGTCAGTGTCTTACAAAAACCCTGATGCGATAAACTGTAACACAAGGCAGCTACTCAGTAAAATTAAAGCCAAATATAGTTTCTGCCTTTCTGAAATATTTTGAGAGGAAGGAAAGAAGTGGAGGGCTGTCATACTAAGAGCCTCTACTTTCCATGTTTTTATAAAACCTGTGGGTCACTGCAGTTGTTTTTCACCTGGACAGCTGCATCTGAAGGCCTGTAAGGCTTGAGAGATTAAATGCATTGCAAGTGTAAGAGCGGAAAGACACCTAAAGACAGCGTGACCTGGATTCCTTCTTTCAGTTCTTAGAAAACCCTGAATTTTGGTAATGATATTACATAATGGAAGTTAGGAGTACCCTTTTCCTAAACAGAAATATTTACGCAACACCTAGCATATCACCACTCATTTACTCATAAGGGTAGAGCTTATTCCTTTTACCAAATAGGATTCAACTCCTACGATGGAAGCACCATTTAGAGGCCCTTCCATTTTGCACTAAAACCCAAGACAGTCAATTCAACTACTCTCACAACCCCAACAAGAGAAGCCATGCCTGGATTTACCTCTGCTGACACGGTCGCCATGAACACATGATACCTTAATTACAGCAGGTTGCCGCATAGAAAGTTTAAAGTTAGTCTGTCCTGCAGGCAGAATTCTACAACATCCCTACAGCAAACTGCTCTCTTCATGGAATTTTTACAGAAATCCCTACTGTACTTCCCTTAATCAGAAAATGCTTGATAGCCTCCTGAAATCTCTAGTTCTGTAGAATATATAAACACATGATTTAGCTGCTTTGGCCCAGCAGTGAAAGCTTCTTATCTCTCCTCCCAAAGGCAAAAAAATTTAATCAGACACCAAAACATGCAAGGCCAAATCCCCCAAGGTGCTGAGCACAGCCTGAAACATGCTGGAATACCCAGCCTGCTCTACTCAAGACAACACATTTGATCCCCCTCTTTTTAATATTACTATTTACTTATTTGTATGATGATAGCACAAGGGAAACTCAGTCATGGGCCAGAACTCCATTTGTGTTAGTGCTAAACAACCAGCAAACAACAGGCTATTCCCTGTACGATACAAGCGTATGACAACAGACAAATAGCGATGCAGACAAACAGCATTGGTCTGTGACCTCAACACTGCCAAATTTGGTCTCAAAAATGCTATCATACACAATGTGAAGAGCAGAGCCATTCACCCAGATGCTAAGCATGGTCTGCATAGGGCCAGTAAAAGGTGTCCACCGCTGTCACAGATATGCAAGATCATGCGAATTCTACTCTGGGCACCACCATTGCAGCTAAGATGCTTCTCTGCCTTTCACTTCTCTGAGCAACTTGGCACAGCAGCTTTCCATTGGCTTTGGTAGGGCCCACCAATAAGTGACAGTAGCAGTTGCTAGGACGCTCAGCTCACCCTGAAGTTCAGGATAACTGAGCAGAGCTTCTTGCCAGGCACATTTAACATTCCTTCCAGGCCAGCTCAGTTCATGGGAGGTAGCATCCTACAAACTACCGCAGTATCCTTATGCTCAGAACTTTCAGTTACTTCCAGTACTGAAAAGGCCACTTCCTCCTTCACCAGATGATGGAAAGTTCTGCATTCCTGCACACTAAGCAGATAAATATCTGCTTGCATGGTACCTTCTGAATTTCTGAAAAGTGTCTAGTTTGCAAATGGCGTAGCCTGTTTCACAAGTGCTACTGGCACATGAGGTCTCGATGCTGTCTTCGAAAGAACAGTCCCCAGAGTAAGTCATTGCACCAGTTCATGTCAACTGGATCCTGCAGTGAGATCCAAAAGGGCAAAAGCAGATGCTGCTGCTTTTCCAGTTTTAGATCTTTATTTTTTGAAAGCAGTGCTCTGAACTTAAGAGATAATCAGCCAGTCTGGTACTTGCAGGAAAGGATTTATTCCTTGCTTATTTAGTGCACCATGGAACAGAAATGTGACATCTTGCATGCTCCTTAATCAGAGAAAGTTTGAAATGGACGAATGCCCTCACTGGCTTTTTTGTCTTTATATTTTTTTACTCCTGCAATATGCTCCTTCTCTCAGAACTGCTTTATGCTTTGGAGTGAAGTATAACAATGTAATATGTTTCTGTTGCTTTTTTTGAGTCCAAATAGCACCCCCAGAGTATGCCATATGCCACTACACATAAAATGGTGTAACTTTTGAAGGTAGGAAAGCCACACAGCCTGTCAGCTTCACGGCTACGCTGTTCATGTTGTAGCTGGTATGTGGATAGAAGACCCATATGTCTGAAGCTGGTAACTAAGCACCTTTCCCCACCCTCAAATTCACAACAAAGCTTTAAAAAAACCCTGGCGAGACAAGGTAAATCTTAGTTTCTACCATCTTTGACCTACTTACAATGTGGTCAGAAGAGTCTTTACACCATTGAGCATATCACCTGACACAGTCTCATCAAGGTACAGAACCTGAGAGGGGCTTAAACAAATCCCCACATCAGACCTTCTTTAAACATTGAAATAACCCATTTCCAGATCTGGACTTGCAACTAGACTACTGGGCCCATAGAAAAGATTATTTCTAAGCTTCAGTTTCCTTCCCCAAGTAGCCTCAGAAAGACCTTGTGAGTAAGAGCATAAAGCTGCCATTGCAGAATTGGCTTCAATCAGGTATTATTACAGCAAGCAGCTGCTAGGGATTTATCAAGGCATACACAATTACAGTCAGATATTCTGGCTCGCAGGGTTTTCTAACGAGCCCTTCATCATTTTTTTTATAAGAGTCAAATCACTGCAGACAAGACAATGACAACTAAGTACTTACAGTACTGTGTCACTTTGCATTTTACAACATATTTACAATATACGAGAGATTAATTATGGAAACAGTGAGGTCACTAGCTTTATCACTTGAAAACCCTACAAACCTAGAATAAGTCAGTTGAACCCTGGGCAGAACTGCCCTCCTCATCGTTATAGACATCAGCACCTTAAGGACAGTAAAGTTTTCCAGGAGAGGCAGAAGCCAAGCTGCCAATTTTGTTGGCTGTAACATATCACATCACTGGAGTACTGTCATTCCCCAGGAAATAACAGTATAATTTATTCACTCCTCACTAACAAGCCATGACTCTGCCTAACATCAACATGCTGTGCACCATGTCCTAGACAGGTGGGTGGTTACTGCTGCTTTGGTGACTGAAGCTTTCTTTAATCCTCACATTTACCACAGATGGAAGGGTAAGCCAAAGTAAAAACACCATAAGGAGAGACATACCACATCGCCAGGCAGCACTGGCAAAAGGACATGGACAACCAATGCTGTCCCTAGAAACTGTGAGGCTGAGGCACCTCAACAGCAGAAGCTGGCTGTCCCAAAATACTCTTCTTTGCTGGGACAAGTTATGTATTGACACCACAAGCCCCTCTGCTCCTGTGCCAACTCTGCTCATTTGTGTGGTAACACAAGTCCCCACATACCAGTACATACATATATCATCAACAACTTTTTCCTCCAGCGTCTTTTGTGAATGAGGATCTTAATGGAGGGAGACCAGAGTCCTTGTCCCTACAAACTCTCTATCTAACAAAAATTTCTTAATCTTGGCCGCCTTCTCTCCTTCTCATTGCTAGCAGAGCTGTTCCTGATTTACTCCACTGCAGCATGTAAGCAAGCAGAATCAAGCCTGCTGTTCAAGTCAGAAAGAGTGAGCCTTGTCTCCCACAACACAGAATCTCCTCACTTCAACCAGAGCAGAGAGGGGGAGGATCAAGCCTTTTGGATACAAGAATGTTGCTGCTTATCCCATCTTCTATTGGGCAGGTTTGTTTTCAGAGTTGCTGGGGCTGGGGATGGTGCAGGGCCATATTCAGTGCTAACAAGAAAGCTCATTCCATGAATAAAGAATGACCCAAGACAAGCAAACCAGCAGTAGAATAAAAAACCCAGGATCACTCCATAGCCTCTAAGGACAAAACTGGGTCTTTATTATGCCAGAGGTGAATCCAGTTGCATCAGAATTCATCCGTCCCAGGAGAGAAGCATTGAGATAAGAATGCAGTGAATCCACAACAACAGAAAGCGTTCCTGGTAGGGGTGATCTCTCCTGACACTGTGTCTACTCCTCCCCAGCTAGCCACAGGGAGGGAAGGAGAGACTTCTTCCATTTTCAAATTCAACACTGTCCTGATAGCCCCCATTGTTATAAAAAAGGTATATGCTCCTCAACAGGTAATGAGTAAACTCAATGAACTCAATGAACATTGGAAGTGCATGAGCTTAAGCAGTTGGATTGATCTTTGCAGCGCATGCGATTGTCTTATATTTTAAGTTCTTTAAGGTCAAAATGACTAGGCAATTGGGTAAAACCTTGCAAAAATCATAGAATCATAGAATAGTTTGGGTTGGAAGGGACCTTTAAAGGCCATCTAGTCCAACCCCCCTGCAATAAGCAGGGACATCTTCAACTAGATCAGGTTCCTCAGAGCCCCATCCAGCCTGACCTTGAATTCGTTTCCAGGGATGGGACATCTACCACCTCTCCGGGCAACCTGTTCCAGTGTTTCACCACCCTGATGGTAAAAAATTTCTTCCTTATATTTAGTCTAAATCTGCCCTCTTTTAATTTAAAACCATTACCCCTTGTCCTATCGCTACAGGCCCTGCTAAAAAGTCTGTCCCCATCTTTCTTATAAGCCCCCTTTAAGTACTGAAAGGCTGCAGTAAGGTCTCTCTGGAGCCTTCTCTTCTCCAGGCTGAACAACCCCAACTCTCTCAGCCTGTCCTCGTAGGAGAGGTGTTCCATCCCTCTGATCATTTTTGTGGCCCTTCTCTGGACCCGCTCCAACAGGTCCATGTCTTTCCTGTGCTGAGGACTCCAGAGCTGGACACAATACTCCAGGTGGGGTCTCACCAGGGCAGAGCAGAGGGGCAGGATCACCTCCCTCGACCTGCTGGCCACACTTCTTTTCATGCAGCCCAGGATATGGTTGGCCTTCTGGGCTGCGAGCGCACATTGCCAGCTCACGTCCAGCTTTTCATCCACCAGTACGCCCAAGTCCTTCTCCGCAGGGCTGCTCTCAATCCCTTCATCCCTCAAGCCTGTATTGATACTGGGGATTACCCTGACCCAGCTGCAGGACCCTGCACTTGGCCTTGTTGAACCTCAGGAGGTTCACATGGGCGCACTTCTCGAGCTTGTCCAGGTCCCTCTGGATGGCATCCCATCCTTCAGGCATGTCAACCGCACCACTCAGCTAGGTGTCTGCAAACTTGCTGAGGGTGCACTCGATGCCACTGTCTGTCATTGATGAAGATATTAAACAGTACTGGTCCCAATACGGACCCCTGAGGGACACCACTTGTCACCAATCTCCATCTGGACATTGAGCTGCTGACCACTACCCTCTGCATGTGACCATCTAACCAATTCCTCATCCACTGAACAGTCCACCCATCAAATCCATAACTCTCCAATTTAGAGAGAAGGATGTTGTGGGGGACCGTGTCAAAGGCCTTACAGAAGTCCAGATAGACGACATCTGTAGCTCTTCCCTTGTCCACTGATGTAGTCACTCCATCATAGAAGGCCATTAGGTTGGTCAGGCAGGACTGGCCCTTGGTGAAGCCATGCTCGCTGTCTCGAATCACCTCCCTGTCCTCCATGTGCCTTAGCACAGCTTCTAGGAGGATCTGTTCCATGATCTTCCCAGGCACAGAGGTGAGGCTGACAGGTTGGTAGTTCCCAGAGTCCTCCTTGCTACCTGTTTTAAAAATGAGTGTTTCCCTTTTTCCAGTCACCGGGGACTTCACCTGACTGCCACGGCATTTCAAATATCATGGAGCGTGGCTTGGCAACTAGAGCAGCCAATTCCCTCAGGACTCTGGGATGCATCTCGTCAGGTCCGATAGACTTACGTATGAGTACTGAAAATAACTGTGGAACCGTTCATTTCCCCCCCTTATTTGCCAGAGGATACTAAATTGGAATTACTACCCCGATATCGGATTATTTTTTTGTATCCTTCCAAACCTTCCTGCGTATGATGTGATTTGACCCAAATAGGAGACAGGCTCAAGAAGAAAGCCAGACATGCAAAACTGTGTGGCTGTTCTTGCTTGCTCTGATAAATATCATGGCTGGAGCTAGGGTAGCTTCTCTGAAAAGATGACTGGATTTATCATGCTATCAGATAGTTTACTAAAGATAAATATGCTCTTATTCAATGGTATTGTAATAAAGCACATAAATTAACACAGTGCTTTGGAATTATGCAGATTTGTATCAACCAAACATTTGGCCTGTGGCCCAGATAACGAGCAGGGATAGGGCAAACCTGTGCATTGTAAGTAACCCACGGGATCAACATCTCCCTTTCCCAACACACATTCTTTCCATTTTTGGCTTCCTTCCCAATTGGAAAAGCAAAATTGAGACAGTAATGAAAACAATGAGACACGATACATTGATTCAAGGATTCCAAGTGCTCCTGGCCCATATGCATCTTCCATGTCCTTTTTGGTCATCAAAAGCCTTTGAAATAAGGAGGAGCTCAGAGCAATGCTCTCAGGCATGAGGAAAGAGACCATGTGAGACATGTGAAATGGAAAGATGGGTCTGCAAGACAGGGACACCTGGAAAGCCATATTGTAAGAGTGCAAAACCTCTTTCCTCAGCGAAAAGATACATTCTGATAATTTCCTCATCAGTTACTTCCATCACACACAAGGCAACATAGTTCCACTCATTTCTCCAGTTCCAGTGTAAAACTGGCCAATTTTTTTTCCTTTGCTTTCAGGGCTCAAACTGGCAAAGTGCACGTTAAGGTTAGAGGCTTGACAAACTCCAGAGCAACTAGAAAGTTCTCCTAGGTTATAGTATCATTTACTGATAGAGCTTTATCTCCGCTGATGACCCTATTACTGTCCATGAAGTCAAGCTCCTCTGCTTACAGGTTTGTTAAGAGCAGTCTTCTAAAGGACACACTCCCTTGGCCTTCAGGGACCAGCATAAAACTCACATACACTTCCCTGTGTTTTCAGGAGACTAAGACTCTGGGTGGTTGCCAACACAGGTGAGAAAAGGATAGATGGATCTTATTGCTCTGCAGAACAGACGCAATATAGCAGCCTTTCTCTTCCATCCCCTCTGAAGTACATGACAACGCAGAGAAGACAATGAAAAAGACAGAAATTTGATGTGAACGCGCCTAGGAGTAATCAAAAAAAGATCCTCCTCTGCAATTTGACCTGAAAAGCACACCCTTCTCAAAGGAAGGAACTCCCATCTAAAAGGAAGTTCATTCAGAGTGAGGGAGGTCATGAATGTGCAGCATACAGTATATTCTACACCTATTCCTTATACAGACACTCATGGGGTTAAGAGAGATGATAGAGCTGATCTGATCTAACGGTACACTGTGGCTGAGATGGACAGCCAAGTCCCCTGTTACCATCCTCACTCCCACTGTTTGTGTCACACCGGCTCCAGGTTCATCAGAACACTTCATGAGCCAATTCAATCGTTTAATCCAGCAGAAAACAGTCCAAGTAAAAAAGAAACAGATTTGCTCTCTTCTGGGCTAGTAAGCTGAGTCAGCCCAGAATAGAGTCTGAAGAGCCCAGGAGCCAATGGAAGGAGAAGGAAAGAACTGGGTAGTACTCAGAGCAGCAACTGGGAAAGGAAGAAGACCACTTCCACTGGGCAGCAGTGAGCAGCTAGTCTGGTTCTTAGCATGCAGTAAGACTACCCTTGAATGGAGTCAGTTCCTCAGTCTCACCCTGCACAAGGCATGCTGATTAATTAGCGCACAGCAAATTTGTGATACCTCATTGCCCAGTAACTTCCAACGGCAGACACAGCTCTCACCACACTGGCAAAGCTTCATAAACCAATAGGGCGGCAGGGATCGATGCCAGCAGGGAAGCTGTCCCTGCCTTGGAAAAAAAAAATAATCAGAGAAGAGATGCTTTCCTTCAAGAATGGCGGTGAGATGCAACTGCTGTATTCTCTGACAGCTACCCACTGGGGTGGAAAATGTTTTCTCTGTGGGAAGGCTGCTTTCGGCAAGGTGTCAGAGAACAATGCTGTCACCAGCCTCGGCCACACTCATGTTTTCCATGTCTCTTTCTATCTTTTGTTCTCACGTAGTTACTTGTGCCTTTTATCTGGCTGGAGCAGGAGCCATTTATCTCCTGTGGTACGTTGCTTCCCAGGGAGAGTCTGCCTCTCCCTCTCCCTTTCCCTCTCCTCAACAGCTTGAAAACCATACCTTAAATTCTGTAAAGTGACCAAAGGCCTTGTTCTCTGCCATCAAAAGAGTCTAAAGGGTGTGCTGTGACAGGCGCTGGACAGTCCTGGTACTGGAAACCTCTGTACTGCTGCCAGCCAAAATTCTGCTTGTGAAGAGACTAAGACTGTATCTCTCCACTACCGCTCTCCACTGCCACCACCAAAAGAGCAGCGAGAATAAAGCAGGATCCTCAGGGTCTTGGTACTGAAAGCAACAGAGGATTAAAGAAGTGAGAACAGAAGCTAAAACGAAGCACTGAAGAGCAGGCAGTAGGATGAGGAATGGACGTGTGTGGTGTTGTATAAGCACCTGGCGTTTCGGTACATATGGGTCTATCCCATCTGCATTCCACTTACTCTTAAATTGGGCTGTGAGAATAAATTTAGTGTTGCCCACAGATGCTTAATCCCTTCTTATACGTGCCTTTTCCACTTGGCAAGGAAGTGCTATCTCCAGCTAAAAGCTGAAGGTAAAGCTGTCGTTGGTTTTTCTGCACAGACTAACAGGTCAGTCTGTGTTGCCTCCCTCTGGTGAGGAAAATCCTCAGAGTATTTTTGAATCATTGTTTTTCTGCCATTGCTGGGGCAGAGCAGAAGCACAGTGGCTAACCTCAAAGAGAACTCAGTTCAGGGCTCCTAATTCTGCAACATTAATGACTGAGTTTTGCAGGTACGGACACTTCGCCTTAGCAAACGGTGGCCTGACAAGGACTGGCAAATGGAGAAGTTCAGAGAGGAGCCAGGACATACCCGATTTCCACAGAATCTGCTGTCTTCCTGCAAACAGATGACCTTCAAATACAGCCAGGTGGCAAGCACACGGGAACACTTGAAAGTTTCAGAGGAAAAACATGCCAGACTTTTTATCCCAGCAGGCATCTGCTCATCCTCCTGCTGACTCTCCATTTCCCAGTCACCTGCAAAATGCCTTCTTTTGTAGAAGACTCCCATAGAAAGGCTTACCGCATGAGTGTTTATTGTTTAAGGGTTTAAGTCCAGAGAAAGGATGTCACAAATTCTGTCCCTTCTGGCAATCGGCCCTTAGCAAAAGGTTTCTCTAATGTTTAAACCAAGTGTCTGCATGGGTGTGCACTTCATACTGACAAGTGTTACTCCTGTGCGAGGGCAGTTCATGAGCCAATTTTGCAGCAAGTCTGCATTGGATCTGCAATGGAAGAACATTATTGTTTATATTCCTCTGACAAAGTAAATGCTCTTCAAATTATGCCAGTCCTTCCTCAGCTTATCCTAGTCCTGACTGCAATTTATATGCCAAAAAACATTGCTATTCCTCTCCCTGGCATTCCAGCTGGGAATCGATTTTCCCTGCAGGAAGTAGGTCATGTGGCAGTATCTTCGCTTTTGCCCATTTGTTCTTTGCCAAGCCCCATCCTCACATCTTCTTGTCCTCTGTCGATTCTGACGCGGTTGGCCATTTTCCACTCTGTACTGGGAAGCTGGCTAAAAAAAAGAAAACAATCAACCAGCTTCTGCTCATTGCCAGATGCTGTGCTTTGTAAAGATGGCTTGGGTGAGATCTTGCTGGCCAAGTCAGTAGCAGATTTGCCAGTGATGTACGGGATGCCACATCAGGCTTTTCCTGCAAGAAGCAGTCCTGACATTATAGAAAGCACCTTTTCATACTAACAACAACCACCACCAAGAATTGGTTCTGAAGGAGTCCAAAATGCACTGTACAAACTGGACGTAGAGGTGCAATGCATTAAGGGTGGGAAATGTTTCTTTCTTACTCATTTTCAAGACAGCAGTTTTCTTATTTTTCATGCCAGGCCAGATGCTTCTAAAACTACAGGCATAACTGCTTAATGTGGTAGCCTGAGTCGCTTCAACCACTCTGTCAGAGACATCCTCCCTGCGCTAGTCATCTTCATCCCTCCTCTACCTCAGTTCCCCTATATGCAGAATACAGCTAATAACATCCCCTCAGGTAAGGCACCTTCCGTTGACTGTCTTGCTGAATATGATGGTCAGCTGTTTTGGTCACAGACTATTTTTTACCCCGTGAATTACTAGGTGGCATCCGGCATAACTGGGAGCTCTCAGTACTCCTATAATAGAAGAAGTACTTGTAACACTGGCACCATGCATAAGGCAGCATGCCATCCTAACCACCAGCTTAACCCATCAGCTCTTGGCACATTCACAGGTTTAGGCTTGGAATCTTGATGACTATGACCAACCGCCAGGATACATGGCCAGCTGTTAGGATGTGATACTTTGCCAGCCCACATTGCTTCTTTCCCCTTCCTCTGACAGGTTCCAGGCTACCAGAGTTTAAGCAGCAACCTGCAAGACAGCTCAAGCCTTCCACAGGGGGAACGTTCCCTATGCCAGCAAGTGGTGCCTGGCATCTTCCACGGCTCACTCCTGCTTGCTGTCATTTGTATTCCAAAATTAATCCTCTAACCAATGAGGAGAAGAAGTTAGAGAACAAGATTCAAAGTTTTAGGTTGCTCCCAACAAGACAGTTTGGATTAATCAGCATATGTGTTTAAAACATACTATAATGACTGGCAGCGTCAAAGCAGAGCTGAAAAATACCGTTTGTAAAAGCACTGGATTAAGTGGGCAGCTTCACAGCATCAGGCAAAGCAGAGGGAATGACCGCATCACTGAAATGCGTATGTGTCCACTTGAACTCCGACTCAAAAAGATGCATACACCTGTGTCCAAATTTGCATCTAATTGGCTTTGTTCTTAAAGACAGATACTCAAGTGTTTTGCTGTACTTCAGCGTGACACAAGAAACGTAGACGTGCAGTGCCAAAGCAAGTGCAAACCACATCAACGCACATGCAAAAGACCAGAGGCTTTGCACTTACTCTGTGAAACATGATTACTACCAGAAGGCAAGTGCACACACAAAAAGATTGCCAGTGCCCTCAATGTGATTTGCCAGTGTGTCGCGTGCCAATCCACATAGCACACTGCAGTCATAATTCCGGAGCCCTTAAAATCAATTGTGCAGTACAGTTGCATAGGGTAAGTGTCAGATTTCCTTACTTCAGATTTGTTCCCCTTTGGACGTAATTTGTAAGTTTGTTTTATTTTATGAACTGTTTTAGTTCCTTGAGACTCTTTTCAGTCATGTTAGCAGACCAGTCAGAGCAGGGACTAGCAACTGGGCTCTGGTCTTCCCTCTGCCACTGACTTTCCAGCAATAATTGGGCAAGCTATTGAATCTCTGGGACTACTGAGGCTTAAAGGTCCTTTACACTCTTCTGCCAAAACTGGGGTGACAGGAAGTGGATGTGACTTCAGTTTGCTGTAAGGCTTCTTTAAAAAGCCAGGATCATATAAAGAAAGAAGTAGGTTCCTACTCCATAGTAGCTCAGATATGTTATTGGGTTCTGTGAACTGATCTTCCTGGACAGCACTGTTGATGACTTTTACATTTGGAATACAATTAAGCATTGCAGAAAACAAGCTGATATATCAGAGGACTTTCCACATTCCACCCTTTGGAAGTTACTCCTCTGCAGGGAAGCCTGGGATCATGCCTATCTTTTCCCACTAGCCAGCATCTGAAAATGGATGCCTGTCTGTTTACTCCCATCGGCCAGAGGAGGTAGCCCTCCAAAGCTGGTGGGGCTGTACCTGGATGAAACTGGTATAAGAAGAGTAGGGGAGTGCAGCCCACTGATCGTGGAGTTGTTCTGCCCAGTTGAGGAAGGGGATAGGCTCCCTTTCTTCTCACAATGATCTAGCAACTTGGTAAGTTTTAGCTGACCTTTCCATCCTTTGTTAAGTGTCACCATCCTTCCTCCCCCCAAGAGACACTGAGAGAGAAAGTGAAATACCATTTTTCCTTGCTTGTTTCAATAGCTTGCCTTTTCTCTCCCCTTCTTTGACCTGTAGCTTTTCTCAATCCTCTCCATGCCTTTTTCTCTATTACCTTATAAAATCACAGAATCACAGAATCATATAGGTTGGAAAAGACCTTTAAGATCATCGAGTCCAACCATAAACCTAACACTGCCAAAACCACCACTACACCATGTCTCTAAGCACCTCATCCAAACGTCCTTTAAATACCTCCAGGGATGGTGACTCAACCACTTCCCTGGGCAGCCTGTTCTTCCAATGCTTGATAACCCTCTCGGTGAAGAAAAATTTCCTAATATCCAGTCTAAACCTCCCCTGGTGCAACTTGAGGCCATTTCCTCTTGTCCTATCACTTGTTACCTGGGAGAAGAGACCGACCCCCACCTCTCTACAACCTCCTTTCAGGTAGTTGAAAAGAGCGATAAGGTCTCCCCTCAGCCTCCTTTTCTCCAGGCTAAACAGTCCCAGCTCCCTCAGCCGCTCCTCATAAGACTTCTGCTCCAGACCCTTCACCAGCTTCGTTGCCCTTCTCTGCACCCGCTCCAGTACCTCAATATCCCTCTTGTAGTGGGGGGCCCAAAACTGAACACAGTATTCGAGGTGCGGCCTCACCAGTGCCGAGTACAGGGGCACAATCACTTCCCTAGTCCTGCTGGCCACGCTATTTTTGATACAAGCCAGGATGCCATTGGCTTTCTTGGCCGCCTGGGCACACTGCTGGCTCATATTCAGGCGGCTGTCGACCAACACCCCCAGGTCCTTCTCTGCCAGGCAGCTTTCCAGCCACTCTTCCCCAAGCCTGTAGCGTTGCATGGGGTTGCTGTGGCCCAAGTGCAGGACCTTGCACTTGGCCTTGTTAAACCCCATACAATTGGCCTCGGCCCATCGATCCAGCCTGTCCAGGTCCCTCTGCAGAGCCTTCCTCCCCTCCAGCAGATCAACACTCCCACACAACTTGGTGTCGTCTGCAAACTTACTGAGGGTGCACTCGATCCCCTCATCCAGATCATTGATAAAGATGTTAAACAGAACTGGCCCCAACACCGAGCCCTGGGGAACACCACTGGTGACCGGCCGCCAACCGGAGTAAACTCCATTCACCACCACTCTTTGGGCCCGGCCGTCCAGCCAGTTCTTTACCCAGTGAAGAGTACACCCGTCCAAACCATGAGCAGCCAGTTTCTCCAGGAGAATGCCGTGGGAAACTGTGTCAAAGGCTTTACTGAAGTCTAGATAGACAACATCCACAGCCTTTCTCTCATCCACTAGGCGGGTCACCTTGTCATAGAAGGAGATCAGGTTGGTCAAGCAGGACCTGCCTTTCCTGAACCCATGCTGGCTGGGCTTGATCCCTTGGTTATTCTCTACATGCTGTGTGAGAGCACTCAGGATGATCTGCTCCATCAGCTTCCCCGGCACCGAGTTCAGGCTGACAGGCCTGTAGTTCCCCGGGTCCTCCTTCCGGCCCTTCTTGAAGATGGGCGTCACATTCGCTAATCTCCAGTCAGCAGGGACTTCCCCAGTTAGCCAGGACTGCTGGTAAATGATGGAAAGGGGCTTAGTGAGCTCTTCTGCCAGCTCCTTCAACACTCTCGGGTGGATCTCATCAGGCCCCATAGACTTGTGAGTATCTAAGTGGTGCAGCAGGTCACTCACCATTTCCCCCTGGATTATGGGTGCTCCAGTCTGGTCCCCATCCCTATCTTCCAACTCCAGGGGCTGGGTACCCATAGAACAGTCGGCCCTGCTAAAAATCTTTCTTTTGCCTCACTAGTCATCGCTTTTCCTACTACAGTCTTGTCATTTGGGACAACAGGAAGACTGCCTTTCAGGCCACTTCTTCCAGTAGTTTTTTAACATCAAGTTCCCAGCCAGAGGATCTGGGGGAGTGAAAAGGTGGGAGAGCTTGGAAGGTAGGAAAAGAAACCTAAATTACATCACATGAGTGTGATGGAATAAGCAGAACTGTATGGCTAATTTGGTCAACATTCACTACATCTTACAGACTCTGACAGGAGCATGCATGTGTCTTTGTATGACTGGTACTGTTTGTATGACTGGTACTGGCACTGCCCCTATATCACACGCAGGTGCACCCATGTGCATTTGTGAGCTGAAGCACGAGCTGGGGAATCCTCACCTGAAAAGAAGTTATTTCTAGACTCATCTTAAGTCATACTCATTTCAGACCTTGAGAAAACACAACCTACTAAAGTGGACTAATCTAAAAGCAAAGTAATCCACCAGAATTTATGCAACAAGGGTTTAAAGAGGTGCCTTAAGTGTAGAAAGACTTGGGATAGTTTAAATAACAGAAGCTGATTCTAAAATGGGATGATTTGAGTGCACGTGAATAATCGCCGCTCAGATGAGGTTTCACAGCCTGATGGCATGTGAAATTACAAGATTTTAGCAACTAAAGGAGCATAAACATTCTAAATATTAAAAATCAGTTATGTTCTTAGTGACTTATCTTGATCATTAGTTCTAATCTGCAAAGCTTATTTGAAAACAGCTGAAGATAACAATCACTTTGTGTGGGCTAATAGTCAAGAGTCCTCATAACTGACAGGCAACTTTTCTGCGTTATCCTTGCTTGGCACCGGGAATTATCACAACGCTGAAATGATGATGGCAGAAAGAAACAGAGTGCATGCACAAGGTATATGCCTGCAGATATATGTGCAATCACGTATATCCACAGGCAGCAAAAGGATCAGCCATTCCCCGATTTGTGCAAGGTCTTTCAGCTCCTTCGGCCCTGTTCACTCACCACAAGAAGTACTAACAATCTCTGTTACACTTCAGGGTGCCAAGCCGTGTAAAGGGTAACATTTAAGAGACAGCAGTTGCTGCCATGGCTGCAAACTTTGTTTTCTCAATACTGATCTCAGATAACGCTGAGGCCTGGTCATCCTCTCCTCAGCAAATCACTATCCGATCGTGTGTCTGACAGCGTTCCATGGGCAGTTCCAATTCTTTCCAGATCAGAGTTCTAGCTTTTCATGGCAGAAGGCAATCTGATACTCTGGCCTAGCTCCAGCTTACACAGGACTGCCAGCCGAGGGGAAGGCCTCAGCGATGGGACATTTTTTGTCAGCACCTGTCTCAAAGTGCTCTGTTACAGAAGAAGTGGAAAAAAATCTATGGTGACTTCACCAAAACCAGTTCCTTAATCACATCTCCTCCTTAGCACCTGCTTCACCATGCACAGCGTCTTACAATGTGTCTTATTATTAGCCATTATTTTCCACAGCACTCAGCTTACCCAGTCTGGGGGCCAGGGGTGACACCACTGGGAATTCCGAGACTGGGGCAGAGGTGGGCAAAAGGGAGAAGTAACTGCAAGTCTTACGGGACTCTGGTGCGCTGTGAGAGTGACCCAGGCCGGGGGTCTCACAGGCAAATTCCTGGGAGGGAGGATGAAAAGCTGCTACTGGATTTTGCATTTGAAAGGAGCAGGGTCGCCCAACACTATGAGAAGGGACAGCTCCATGGTTAGCATCCTGACGTTCCGTCAGGCTGGGACACCGCTGCATGCTTCCATGGCTGGGGAGCTTCCTCTGTGGAGCTGCCAAAAGCTGGCTAAAATGGCCAGTGCTTTGTTCCCAAATAAGCTAATTGCAGTCTGCTTTTGTCTTCATTCCAAGAAACACCTTTGTCGAGCATCTGGAGAGTTTCAGGAATGTCAAGAGACCAGTAGCATGCTGTTCTTGCTCATGCCTCGGGTGTAATCTACTGCTAGGTACCCCACTATCTCACTCTGCATTCCCCAAACACTTCATAAACTACTCCAGCTTCCATTATGGAATTCTTCGGGCTCTTTGACCATTTATCAGGCCAGGGCTTGATAGTGGCTTTCCTGTCTGATAATGCTGGTTGATGAGCTCCTCAAGCATCCTTCACAAACCCTCCACCACATTCCTGTGTACCACATAAAATTCCCACAGTTTGGATAGTGGCCTGACCAGTATGTCGGCTTCTCTCTTTTCCCAACTGGGGTTCCCTTTTTCCTGAATGCTCTGCTTTTCTGGCTTGTTATCCTTCCCAGCTTGCTATGATCTCTCCCTCTCTTTCTTGTTCTACAGCGAACCGATTTCATTATGCCTCCTTTTGGGGGGAGATTGCAAGTGTTAAAACATGCTCACAGCCTATGGCAAACTTGTACAAATTTGATACAGTCCCCAAGAGAGAGTGATCAGCTCTCTTCCTTCAACAGGATAATTTTAGCCCTTGGCTGCCATGGCATTTCAGCCTGCGTGACATAGGTGACACAGTTAACGGTCATTAAATCACTGACTATACCAGCAATTGGCAATAGAGTCAGACGTTTACCAAGGGCAGCCATGTAATATTTGCAATATGATTTCTGCAAGGCTGGGAAAGACTTCTACCAAAGACAGAACACAGACCTTGCATATTCGCATTAAACATAATGGAAGGAATGATCTGAAGCTACTAATCAAGGTAAATATGCATATGCTATGCTGGTAATTTAAAAGATAACAGGGCAAATTCCAGTCTCGGCTATAATACTAGGGTAAATGTGGAGTTATTCTATCAATTCCTGCAGAGTTACTTGAGATTTACAGTTGTGTCTCTAAAATCAGAATGCAGGCCTTGGTTTTGATTTTGAAGACTGCACATCTAAGTACTGGAGTACTGGATTTATTAGGATTTTCCCAGCCAACTTCTGCCAACAGCAATGGCAGTTAGGTGTCTTTTGGTTTTTGGGTGTTTTGGGGTTTTTTTGGTTGTTGTTTTTTAAATATCTGACCAGAAGTTAAACCAGAGCCCCAACACTCTGTTATGAGAAAGGACAGGGAAACTGAGTGGGTGAGGAGAATATTGGGAGAGGCATGCTATAAGTACATACGAAGGAATGTTAACAGGGAAACTAAAAATAAATGGGGGCTACAGATGAATCCTGATATAACTGCTTTGACCTCAATGGAGTCACATTTTGTTTCCACCGAGCCATTGCCTCCAGCTCTGGCTTCATATGTGATCCTTCATAAATAGCTAAACATGCTCTTATTCACTAGCTCTGTTCTCCCTTTATTGCTGTTCAGGGACTTCTGAGCTAAAAAAGAAGCTATCTCAGCTGCTTATAAATTTGCAGTCACAGAACTAGTGAGGACCGTGCAGGGAGACTACGTTTCAGCTATAGCAAGCCACTATAATAACAAGGATACCAGAGCATCATTTTGACATATTAAACTTTGGCACCGAAAACATGTAAAACTTTATGGCAGATACTAAACTTAAAGGCCACTTCAGTATATTCCCAGAAACCAGGTGTTCAAACAATAAAAGGGGGGCAGTGGTGAGATACAATCTCAAGGTGATTACCCTCTCTTAAATTCTTAAACTGTATTACCAGTGAAGTAATACAATGCTAAAGACTTCTTCTGACGATACACCTATCTATTTAATGTGAACCCGCTACAAGAACGAGCCTGAGCTTCCTGTTACCTAAGGCAGTACAAATGCACTGATATTACACTAGCATTCCTTGTTTCACCTCTCATATGCAACAATTATGTCCAGACCCTTCACAAAGTTCTGCTTCTCCAATATTGAACTCCATTCCTCTGCTTAACTGCATTGTTTAAATACAGACAAAATAAAGGACTGACTCCCATTGATGACAGTGGTATTTGGATGAATTGTAAGACCTTGACTGTAGTGTAGTTCAAGCGTACATAAAGAAGTGGGAGCTAATCTCTAGCCAGCACCAACTGTCCTAGACCATCTGAAGTTAGTAAAACTAAAAATATTTACATTCAGTGCAGAGTCGTTCCCCCAGGCATCTGTAGTATAACAGGATATAGCATGCTGATGATATAAGGACACAGGTAGCTCTGAGAGAGCTTCCACATCAGTGCTTTGGTCACAGTACCATAAATACTGGACACTTCACAGATTATGATCTGGAACACGGAGAGGCAATCAGTGTCCAGGTGGCCTTTATCCAGCTACTGGGAATGCTGGCTGGTTAACTGACAGACCAAACTAAGCGGTAAGTTATTTTGGGGGACGGCGGGAGGGTGCATTTGTACAGGCAGAAAGAGAACATACCATGGCCACCGCATACCCATAACTGTGCCTTGAGTTACCTAGCTGGGCACATACAGAGTTTGGTCCTCCATGATGGCTGGCATTCAAAAGCTGAGGCTTGTGTGACAGTGGATGCTGATTTATCTGGGAGTGCACAGAATTCAACATCAAAAAATGGAAGCGACTAGAAACCGTCTCCTTCCTCAGGCAACTATTTGAATAAGAGTTCCCATGCTTTTACCAACTATTTGAACAGCTAATCTGAGCATTTCACACTCGCGAGTAATCATGTTTTGCCTAAGCATAACGGTTCCCCCCATAGGTCATCAAGGTGGTTTAAACTCATGGCCTTCAGCACTGTCACGAGCCTTGCATGGCAGTGAAAAAAAAAACCTAAACAATTCTATAAAAGAGGATTGTTATCCTCTCATACGGGCCAATAAATGAGTAACAAAGGAAGGTGTTCTTTATCTAGGCTTACAAGAACATTCACAAAAAGAGGCAGAGAAAAGCACTCTCTTCTCATTTGTGTTTTGCTTCATCAAAACCCTTTGATCCGAGCTGTTGCTAAGAATTTCTTAGGCACTACCCAAGTGCTAGCACAAGCAACTGAAAGGCACTAGTCTAGAAGCACTGGACAAGCTAGCTGGACCCTGGTGAGGCATTAACATCAGAGCAATGAACGCTGAGATGCAGAGAGCGGCAGCATGCTCGCCAATGACCTAGCTTCAACTCATTTTATATAGAACTAAACTAATCCCTGATTCCTTAGATACATATACCTCCTCCTGTGAGTAGATCACTAAGTCCTTTAAGAAAGCCAAGATTTTCATCCTCATTTTACAGACAGGACAGAAACGGAAGCATTTTCTGAAGCGATCTGCCTACAGCACCAGTGGTTAAGCTGCTGGACAAGAACTCGGCTTTGTACAGTTCTCATTTAGTCCTCTAGCATCAGGCCTGAGCTTTGCCTCCATGCTGCTTCAGTGCCCTGACAGCTGTGAAAGGAGGAAGCCAGGGGAGTGCACCTATCTGTCTGTCTCTTTCTCGCTGCCCTAAGATATGTCCCTCAGCAAAGAAATATTTAAGACTTCCCTGATGGAATTAAACTGATATGACTTCCTCATCCTTCACCCTAAAATCAGAGAAAATATGGGGACCTTCATATGCTTCTGGTTTTAAACCTTCCCATGAACATCAACATCAAATCTTTCCAGAAATTCCCGCCCCCCCCCGATATATTTAGAAATGTGGGGTTTTCTTCCATAATCTGAAGAATTGTGGAACTGGCAGTTCCTTTACCTATATCCTGTACAGCTTGGTACAGCTTGGGAGCTTTGCTCCAAATTAGCATTGCAAAGTAATACCCAAAAGAGTTGAGATGCAGAGCAGAATAGCAGGCATTTGACAACTGTTACCCTGAAACCAGTGGAATATACAATACCTTTTTTCCAGCCTTGCTACTGTATTCCAAATGAGCTCCTTACAGCGCAGACCAGCACTGGGCTGCCCACACCAACAGCTGGCAGTCTATGTGGTGGTCAGCAGTAGGCCTTCTACATGGGAGCTCGCAAGCAGAGGTGAGCTCACTCTTCTGCTACAAGCAAACCGGAAGCTACATGAATGTGATTAACCAGTACTACTTAGTACCAGTAGTCAGGCCCTGAAGCTTACCCTTCCTCAGAGTATATGCAGAGTAAACTACACTCTCCTTTGAAATACCTGGAGCTATTTTCACAGATGTGCTAAGATTCAGAAAGCTCGCAGGCAGATAAAGAGTCTGGCTCACACCACTAAGAAAGACGCAACTTTGTTCTAAGGTTTTTAGCAGTCAACAGAAATAGCACTTGGGAAAGGTCAGCAACTCATCTTTCTGGACCCAATAACAATAACAAGGCCAGCAAGGTTGTTTTGTGATGACACCCACAGTGAATTATGACCTGCAGGGGCTGCGTGACAGCAGGAGCAAATAAAATGCGGTAATGTGAGTCGCAGCTTGAACATTGCGATCTTTATGGCAAAGGGATACTATTTTCACCAAATACAAACATACAAACAAACAGCCAAGGAGGGGCGGGGGGCAGGCAATAGACAGACGATGCTATTACCGGCAGGATGATTCCGTGTCTTTACAAAGTAGCAAGCTTTGTAACAAGATGCCCACTGAGACTTAGAACCACAGTATCACTGTGCATGCGTTTGATAACAATCAGTGAGAAACACTGAGATCAGAAGGCCAGTGATTAGAAGGGTTCACTTTGAATGGATGTGCCTAAGCAAAGGGATTCTGGTAAACAAGTAACTAACCCAGTCTCTTAACCCCCACTCCCGAGCTGCATAGCACCTCACTGGAGTGCTGAAATGAATGGCTGAAGGTCCCGAGATGAAGACGTTGCAGAAGAAATTGGTAGCTTTGATTCTTGTTCTGACTCTGCTGTGGGTTTGGTGCATGACCTCTGTCAAGTCATTCAAACTCCTGTCGAACGTGTTGTTCCTGCTCATCCACTGCTTCCTCTTTTCCCTGCTAGAGGTTGCTGTCCCTTCAATTCTGCACCTATGGTCCATCCCTAGCAATTTAGGTCACCTTTAGCACTTTCAGTAGAATCCTACTAAAACCAAATCAATTCTGAAACATTTTCCCAGAATTCTGGATATGCTCCATCCATGTCCGCTGAAAGGAATTGGTACCTAATGCTCCCCACGTCAATGGAAATGTCGTGGTTTAGCCCCAGCCGGCAGCTAAGCACCACGCAGCCGCTCGCTCACTCACCCCCTGGTGGGATGGGGGAGAGAATCGGAAGAGCAAAAGTAAGAAAACTCATGGGTTGAGATAAGAACAGTTTAATAATTGGAACAAAATAATAGTAATAATAATAATTAATTGTAATGAGAAGGAAAACAACAAGAGAGAGAGAGGAACAAAACCCAAGGGAGGGAAGGGGAAAAAAACCCAAAGTGATACAGCCGCTCACCACCCGCTGACCGACGCCCAGCCAGTCCCCCAGCAGCGACCGCTACCCCCTGGCCAACTCTCCCCAGTTTATATACTGGGCATGACATCATATGGTATGGAATAGCCCTTTGGTCAGTTTGGATCAACTATCCTGGCTGTGTCCCCTCCCATTTCTTGTGCACCTGGCAGAGCATGGGAAGCTGAAAAAGTCCTTGACTAGTGTAAACACCGCTTAGCAACAGCCAAAACATCAGTGTGTTATCAACATTATTCTCATCCTAAAATCCAAAACACAGCACTATACCAGCTCCTAGGAAGAAAATTAACTCTATCTCAGCCAAAACCAGGACAGGAAAAAACAAAATCTATTAACACCAAGCATGAATGATGTTCCAAGTTGCAGGGTACTACCTTGAGCAGATGGCTGAATGAGATGCTTTCTAAACACTTAAACCCAGAGAACCCATGAGAAACCTGAATGCAGAAGGGGTAACAGAATACGATAAAGAGAAAACCAAAGGCCTGTGAATTATAGTCACACAGCACCTACAAAGGCATTTAAGATGGCTAGATTTGGGGTAAATCTAGGTACTCTGAATGGCTTTCTGGAGGAACCTCTCACTCCATCAATAAGACAGAGAGATCTAGGGAGACATAAACTTTTAAATGATGCACCCAAGCCTAAAATATGAACGCTGCCACTTACAGCTACATTGAGAGGACTGTGCAAAGCCTGGGAAGGTAGATACTGACTACGTCCACACCCACTGGGCATGCACATGCTGAAAAGCTCCTCAACCTAATCAAAATATCATTGCATTTTAAATATTTTTCAAGATTCATATTGTACTCACTGCCTTTGTTATTGTAATCTACAGGGATCAGATGGAACACTACGCAGCTTAACTTTCAAATGTCTGCCCTGACCCACACTTAAATTTGGAAGCAGCTCCTGCTTTCCCCACAGATCAAACTGACTTCTCTCTCTGTCTCTCCTCAGCACTCCCAACCCACACGTTCAAAGACATCATTATTTTTAATGTCCCAGTCCACTCCAGAGCCTGTATAGATAGCACTTAGCGTTTGCCACATCTGGGGCATTACATTTTCTGAGTACTGTGAATCACTGATCAAATAACCAGTAGACCATTTTCTTGCTTTGAAAATTGGCCTTTCTTACAGGCTGATTCAAATCTATGAAATGAGCCTTCCCAACGCTCTCGATCACACTCCAGAAACTAGGACCACCACTCATCTCTTCTCCTGCCCTTTGAAGAACAAGTTGCATTCTTTTGAATGCATCTCCCCTAACCTAGAGCTGTAGAAAAAGCAAAACCACACCAAAATAAATAACCCCAAATCCTCCCAAGAAGAAGTCCAGAACCAAAACATTCTACCAAAGCAGAACTTCCATGGCACACTCTTCTCTGCCAGGGAAGGTGAGGAGTTCAAAAAGAAAGAGTGACAGATGTTAGCCACCTCACTTGGTGCACCACTGGAAGGCACCCAATATGATGAGGTGTACAGCATCATCTGGATGGTGTACATCTGATGAGGTGTACAGCATAACCATCTCTGGAGAATGGAACGGAATGCAAATGCCCGAGAGCATTGCATTTGAGAGTAAGACATGGCATATCTCTAGCACCTTGAAATAACAAAGTGATCAGAGTAAAGCAGAGAGAAGTAAAATCTGCAATTTGAACTACAATCAACCAGCTAAATGCAAGAATTGCAACTGCACTGCCTAGTTTAAAAAAGAAGACAGAAGAGAGGGGGGCGAGAGGGGAGAGAGAGAGAGAAGGCGTTTCTCAGGAGAGCAACCGCAATTAATGGTTTGTTTTTCAGCCTTTGGTGGGTGAGGTTTTAACTCCAGGATATCAGGCTCTTTGTAGTGCTGTCTAACAGGAGTAGGGGGCATCTCTCACATAGTGAATAGCTGAATGAGAAGGAAGACGAACTCTAGGAACTACATATTTAAAATGTCAGAGTACAGACAGTCAGCCTGTGATATGCATTTACGGAAAATATTCTCCTTGAGAAAACTCACCGCTTAGGTTTCTTTAAGGAGCTTGTAATAGAAGCAGCATCCCATGGACTACAGTGGCACATCCCTTTTGGTGTCATGGGTGCAGGACTGCTCCCGGTCTACTAAGGCTCTGCCTTGGTGCTGGATACCACTGAAAGGGAGAGACAAGGAAAGTCTTGTGACCCAAATAAAATTCAGAAAAAAAATTAACCTTGTAGAAATTTTCAACAGGACACTGGGTACCATCCTGTATTCCAGACAGTAGAGGCAAAATGCAGACATCTAGTCACCTCCTTCAAGCAGCTCTGCAGCAGCCAACAAACTGTTTGAAACAAAGCCTACATCTTTGAATTAAAGTCTGAATGAAGTGCTCTTCCATGCCCTCCTCCTCCCCCCCTACTCCTTATCTCACACAGAAGACTACAACCTAAGAGTCAGGAATCTGTAACTTACACCACGGTGAAGAACGCAAATTATTCCTTTCCAACGGTACCTACTGACCCAACTGGATACGTAATCAGAGTAACGATGAAAACGCAAGCCAAACCAAGCCGAGCCAACATGAAAAATGCAAGCCAAACTCTGGAGCAAGCAGCGATTAACCTGGTATCATGCTCCTCTCTGGGAACAGCCCCTGTTCAATCTGCAGGGCGTTTGAGAGGTTTGTGTTAACAGAGGCACCATCATTTGGACAAAACACAGAAGTGAGGAGCTTGCACTGGCACTTTTTGGACACTGTCACTACTTCTATTTTGGCCCACCTACCATTTGGGAATGACTCTCTTCTGACATTCTAAAATTCCCAGTATTGCCTTCCATTGTACACAGTACCCCTCAGACCTGTTCCTGAGTTATTGTCTGGGGGCTGTTAGAGCTTGTTAAACATCTGCTGCATTCTGTCTCAGGGAGCTTATCTCAGTGAGCAGTGGGTATATTCCTCCCTTATCGAGCCTTTCAGAGCTTTGGGGGAAAATATATACTCTGTAAATATTCCCGTTCCACATTATTTACTGCATTCTTACTAATTTATTACCACACAAAAGACATTCTGAAGGCGCTTAGAAGTAGCCTCTGTGCTGCTTAAACGTATCAGGCATGACTATGAAAGTTAAAGTAATGCCTGTAGGTCTCACTCACTAGTTTTAAAACCAGATGGGACAATTAGGTCATCAACATGGCATTCCTGATCGTGCTCTGCAGCCCACCGGCAGTCAGAAGGGTGCAGGTAAGTGATTCACAGCAGGCCCATGAAACGGTATCATCGTATACTGTTCTCATTCCAAATTTAAAGGGAACAGTGGCTGGCCATTTGCAAGAAAGTACATTCACTCATGACCCAAAACATCTGGGAATGCTTGTTCCAGGCTGACCTCCTACATTACACAAGCTATGGAATTTATCCAGTCAGTGAGGAAATTCAATAAAGAATCAGGACTCCATCATACTTGAGGCAGTACAGAGAGAGCCAAGTCTGTCTCAGTCCTCAAGAGCATTCTGATTGTGTAAGGTGAGAGCTGGCAGGTGGCAAGTGTAGTGGGCAGGGAACAAGAGGGTTTTACATTTCAGAATCTGCAGACTGGAAATAAAAGATGATACCAGAGTCAGTGTTGGCAGGGCAATGAGAAAGCCACAGTTGAGCTGACTTCTAAAAGGTCTGCGCTTCATCAGAACAACTGTAATAAGTTGTTTCCCATGAGGAAATAAGCCACAGTTGAGCTGACTTCTCCTCAGGGAGAAGGTGGCACCTTCCCCCACTTTAGTGTTTGGGGTAACTTTACAAGTGCAGTCTTCCATCTGTGGCAGTCACGACTCCATCAAAACAAGGTCCCTGCTGGGTCACGTGCCCCCATACAGTGACAGCCTGTCCCCTGAGTATGCCACAGAGGCAGGCAAAGGCTGGAAGGAAGAGGAGTTTTATTCCCCTGAAAGCATGAGGGGCTTCGCTTACCCAAGGCCTCAAAAAAGAGGCAAGAAAAAAGGCCGGGAGTACAAAGGCTGCTGTTGCCACCTGTGACTCCAGTCCTTAGACTTAACTTCTCTCCCACCATTCTCAGCCCTGACTCAGCTCAGTACACCACTGTGGATGCCAAAGAGGGGATAAAAAAACCTGCAGCTGAGGGGAGGGAAGGCTACTCTGCCCTTGCCAGCTAATGTTTCTATGTGGCTTTTACAGGCTTCTTTTCCCATAGAGAACTGAGAGCCAGTGAGGCCAAAGAGTTTGGCAAGAAAGCTGTGAAAAGACCAGGAAGCTCAGCTTTCGTTCAGTACTTGCAGTTACACTTTTACGTCCTGCAGGCAGTTCCTTTTCACATGTATTTCATTGGTTGTGAAGAATAGAAGATGACAAAATTGACCACTTGAGGACTGAATAAATCGGTTGAGGGAAATGCAGGTCAGAGTTGCATGCTGGAAGGACTGCTTTCTAATTTTGTGCCACAATGCAGATGGACAGATGGGAAACTAATCCTGAGAGCTGAATGCAATGTGCATTCATTTACTTGCAGCTTTCCCTGCTAAGCATGATACTATAGCTTCAGCAGGAGTGAAAACTGTTGTAGACAGGAGTTGTAGAATTACCTCTTCTCAATCAAAATACAGAAGGGTGAGGGGGGGAAAAAAAAAAGATAAAAAACCCCCAAACTCCCCTCTTGTCTCTGCCGGGTAGACCCATTAACGAGACCTGGATCTATAAAAGGCTGAAATAACAAGCAAGTGAATTCATCTTCTGCACTTAATCAGCACAGCTGCAGCACTGACATGCATGGAAAGGGAACTATGGGAAGAACAGCAGCACTGACAGCCACAACGATAAAAGGATAAACTCGCCAGCTGTCACCAGCTGTCTTCCTACAACCCAAGTAACTGTCACTGAATCCTCTCTGGAGATGGCACATGCTCCACAGATCGCCTTGTCAGTCATGCTGTGTTTCTAAGGGTAGGCTCAGCCTTCGACCATGTCACAATTTTCCCAAGAAAGGCAACAACTGGCTCCAAATGAAGGTTATTAACAGTCAAGAAGCCCTGCGTTCTCTCCAGAGAGGGGACTGGCTAAGTAAATGTGCGATGCAGAAAAGCCTCTGTGGGAAAGATCCCTTGCCCATGCAACAAAGTAGAGCAGGCATGTCTCTTGTGTGAATCTAGCAGTCAAGACAGAGGAAGCTACAGTGAAACAGCTCTTGGAAAAGATGGGTTTGACAGCCCCATCGTGGCTGTCCCATACCAAGAAAGGCCAATGACAGCTAGACAGCAAGCAAGAGTCTGCAAAACCCTTCCAGTGTCCAAGAGACAGCACAAGGTAAATATGACTGAACCTAGATTCCATGGACTCTGTCCTCAGTCGAGACGCAGCACAGAGGGAAATCAAGCAGGATGTGTCAGGCTGCAAGGATCTGAATGAGCTGTACTTCCTTCAGCAGTGGCTCCTAAGGCCACTTCCACACCAGCACCACCTCCTTTTGCTCACTTCTGTCCCCTCGGAGCAAAGGTTACCATAGCCACAGCAGCTGTGTGGGGCTGCCAGCTAGAGCACATCTAGAGAGTTATTTGGTTTTAAAAGAAAAAATCTCCTCCCCAGGTGTTTTGTTTTACAACTCAATCACTTTACACACCCCCACAGAACTACGGATGGGACATTAACGCCTCCCAAGGTGGGTCAGAGCCTCTTAATCCAGACCTACCGCCCACAAAATAACTGTAATCGTTACCTACAATACAAGCCAAAGAAAGAAAGTGAGGAACGTAGCTAAAACGATACTGCGTGACGCTGGCCTCAAACACACGCAGCCATTGTGACTTCATCACATGTTCTGAATCTCTCAGAACAACTCTCTGAAACCCCTGATAGCATGAGTAAAACTCCCCTAGGACCACAAATCTGCAAAGTGCTCTTGGTTGCTTGTCATATTCTCATTCCCTTACTTTGGATGCAGGAGCAGACAAAAGGACAGACAAAGAGGAGCAGACAGTATTCTGTGTTATACTTTGCCAATAACATACAAACTGAGCCAGGGTACTGGCATTTTGCCTGCAAGCCAGAAGCTAGCTACGGCCAAGTGCTAACTTAGCTTTGACAAAGGCTAGCTCATCCATGCTGGGCAAATCACTTCTCTCTTTCTGGCCTCAGGGTGAAATACATGGGCAGGCTTGCTCAGGCACTGAAGCTAGGATAAATAGTTCCTTCTCACCGTCCCATCCATCTTTCTCTTTACAGAGATGCTACAATGGTCTGAGTAGTCATGGTATAAACTAGTTAACGGAGATAATCCCCAGGATGGAGGGGTTTTTTGTTTGTTTGTTTAAAGAAAGCAAGCTAGAAGTAACCGTGTCACAGCACAGCCTCACTGACTCCCGAGTTACCAAACCAGGGAGGCACCGAGTTAATTGCAGGGCAAGGGCAAGCGCAAGCAGTGGAGGGCAGGAACTTTTCCACCAGAGAAAATGGATCGGTCACATCCTAACAGAAACGGGCATTGGGATGATTTCCTTCTTCAGGCAGGGCCTGTTAGCTAATAGCATACAGCTAAGATTTTAGTAACATGCTCCCTCAAATACCCTTTGCTCTCTCAAGGCCTGTGACACTGACTTAACTCCTCTAGACAAATTTTCAGTTGTCCCACCTGTCATTCCCAGGTAGCTGATGAAACAGAAACCCTAGATCACTCATACTAGAAAGAAGTAAACTCCTACTGCCCTTGAGTACATTCAGCTAACTAAACTTCGGACAAAAGATAGAGTGGCCAAACTGCCCCATCGTCATAAAATACAGCACTTTGATTTTATACAGACATATAATCTTGATTGGAAAGCACTAGCAAATCCAGTACCTCCTTGGACAAGTTGTTCCAACAGTTGATTCCTCCCACAGAGGAAAAACAAACAAACAAACTTGTTTCTAGAGTCTGAATGTGCTTCGTTTCTGCTTCCAAGCACTCGATCTTATTGTGCTCTTCTCAGATGGCACAAACAGCCCTCAGCAAGGATGCTTCCCCAGAGGCGCTCCGAAGGCACGACTGCGGTGTCTCTGAGCGATCGAGATGTAGGCCGCCTGCCTCCTTTCTGTGGGGCTGGACTCACACGCTGCCTAGCATTACCACCACCCCATGGGGGATGCACCTGGCTTCCCCTGGCCTCCGTACCCATGGTCTCTGATGGACATGCCATGTCAACACCCATGAGTGGAGCTCCCACAGGCTTGGCTCTCAGGCATGCCGCTGAGGCTGTGCCCAGCAGCAGCTTCCCGCAGGGGCTGCTCAAATCCATGTCCCTTTGCAATCAGTAAAAAGTGTCTCAACACAGAGCTCCAGGGAGGACATTACACATTGTGTCTGAGGAAATGGGGACCAGTCCTAAACGGCTCTTGGACCATTTTAAGGTTCTTTAAGGTTCTAGAGCAACCCCTGTGCTGTTCACAGGGCTGCGGGGAATTTCTCTTGTGTTGCCACGGACATTTGGCTGTTAGGAACTGTTTGCATCATCCTGGCGGCAGCCAGGGTCCCTCTAGTGCTGTGAAAGGTCCTGAAAGCCGCTCCTGCATTATCCATCAGCACCCTGAGACATTCCTGGTATGTCTGGTGCCAAGGGCTGGGGCCTTTGGTGGCGGGGGTGGGAGTTGAAATTTACATAGGGACAGGTGACTTCCCATCAGTCCCACTGAGCCCCACTGCATGAATTAGGGGCGTTTTGGTGTGTACCGAGGCCTGCCATTTGTCATGCAAGTTTTCTGTTTAGCCTTCTTTTCTGTCTCAGACTGTTCCAGGAGCTTTCTGGTGTGCTTCAGGGTTTTCCGATTGCCTTTTGGCATGCCACTGGGCCATTCTTTTGCCTTTCTGTGCTCCCAGAGTCATCCATTTGTGTGTCTCCCCCGGTGTTTCTGTTTTTTCCTTTAGTTGCACTGCAAAATTCTCCATTTGTTCTCTTGTCCTCTTAATACAACTTCTCCTTGCACGATCCAGGTCTCTCTATTTAACTTTCAGCATGCCATTTTCGGGAGCTGGGGCGCACCTCAGCTGCTTTGGCAGACCCCGCTGACCCCGGCAGGGCTAATGGCGATGGCTCATGTGTTTCCGATGGACAGCCGCACTCGGGACCAAGGGGCTGGTGGACCGGAGTGCGGCCGCGGCCGGATGGGTAGGGGTGTGTTGCCTCCGGGGGACAGTCGGGCGCCAGGGAACTGCCGAACATCGCCGGCTAGGGCCAGAACTGCGGCTGCAACCGTGAAGCGGGCGAGCGTCGGCGGCGGTTTTGTGTTTCGTGCTCGGGCAGCGGGTCCCGACCACTCTGAGGGGGGAGACGGGAACGACCCAGGCAACTTGACAGAAAAGGTGGGAGTCCCAGCACGCAACGAGCAAGGAAAGACCCTGCCCAGAGTCACAGGGGAAGCCACAGTACCGGGGCCGCAGCAGGGCAGCGCACTGCGTTGGTGAGGGGCGGGAATCGCGGAGGGGCCGCACGGAAGCTCTGCGAGGCTGCCGGAGGCCGGGGCTGCGCCAGAGGGGGCCGGCTGGGGGAGCTTACTGAGGAGTCGTAGGAGCCTTAGGTCAGTTGGACACGGACCTGGGCCAGGTCGGGGCCGTGTCGAAGCGGGGAGTCGCGGGGGAATCCCTGTGGAGGGTCACATAGGAGGAGAGGGTTAGAGCACTTCGGGGCCGCTCCGAGAGCTCTGCGCTCCAAAGCGGCTTCCGGGTCTGGACGGGAGACCTCCCCCTGGCGTTACACCCCCCACAGCAATACGCACTGCCGCATGCCGGGAGACGTAGTCCTCCAGCATCGGGATGCTGGCCGGGCGCTTTGTTCTCCGCAGCATGCCGGGAGACGTAGTCTTCCGGCGCCTGACCGCGGCGGAACAACTGACGTGTTGTTCCGCGCGGCATGCCGGGAAACGTAGTCTTCAGTAACCGGGCTTCCGGTCGGCCATGTTGTTCCGCGCGGCATGCCGGGAGATGACGTTTTCTGGCACTCGGCTTGCGGCGGGCTGTGCTGCCCTGGGCACCCTGCTGGAGATGCGCCCCGGAGCCTTCTTTCGCCTGCCTAATACTTTTAGGACCCCATCCTGCATCTCTTATTCTGTGTCAGAGATGTCTGTCTTCTCTTATCAAGGGACACTAAACTTTAGATGATACGAAACTTCCAATGACCTCAAATGCTTTTAACAGCTTAAAATAAAGGTTTGCATTTGCTAGAGTGAAAACAAGCTTAAATTACCTACCTGTTTCTATCATTGCTGTAATACATACAGTCTTTCATACTATCAGTCTATTTCCCTTTTCTGTGCTTTGTATACTTAAACCTAAGGCAGAGCAGAAGACTGACTTCTGCCCAGCCGTCGTGATGCGTTTTGCAGGTGCTCCCCTCCCCTTCCTCAGGAGGTTGTGTGTGGGGCAGTAGGTGCGGCTTAGTGGTATATCGACCTCGGGTCTCACCCCAGGCATCTCCTTCTGCTTCTGGCTTCCAATGAGGTTAGAGGGCTGGGCTTGGGTTTTGTTGTTGCTAGCGGTCTTCGAGCTAGTCAAGATATCTGGGAAGATATGTTTTCAAGATCAGGGAAGCAGAGGGTCCTGTCTGAGGTAAGAGCAACAGGATGTGTCAAGGCTAAGCTGTGGACATAGCACAAAGTGTGTTTATAGGATGCATTGTTTTCTCAGGTCAGTAAGTGAATAAAGGGTGTTTGGGGTGGAAGCTGCTACAACGACTTTTTTTTTTTACAAATGTTGATGATATTTTTTGAAATTCAGAGGTTACTGTAGAAAGAATGTTGTTTTCTTACTGATTCTGTTGTTGCCCTGATGAAAGCACGGATCGTCATCTTCTACAGGATTTATGGCAAGAGGACGTAGTGGGGGTCAGCACAAGTATGTTCTCTGCACTTGCATGCAAAGTTCCTTTGCACGCTAAGGAAGTGGTGGATGTACAGAGCATTGTCTCTTTTCGGGCACGGGATGGCTAAGTGTCTTTCCAGATTGCTTGCAAGGTGCATTTCTGTCCCTAGAGCCTTTGGTAACTGCCCCCTTTTTAGGTAAGAACTATGTAGCATTCATCTAATACATGCACATGCAGAGGAGCCTGGATACTTTATGGGAAGAGAAGTTATGGCTCAGAAAACTGTAGGGAGATAGGGTGGCTTAGGTGCAAGTATCGGAAATATTGTGGGAATGCTAGGTTGCAGAAATCTCATGGGCCAAAGAAGTAGGATAGGTCACACAAAGGGGGCCAGCCCCCCCCCCCCCCCGGATAACCTTCCATCTGAATGTCACAGTCATTGTTTCTTAGAGGCATTGACTAGGCACTTATTTCCAAGCGCAGGTTTGTCACTGTCTTCCCTGGAATTTATTGTAGAAGAGAATGCATATTATTTGTGCTCATAAGAATCTCCAGCCACTGTTTTCTCCTTTATCACAGTCCCGGGCACACAAGCTTTTTCTATTATTCCAGTTCTGCTTTTTTCCTTAAGTGTCCGATGAGGTTTGCTCTAGTATCAGTCATGGCAGTTACATTCTCTTATTGTGATCTTAGCACCAGTTTCTGTACTTGTAAGGTGTCCATTTTAGATGTTCAAGTCACCACGTCACACCATCGTGGTTCTTCCATCGGCTGACCACCTCCGCAGTTCCCCAAGGAGCTTCATAGGTAATCAGTCTCAGGCATCTCATGCCACTTCTGCAGCGGACCTCTCGTCCTCCCACCTTCATCTGTTAGGCAGTCTCGGTTGCTGCATGGTGCGGTATCCTGTCTTTTTGAGCATTCTGGGCTTTTCCTGTTTTCTGCTTTTTAGTTTGAATTTTTTTTTGCTGGATTTCTTTTGTTTACTCCTGCAGGTAAAGTCAGGTCTTCTTTTGACATCAAGGTCCCCGTGGCTCTCTTTCATCTTTTTTTGCCAGGTATCCTCACCAGCGTTTTCCCACGATGGGAGCAGCAGAGAAAGGAACACAGTCCTTGGGGCTCTGGGGCATCTGGGGAGGTGGCGTCAGGTTTCCTCCTGTCTTTGCAGGGCTGACCCTGAGGAAGTCCGGTACGTGGGTTGATTGTGTGAGTATATATGATGTGAGCACACTAATCCATTTCAGAGTGTGTCAGAGGGTAAAGTTTTTGTTTTGTTTGGTGTAATGTTGTTCTGTTTTGTGCACTTACTGAAGCTGGCTTCCTCCCACACAAAACTTACATCTATCTGACTGTTTTTGGGATAAAGTGGGATACACACATGTTTTTAGGTCATATCTTCTTTGCCAGGTGTTTTGAACTAATTGTATCTGATTTTCCCAGTGGCTCACAAAGGGTTCAGGGCACCCTGATGGCAGGTGCTGTCGCCAAAAGGCAAAGCAGGGTCATAGCAGAGTTTTTGATTTACGGGGATGGGCTCAGTCATCTCCTGCACAAACAACTTCTGTTATGTAGTGATCGGGATGGTAGCTTTCTTTTGATTTCTTGAAGAACAAGAGGATGATGGAGCACGTTACAAGAGCATAATCATTTTTTCTTCCTTTAGCAGTATAGGCACCCAAGGGCCAGCCCGCATTCAAGGTATATCTGTCAACCGGCAGCAGAGGAAGGAAGCATCTTTTGGCAGCCAAGGTGATGAAGCAGAGTCCTTAATTGTTCTGTTTGATTTTCATCATGGGGATGCCCGGTCACGGGAGGTGGGGGCATTTGGACATGCAAATATGGTCCTGGATGGGAGAGCTGTCTATTAAGTTCAAGGCTGCGAGGCATATCATGGACACCACTGGACAGGCATTAGAACCTGGTGCCCAGGTCAGACTGACTGTGAGAGACTGAAAGAGTTAATGTCTCAAACATTGTGGCGAGGCAAGGCGCTATTTGCATGGCGACGGCAGGTCGGCGAGCATGGGGTGGGGGAGAGCGGGAGCAGGACGTGCGGGATGTGGAGAGCGTGCCAGAGGACGCGCGGTTCCAGGTTCCGCCAGACCTTACCATATATGGGCAGAGGTCACACAGAGTTGATCCGAGGAAGGGGCTTGCAACCGCCCGAGAGACCCCTCGCGACCACCCCCGTCCCCCAGTGCCTGCGCAGAAGGTTGAGATCTTTCTAGAACAAGAACCGTGTAAGTCCTGAAGGGGCGTACCTGGAGGCGGGGATTAGCCAATAAAAGACACGTCCTCCAGGGAACCACGTGCACGCCCACCACTGGAGGATTGTTATGTCTGTCATCGTCATTGCGGGATCCAAGGGTTTCTTTCTGTTTCCTCCTCTCTCTTCCTTTCCTTTTCTCGCTTCTCTCTTCCTCTGCTCTTCCAGTATATGCAAGTTTGGGATAAATTGTGACAGGTTGCCCGGAAATTGCCAAATCACCTCTGTTCGTTTGTTGAGCTCGCCAGTTCGTTAAGTTTGTCCGTTTGTGGAATTCGCCAGTTAATAAAGTTGCTGGCCAGCCTGTTCCTCTGAGTCATTGTCGTGACTCTACCGACCACGTGGCTCTGTCGAGCAGAGATTGGCTTTTGTCGGTACCAGAAGTGGGATAGACCATTCCTCTGAGTCATTGTCGTGACTCTACCGACCACGCGGCTCTGCCGAGCAGAGATTGGCTTTTGTCAGTACACAAACAGTCGGGGAATTGAAAAGATTCACCCCTCTCGCAACCCACCGAGTGGGATGAGACGCTGACCTGGCAGAACCATCCTGCCATCTGAAGTAATGCATACTTCTGTACTGAGTTTTTAATAGCTCGGTCCACATCACCTTCGGCTTTTCCTCATTGAGCTTGCATTTTTGACAAGAAGCAGTGCTCATCGAGCATTTGGGTCTGAGGGGTCTTCATTAGACTTTTGGCACCGGTCTCCATTAAATTTTGTGACCATCAAGTCATATTCAGCATCTGTCTGCACTCAGGTCTGCTGTAACTCCTATACAGTTGTGGCTTAGAACTTCTTAGCACGGTGTTCTCTAATAATAGCATTCTGTATGCGAGCGGCTTCTGGCAGCCCGGTCTTGTGTCCCGTTTATGTCGGCACTCTTGTTCAAGAACGCTGTTTACTAAGGGGTTCTCCTTGCTGCAGTTCATGGAGTCATTTAGGAGTTATTTATCCATAAAGGAAAAGTCTGTCATCATGCCAGCCACAGACCCTAGCTACCCATACCTGCTTCGGCATTCGCAGGCCTGAGTTTTTCAGCTCTGTCTATCTCCCCCCATATTTGAGTCATCTGGCAATAACTGTCATTTTTGTGTGTTGATGAGTGGTTTGACTTATTCTTGCAGTTTAAGTATAGGTCTAGGCTAAGCAGGATGGACAAGTGAGGCATGAGAGTGAAGGCAAGCGGATGGCACCGTGGGGGGTGAGGTCGATAGCTTGAGTTTTGTGCTTTTGGGGTCTCTTTGTGTTGCCCGAGTATGTATGTCAGTCAGTGGGATTTGTTAGTCTGTTTTGCACGGCAGGCTCTCTCCATCAGAAAGCAGTATATATAACATCTGTGTGCCTCTGTGTTTTCTCCGAGGTGAGCGCAGCATCAAAGGTTTTGGTATCTGGGACATTGGAGATGGACTGACTATATGAACGGGTGCCTGACATGGAGACTGACCCCAGAGGCATGGCACGGGAGGCAGGCAGAAAGGGTGAGTCTGGAGTGTGGCTACCTGGGTGGGGGAAAGAAGAGGGAAAGGTGTATACTTTTCATGGGTACTACTGTTTTTCTTGGACTCTCTGATGTAACTGTCTCAGCATGGTGGATTGGAGCACAAAGCACAGGTCAACAAGGTTAGCGGAGCAAAGAAGTCGGAATGGGAACGGTTTTCTGTTTGTTAGGGTGTTTGTTAGCATACAGGTGACTTGTTTTATTTTGTTCCTGCAGATGCAGAGCAGGGAGTTAGACACTGAAGGGAGATGGCAAGCAGAGCACCAAGGAGGTCAGTCAGCACACAACAACGGAGGGAATAGTTCCATTGTTGGTGTCTATATGACCAGTTAACACCCTGTTTTGAAGGTGTGAAACAACTCACAAAACCATGTGTGAAGCAGGATGTCCGCCCCTGAGCGTGTGCAACACCAAAAGGTGCAACACCAAAACATAGTGGCAGTTATTTTTGAGCCATCATGTTGTTTGCGAGCAGGCGACCGCTTCAAGGCACAACAATGGCTTTGCCTCTCTGGTTCTCTAGGTGCCATGGAAGATGCTGGCCACAACATCCGGTGTTAGACAGGGAGTGGAGCGGGTGAGCAGAATGCCACAGCACTTCCGAAGAGTCCATCATTGCAGAAGAGGTCAGCGTTGATTGGTGTGAAACTGACTGATGGCACTCCATTTGCAGATGACAAAGAGGAACTGGGTGATCACAGCAACATCCTAGTTAGCCTACTCAGCCTTCATTGAGGATGGACTCTGACCCTCAGCCCCCTCAAAGCTAAGTTGAGGGGCCCATGCTATCTTTGTGTGGGGTGGCAGGGAGGGGTTTTAAATTCAGCATAGCAGAGAGGGTGGTTCTGAATAGGACACGTTTGGGCAAAGAGAGGGTCTGGGTTCCTTTGCGCAAAATGCAAGCATCTGCTGGGCAGGGCAGTTCCAGCCCATGTATGTGGTGTTGTGTAGTTTGTGTAGTCTGTTTTGTGTGTCTGTGTCCTATGCTGTTTTGTGTGTCTGTTTTATGTATACCTTACGCAGGTCTTGATGTTCCCACTGATCTTTGTGCCCATCAGGTACATCGGCAGCCATGCAGAGGGTCTCACATGCCTTGACTCATCAGCATAATGCTAAAGGAGCTCTTCCTTTTTTGCATTAGAAGTTTAATCCATGGATCTGTCTTGCACGTCTTGCCTCCCAGAAGTTTACAGACAGTCATCTTTTTTACAGTGGTGTTCCAGGCAGTGTGTAGCGGATTGATGCACGGACTCCGATCGAGGGGTAAATTGAAGACACTTTATTGAAATATTACATGGCTTATATACTTTCTAATTGTTTGTACATGCGCTACTGAGAGAACTCTTATTGGTTTATATGTCTTGTTCACGCGTCCTTCATGCGTCCCTTCAGCTAGTACGATTGGCTATCTTTTTGCAACTTTACAGTTCCTTTCTTCACAACAAAAAATCACGCGCTTGCTTATCTCCTACTCCTGCTCCTCATACACAGCCTCCTACCCTCGGACATGACCTGGATCCTCAGTACTTCAATCTTGTTAACCCTTTCACTCCCACTATGCCTAATTCCTCCTCAATTCCCCCTTTTTGTTTTTCAGCAACATATATTTTTTGCACCATTTTCTGCAGCATTCCTTGGACACGTGACAATAAACAGGGTAAAAGCAGCAAGATACATAAAAATATACCGATAACCAATAACCCAGTTTTTAATAATGACTTAAGCCACCCATTTATCTCAATCCGCAAAGCAGGCGCTAACATTACTTTTTGTGTAGGTGTACATATTAACATGGATATCTGTTTAATATCATACGGGGTCAGTTCATAATTAAAAAACACGGTATTCAATAAACTCTGTACATATGGTGACCCAAGACCATAATCCATAACATTTTTTCGCAGTTCTTTCACTAGTTCAAACGGCAACCCCTGCCATTCTGCCCGCCCCTGAGCGTCTCGAATTACAGGACACGCTATGAGAGCAGCAATATCCTGATCGCCGCTTTTTTCGGCTTGTTGCCGCAACTTCTGCCAATGTTTCCTTGGATCATAATCTGTTTCAACACATTCAAAGTCCCCTCTATTTTTCTCCTTGTACGGGTCCTCTGCAAACGACAAATCCATATCCCTAGGTGACGTGGTGGTGAAAAATCGGGCGAGGGAGGTGCAGTGGGCGCTAGTCCATTAGCTGTGGCAGCCGCCGCTTCTTTTTGTCTTTCTCTTACAGTGGCTGCTGCAGCGGCAGCTGTTACAGTGCGATCTGCCTTCAGTTGCTTTAACGAGTCTGTAACTAAGCGCCACGTGGTTAACAAGCCCGTAGCACTAGAATCCCCCTTAGTAGCCGCGTTCCATAAAACCTGTCCAGCCGTTTCCCATGTACATATTTCAAAGATCTCAGTCAATTCTGGAGTTACACCTCGGCTTTTAAGCCAGGCGAGCAGCATGCGCAGTTGCGTCTCATTATACTTAATGCCGCACTTTTCTAACATCTTCTTAAACATAGTTACCACCGATTTTTCTTCTGCAGACATTGTTGCCCCCATTGTCCCTGGCTGCTCACCTGATCTAGGCGATTACTTTGTCCGGACTTTTCAGCTCTCCAACCACTGATTATATGTTCAGTCAGGCTTGTCCCTGGCTGCTCACCTAATCCAGGTGATTACTTTGTCTGGACTTTTCAGCTCTCCAACCGCTGATTATATGTTCAGCCAGGCTCCGCTACCGGTCGCTCTCTCCCGCGATTCTGTCCCGCAGACTTCAAGTTTCTGTCCCGCAGACTTCAAGTCTCCTGTTCCGCAGACTTCAAGTCGCTGTTCGGGCGCCATTTGTAGCAGATTGATGCACGGACTCCGATCGAGGGGTAAATCGAAGACACTTTATTGAAATATTACATGGCTTATATACTTTCTAATTGTTTGTACATGCGCTACTGAGAGAACTCTTATTGGTTTATATGTCTTGTTCACGCGTCCTTCATGCGTCCCTTCAGCTAGTACGATTGGCTATCTTTTTGCAACTTTACAGTTCCTTTCTTCACAACAAAAAATCACGCGCTTGCTTATCTCCTACTCCTGCTCCTCATACACAGCCTCCTACCCTCGGACATGACCTGGATCCTCAGTACTTCAATCTTGTTAACCCTTTCACTCCCGCTATGCCTAATTCCTCCTCAGCAGTGTCAGCATCTCTTGAGCCATCCATTTTCAGGGAGCCCTTTTCTGGGAATTCTTCCCTGTGTCCTTATGTTTTTAGGTCTTAGAGACAGGTTTCTGGTGGATCCATCATCCCAGTTGGGGTGATACCTTTTTGTTACAGGCCACAGCATTTGACTTTTCCAAGGCCGCTGTAGATTCTTCCTCATGGCCCCATAAGTCTTCTCGCCCGACGGTGTCTCTGGTCTGGAAGTCATTCTTCTTGCCAAGAATTTTCTCACGTTTTTGGATTATGTTGTTTGTATTGTTTGTGCAGTGTCAGTCTGTGGATGTGTGTGTCTGGGTTGGAGCTGCTCTGCCTGGGGGTGTAGCAATGGTAGAGTCAGGGGAAGAGTAGCAATAAGAGTGTATGGTTAATATGTTGATATGCCTAGATTTTGTAGGCAAAGGCCGTACAGTCCATCTTGGAGCAAGTAGTTATCTGCAGCTGGTGAGGAAGCAGAGGGCATAACCAGAGCCATCTGGGAGAGGCTGCTCAAGTGGTAGTTGAGCAGATTTAATCTCAAAGGTGTTAAGGCTTGTATGTGTGGGGCTTAATGCTTCAGGTTTGGTTTTTTTTTAATGGCAGGCTGTAGTTGGAATATAGATGGTATTCCTAAATGGGAACAAGACCTCTGGAATTGTTAGCTATCGCGCAGCATCCAGGTAACTTGTTTGATATTGGTTTTGCAGATGCAGGGGGATGAGCTGTGTGCCAAAGGGTGACAGAGGAGCCGAGTGGAGTGCTGTAAGAAGGTGGCTGGCATGTGGTGCCAGCAGGAAGATGTGACTGGTGGCTATATCACTAGCTTGTGTGTTTTTTGGGTTTTTTTTTGTTTTGTTTTGAAGGAGCGAAGAAGGATATTGGCACTGGAGCTGACTTTGGCAAGGTGAGCAATGTCTAGTGGGCTGAAGTAGCCGTTATTTTTCAGGTGTTGTATGGTGAAGTTATAATCATCCCATTTTTTGGGTTTTACAGGTGGTGCGCAAGCCTCAATATGGCGGCACAAAGCAGCGGAGGCTGGGTGGGAGAGTGGCCAAGGTAAAGGAGAGGGAGATGGCAATCGCTGAGCTTTCAGGCAGTATCTCAGCATGTGTCTTTTGCTTTGTTTTTCTCAAGTGCTGCACAGAGCCTCAGAGGGGCAAAGCCGCACGCCGATGAGCAGTCTGAGAAGGTGAGGAGGTTGTTGGTTGGGTTGGTGTCTAATAGTGAAGAATCATATGGCAACTCGGTTAAATGTTTCACTCTGGTTTTGCAGATGCCATGCGGGCTACTTTCAGATTTGGATGAACATTTGAGGCGAGCTGGGGTAGCAGAGAAGAGGAGCATGGGGCTCATGACTTCTCACAAGCGCAACGGTAATTTTGTGTCTCTTGGTATCCTAGGTGCCACAAGCGATGACGGCCACACCGTCTGACTCTGGAATTGGTGCAGAGCAGGTGAACAGAATGCCACAGCCCTTTTGCGAGGAGGGTGTTGTGGAAGAGGTTGGCGTTGGCTGATGTGATGGTAACTGCTGGCACTGTTGGTTTTTTTTGGGGGGGTTGTTTGTGGTTGCGTTTTTGTTTGTTTGTTTGTTTGTTTAATTTTTTTTTTTTTTTGGCAGATCACAGATTCACGGAATCACAGAATCGTATAGGTTGGAAAAGACCTTTAGGATCATCGAGTCCAACCGTAAACCTAACACTACCAAGACCACCACTATACCCTGTCCCTAAGCACCTCATCCAAATGTCTTTTAAATACTTCCAGGGATGGAGACTCAACCACTCCCCTGGGCAGCCTGTGCCAATGCTTGATAATCCTTTCAGTGAAGTAAAATTTCCTAATATCCAGTCTAAACCTCCCCTGGCGCAACTTGAGACCATTTCCTCTCATCCTGTCACTTGTTACCTGGGAGAAGAGACCGACCCCCACCTCTCTACAGCCTCCTTTCAGGCAGTTGTAGAGAGCGATAAGGTCTCCCCTCAGCCTCCTTTTCTCCAGGCTAAACAACCCCAGTTCCCTCAGCCGCTCCCCATCAGCCTTGTGCTCCAGACCCTTCACCAGCTCCGTTGCCCTTCTCTGGACACGCTCCAGCCCCTCAATGTCTCTCCTGTAGGGAGGGGCCCAAAACCGAACACAGTATTCGAGGTGCGGCCTCACCAGTGCTGAGTACAGGGGCATGATCACTTCCCTAGTCCTGCTGGCCACGCTATTTTTGATACAAGCCAGGATGCCATTGGCCTTCTTGGCCACCTGGGCACACTGCTGGCTCATACTCAGGTGGCTGTCAACCAGCACGCCCAGATCCTTCTCTGCTGGGCAGCTTTCCAGCCACTCTTCCCCAAGCCTGTAGCGTTGCATGAGGTTGCTGTGGCCCAAGTGCAGGACCTTGCACTTAGCCTTGTTGAACCCCATACAACTGACCTCGGCCCATCGATCCAGCCTGTCCAGGTCCCTCTGTAGAGCCTTTTCCTCCCCTCCAGCAGATCAACACTCCCGCACAACTTGGTGTCATCTGCAAACTGACTGAGGGTGCACTCAATCCCTTTGTCCAGATCATTGATAAAGATAGTAAACAGAACTGGCCCCAACACAGAGCCCTGGGGAACACCACTGGTGACCGTCCGCCAACTGGAGTAAACTTCATTCCCCACCACTCTTTGGGCCCGGCCATCAAGCCAGTTCTTTACCCAGCGAAGAGTACACCCGTCCAAGCCATGAGCAGCCAGTTTCTCCAGGAGAATGCTGTGGGAAACAGTGTCGAAGGCTTTACTGAAGTCTAGATAGACAACATCCACAGCCTTTCCCTCATCCACTAGGCGGGTCACCTTGTCGTAGGAGATCAGGTTGGTCAAGCAGGACCTGCCTTTCCTGAACCCATGTGGGCTGGGCTTGATCCCTTGGTTATCCTCTATGAGCTGTGTGATGGCACTCAGGATGATCTGCTCCATCAGCTTCCCTGGCACCGAGGTCAGGCTGACAGGCCTGTAGTTCCCCGGGTCCTCCTTCCGGCCCTTCTTGTAGATGGGTGTCACATTTGCTAATCTCCAGTCAGCAGGGACCTCCCCAGTTAGCCAGGACTGCTGGTAAATGATGGAAAGTGGCTTGGTGAGCGCATCTGCCAGTTCCTTCAGTACTCTCGGGTGGATCTCATCAGGCCCCAGATGATGAAGAGGAACCTGGTGACTGCAGGAACATCCCAGTTAGTTGATGATGTTATTTTTGTTGAGGATGGATTCAGATCCCTGGCCCTCTGAAAGCTAAGTTGAGGGAGCAGGGCTGGGGGGGGGGGGCTGGGGGAGGTGACAAGGCTGGGAAATGCAGGGAGGGGTTTCAAAGTTAGTGTAGGGGAGAGGGCTGTTCAAGAACAGTCCCCTTTGGCCAGGTGAAGGGAGCAGGTTACTCTTCAGTACAACACTAGTGTGTGCTGGGCAGAACAGTTGCTGTCTGTGTTGTGTAGTCTGTCTGCTGTGTCTTAGACCTTCCTTGGGTATTTCTGCCAGTGTCCGGCTCTCCCCCACCTCCCCGCAGGGTCTGGCTCTCTCCCCCCTGTCTTCCTCCTCCCCCATGCTTTCCACTGAAACATACCCCACGTGAGTTTTTTCACGTGACACCCCCTCTCCACAATCCCTGCCCTCCTATCTTGTGTCCCCATTTCCCCCTCCCTCCTCTTCTTCCTCCACCCCCCTCTGTCCTCTTCCTCCTCCACCCCTGCTCCCCCCCATATTCTGCACCGTCCCCTGAACCCCTCTGCCTCCAGACCCCTGGGGCGCTGCTTGTGCCCCCCAACCCACCCATTGCTCCCCACCCAAACTCCAATACCCCCTCACTTCCCTGCACCCCACTCTCCCTCCTCCTACGTTTTGGATGTGTGCTGAAAACAGTGTTGGTAACACAGGGATGTGTTCGTTATTGCTGAGCAGCGCTTGCACAGCACCAGGGGCTGTTCTGCTCCTCACACTGCCCCACCAGTGAGTAGGCTAGGGGGGCACAAGGAGTTGGGAGGGGACACAGCAATAAAACTAGGGGTAGAGGTTAGTGGGGGGCTGCTGCTCAGGACTGACTGGTCATAGGTTGGGAATTGTTTTCATTTGCATCACTTGTCTTTCTTGGATTTTATTTTTCTCTGTCTCTCTTATTTTTTCCCCTCTTTCCCTTACACGTTGCTGTTGTTTCTTTTTAATTACTAAACTGTTTTTATCTCAATCCGTGAGTTTTCTCACTTTTACCTTTCCGATTCTCTCCCCCATTCCACTGGGTGGAGGGAGTGAGTGAGTGGTTGTGTGGTGCTTAGTTCCTGGCTGGGATTAAACCATGACACAAGGCTAGTTGCAAGCCCTGCCTGGCTAATGCTTTAGGCTCTCCATGTTACTCCTAGCATCTTGATAGGCCATCCTCATTCTTCATTGCTGCTTTATAGTGCCTTTTGCTCCATAAGCATGCTGTGCAAACATACCTGTCTCCCAACCTCTGGGAAGTAACTCTGCCAGAGACAGAGTGAAACAGCCATGGCACAATTGACAGCAGTTCTGCCTCTCAAGGCACCCAACAGGCCCTTTTCTCTTGCCTCTTGCTCTATCCAGCTAGGCTGGAAAGTATGGTTGTTGCAGAAACTGCTACACCCTGTGACTCCTTCTCAGGTTGGTAGCTTTGCCCTATTTATAGGCTGCCGAGGCCATTGACTCTGCATGGGACACAGGCAACCTGCAGAGCTTTACACCAAGTTGTTCCTTTCTCCTTTGGGCAGCAGTGGCTTTGCTGCTGCTACAGGCAGCCGCTTTCTCAAGGGCAAAAGGGGCTGGGACGACAAGAGGCTGCTGCACACTCCAGTCAAAGATGCTGTTCCCTGGGGATCTGGTGCAGGGAAGTCTGAGGTTCTGCACTGTCGATGGCTCTTCACAAGGGAACCGTGCTCTGGTTTTAGCAGGAAAAGGTGCCGGTCACAGGCAGCCATGTATCACTGTGCACAGCTATTTGGCAGATGCCTTGCGTATTCAAATAGAGGCATATTTCTTGCCTTGCAGTCTTGATGCCAAAACAATCAGGGGTTCAAGTTGTAAAAGCCTTTTGACATCAGAGCAAGCTGACAGCTAGATTTCTACCAGCATTGTATTTCAGCTGTGTTGCTAGCTGAAAGTGGCTTGCAGGCCAGGAGATATTTAGAGGGGTCTGAATTAAAGAAAGCAAGTGTCAAAGTGTATGTTTTAAGGAGGCAAATTAGGCAGCTGAAGGAACTGAGCTGCTCATCTGTCACACTGGCAGAACAGCCCATCCAGCCTACCAAGTATTGTGTGGTGCAGGGAGTAAAGTGCAGCTGTGACGCTTGCTGGCAGGAGCGGCAGGGAGCGCAGAGCTACGCTCCTATACAGAGCAAAGATGGAACCTCCAGGGCTCTACAGTCATCTGCTGAGGACATCTAATACACATTTGCTTTCCCTGCTTCATGTCTAATCGCTTTGCACACTGGAGGGCAGGGTGGTAAGTAACATCGTGCAGTGTCTCTTATCTAAGTGACAAGCCCTGCACAAGAAGCCTTGCGTGTATGCAGGATTAGGAGAGCAGAGTACTGATAGCACAGAGGTGAGGAAAGGTGTGAACAGCACAATAAAGCTCAAGGATCACCAGTGGCAGATCAGGGATACACCAGTGTATCCCTTAGTGGCAGATCAGCCACTTGCATCCGGTCTGCTCAGATGTGCTGTCTCCTGATAACCATAGCTGCCCCCTCACACGAAGCAGCTTTTGGTCTCTTCTGACCTGCTCACAGGATGCCATCTGTGTTGCCTTGTTGTTTTTTAAAATCTCTCTCCAGTATCTGTTGACTGGCTGCTGTCGGTCCCACAACCCTGGTGCCGCATGCAGACCCATACAGCAATCCCTGGGGCTTACTCAGGGGGGAAAAACCCCCTCTTCCACAGGTTCCCTGTGCTGCTTCCCTCTTCCCCCTCTCCCGCAGGTTCCCTCTGCTGAATGGGGTGGGGGTCAGGGACAGAAACAGCCACTGGAGTCTTAAAGCAGTCAAACGCAAAGGACTGAAATGCTCGAGCAACTTGGATGCGTTTTGGTACCGAGGCAATGAATATCACTGCCTGGGCTGGGTGTGGGACAAGGGCAGAGAAAAATAAGCCCTGTACCCTCTGTAAGTATTTACCGTCTTGGGATGGTATACACTGGGCTGAGGGATCACTCGTCGCTCATCCCAATAACGCTCAGAGAAGCATCGCTACGCTAGCGCTGCCGCCTGGCAGCCAGAAGCAAAGCGCGGCACTGCGCATGCGCAGCTCCCGATCTGCAGTACCGGCTTTTGGTCGCCGGGTGGCAGCAGCGACCGCAGCATTGCGCACTGGCGGCGTTTTCCCATGCTCGCTGCTGCCGCCCGGTGACCAAAAGCCGGTACTGCAGCTGGGAAGCCGTATGCGTGTCCGTACCAGCGTATCTTAAATCCTGGAGGTAATCCCCTCAGCCAGATCCAATCTCACACGCTGTCAGTCATCAGCAAGTAAAAATGCTGGGCTTGGGTTTGCATTGCCGTGTAAGGGAAAGCTCTGGGTCTGGTTGTCAGTTGCTTATTTGCTGTGGAATATTTGTGTTTTTCAGAAATCATTCCAAATAGAACTGGTGGGTGGGGTGGGGTACAGTAAGGCTCATTCCAAGGACCTGGAAAATAAAGTATTTAGCATAGTAAAGCTTAAAGCATTTGCTGAACAGAAGGTTTCTCTGTACCCACCATATCAAGTGCTTATTAGCAGTGACTGATGTTTATAAGAGTACCGTGTGGAAGTGTGTACATTCATTAATGAACTAACACTGCTTTAGTTCTGGGTAGAAAGGAGAGGAACTACAAAGAACACCCCCCAAAACAACATCCCCCATTTTTTTAAAAAAATTGCCTGTTTGCCACAAAAATTGTCCCATTGCCCGTTTGTGGCGACACCCACCCGCCCGGGACGTCGCCTGTTTGTGGCAGACACCAGCCCGAACAGGACCTCGCCCATTTGTGCCGGACGCCAGCCTGCAGGGGACCTCGCCTGTTTGTGGCATGTTGGATGCCTCTGTTTGGTCCCCGGTTCCCTGAGGACATCTCTACTCTGTTCAGGTCCCCTCCCGAGTACCTCATTGTGTCAGCAATCCTTTGTTTGTCTCTTTGTCCACGTTTCCCCCACCCCCTGGAGCCCTCTCATTCCTGTCATGACGCCTCCCGAGACTGTCCTCGTGCCCCACGGCACCCTTTGAGCTCTGCAGCCCTCTTTGTGTGTCTCTCTTATTCAGACAGAACCCCTCCTCAGGCTTTCATTGTGCCCCACGGCTCTCTTACCTTATTCACTGCTGTCTAGGATGTCTCCATTCAGTCGCTCATCCCCTGAGGACATTGCTGGCACATCCTCTTGAGTTTTGCCTTGTGTGCCAGAGCCGCCTTCTGTGTCTCTCTCTCACTCTCAGCACCCTTCTTGTGCCGTCACCGTGCCTCCTGAGGCCATCCTTGTGCCCCATAGTGCTCTTTGGCTCTGTAGCGCAATTTGCACCCTTCTTGCTCCCGAGAACCGTTCCTGATGACATCTTTCACCTCCAGAATGCTCATGTTGTCCTCTATGCTAGCTCTGTTCAGTCCCTGGTCCCCTGAGGACATCTGTAGCCTGTTCAAATCCCCTCTGGACTTTTTCATCGTGTCCTCGAGCCTTCTTGTGTCTGTCCCTCTCAGAACCCCTCTGCTACTGTCACGATGCCTTCCGAGCAGCACACTTTTAACTCCGTAAGCCCCCTTTGGACTCACTTTGTTGCAATCGCACCTCTCCTAAGATCTCTGTTCCCAAAAAAGAACGTTCTTGTTCTTTTCTATGCCATCTAGGATGCCTCCAGAGACCTTCCTTGTGCTCCACAGTGTTTTGGTAGCACTTTACCTCCCTTTCAGGGGTCTCTCGCATGACCCCTCTGCTGCCAGTCACCGTGCCTCCCGAGACCTTCTTTTTGTCCCACAGCCCTGTTTTTGCTCCGTAGCAGACTTTGATCCTCTCTCGTTACCTCTGAAGCCTGTTCTCCTGTTGGTTTGTGACTGGAGTGCTCTTATCATCCTGTCTGCCATCTAGGGTGCCTCTATTTGGTCCCTGGCCTCCTGAGGCCATATCTACTCTGTTCACATCCCCTCCAGACTTCCTCCTTGTCTCCCTGAGCCGCCTTTGGTCTCTCTGGCCCATTTGGGACCCCTCTGATGGTGTCACGATGCCTATCGATGCCTTCAAGGTTGCCCTTGGCACACTTTTAGCTTTGTAGCGGACCTTGCACCACTCTTGTTCCCTCAGAAGACTTCCTGAGTCCATATCTGTGATGCAGCCCAGGTGTTCTGTCCTCTCTTCCCTCCAGCTGTGCCTCTTTTTGTTCCCTGGCCCTCTGATGACATGTTTACTTGATTCAGATCCCCTCTGGATTTAATCATCGTGTCCCCAGTCCTTTTTCTGCCTCTCTGGCTCCCTCAGGACATTTTTTTTCTCCCAGTCACAATGCCTCCCGAGACCTTCCTTGTGCTCCATATCCATCTCGTAGCAATTTGAGCTGTAGAGCACTCATTTGTTCCTCTATGCTATCTAGGATCCCTGTGTTCAGTCCCTGGCCACCTGAGACCATCTGTACTCCGTTCAGAGGATCACCCGAGTTCCTCCTTGTTGTCCCAAGCCTTTTTTTGTCCGTCAGCCCCCCTTAACATCCCTCTCCTCACAGTCACGATGCCTCCTGAGACCTTCCTCATTCTCCACAGCACCCTGTAGCACATTATCTCCCTTTCCATCTTTCTTGTTCCGTCAGAGCCTCCCATCTGTCTTTGCTATGCAGTGCTCCTTTATCTTTCTCTCTGCCATCAAGGGTGTCTCTGTTTGGTTCCTCCCTCGCCCAGTCATCTCTAGTTTGCCTAGATGCCCTCCTGAGACTCCAAGACCCTCACTGGGTCTCCAAGTCATCTTTTCTTACCCCGCCCCCTCCTCATTCCTCTGCTGTCTATAACAAGGTCATCTGAGTCCTTTCTTGTACCGAACAACACTCTTGTAGCACTTTGGCTCCTTTTTGATTTTTTGGTTTATTTGTTTTGTGCGCTTCAGAGCGCTCTTATCTTACTCTTTGCCATCTAGGATGCCTTCATTCAGCGCTCGGCCTCCTGATGACATCTGTACTTGGTTGAAAACCCCTTCAGAGTTCCTCGTTATCTCTGAGGCTTCTTGGGTCTCTCGGGCCCCCTCGGGACTCCTCTGCTCCCTTTACCGAGGTCTCGTGAGACATCTCCTATGCCTCAGAGCCCTGTTTTAGATTGGCAGGGCACTTTGCACCCCTCTTTTCCCCTCAGAACCCTTCCTGAGTCTGCACCTGTTACCCAGGTCAGTCTCTGAGCAGGAGAGCTCATAGAAGGCTCCCTTAGGCTGTCATTGCTATACATAAAGTGGTTGGCTCGTAGTCAAATTGCGTGAGATAGGAAAGCTATGCGTGAGGCTCCTTGTACCCACAACTGTCTTTGTTCCTTGATAAACGAGTCTGTGAAAAGCCATCTGCTATTCATGTGTCAATTAGGTGATCAGTGTTCCAAGCTCACATATATCGATGCTCACTGTGCCACTCGGCTTCTTTGTGGGTTCTCAGGGAACAGATCAGAACCGGAGGAGTTCTCGGCCCGGCTGCGGCTCAGGCCTTCACCTCCTTTGGAGCCTGTACCAACCTATTGCTAGTTTGGTTAAGAGGTCGAGCACATCCATCACACTCCACCCCGTGACTACAGTCAATCCGCTTTACCGACTCATAGAGCGGTAGCACGGTTACCTCTTGCCTCTGTGTCATAAATACGTGCTGTATTGCAGATCAGTGGTAAGAGTCCAATTATTTGATAAGCTGTTTAGTTTAAGTGTCCTAATTAATGTGAGTTATATACTCTTTTACGTACAGAATCAATTGATTGTATGCGTTTTTCCTGCTGGATTGATGTAATTTGTTTCATTTTTTGCCAAACTTTGATACACAGAACGATTATAAGCAATAAACATAATAAGGTTAAAACTAACAAAACTACAATAGGATGCAATGTAATCAATTTGCCATGTTGACCAGAGGGTTTTTCCCTCATTAATGTGTAGGGGTGCTGTTGTAGCAGGGTGATCTGTTTGCAACTTCCATTTACATTGGGGGCATTCTGTAAGGATGGCTTCACGTGTTTTCCTGTTTAGAGGCCAGCCTCAGCTTTGGGCTGCAAAATAAAGTGCTTCTCAGCCTGTGGGGCCTAATTTTTGATGTAACCCTTCCCCCAGTTGGTAGCATTCGGGATCTCATGTATCTCCTGTTTTTGTTCCCCTAATTCTGGCTAATACATCTACTTGTTGGTGATTCATTTTGTGGCTGGTTGGTCATTGTTTACGTGGCCTTTTACCCATCCTAGTTTAAAGGGTGCCTGTTTGGCTATATCTAATAATAATTGCCAGTCTTCGGTTCTCCAAACTGGGGATCTATTTGCTTCCCATTGACAAAGCCATTGTGTGGCACCTGCCCACAGGGCATAGGAGTCGACATAAGATAACTTTTGCTCTGTTTTTTTGCTGCTAGAACAACTGCCCTTAGTTCTCCCACTTGTGCACTACCTTCACCACCTTCTATTACTCGTTTGCCAGGGGTAATTTCTAATGCAGCGGCTTTAGTACTGCCATTTGCCGTTTACCCTCTTTGCTGAGGCATTGGTAAACCAAATGCCTTCGGTCGGTGTTTTCTCCGTGAGGGGAGGCGCATTTACAATCGGTGAGGGTTTAAATGGCTCTTTTAGTGCTAGCGGGTCAGTGTTTACAGGTATTTGTAATTTGGAAATTTTTGTATGTCCTTCAGTCAATTGCATTTCATCTGCTGCTCCCATCGGGTAGGCGTACCCTTTTCTGGTGGTGGGTTTCTGTGCAAGTCCTTCTGGTGGAGAAGTTTCCTAGACTGGGGCATCTGTAACTGTTCTATTTTACTTAGGGTGTCTGGTAGGATTGCTGCACTACCTGCAATCCATCAAGTACCTTAAAACGTTTACTTCTCTACTTGGTCCCTGACACTTTTCTAGTGGGATTTCAACTTCTGCTTTATGTAGCGTTGGCCACGCTGCTGCTGCCGCTTCCCCCACCGTTTTAGCGGAGGTCCCTCTGATTAGGCTATCATCTATATATTGGTACAGTTTCTCATCTTGAGGCAGTGAGACTGTCTGTAAGAATTCAGCGAGCGCAGCATGAGCAATCGTGGGTGAATGTTTATATCCCCGGGGGAGTTTTTAAAAAGTGTCTTGTATGCCTTTCCAAGTAAAAGGAGATTTCCCTTTACCCTCCTCCTGCAAGGGGACCATAAAGAACGTATCTTTCACATCTAGCACTGCCATCCATGGGCGTGCGGCCACTTGTGGCGTGGCTGTTGAAGTTGCAATATTAGGTACTGCAGCCGCTAGCAGAGCTGCATTAGCATTTAGGTGCCGATAATCAATTGTCAGATGCTATCTCCCGTTTGGCTTTTGGACTGGCCAGACCGGTGAACTGTATGGGGAGTGGGTTGTGGAAATAACGTGCCATTTTTCCAAGTCTGCTATTACTTCAGAAATTCTGTTTTGTGCCGCAGCAGAAATCTGGTATCGCAGTGCATTAGTAACCTTGGAATCGGGGAGCGCAGGGGCTGTGCGGAGTACGTGCACCCTCCTGATTTCTATCAGGGTTAGGGTTGATATTTGAACCGCCAGGGTCAGCTGTTCAAAACGTCGAAACTCAAAACATTTTCACTGTGATCTTTGATTGCAAAGCGAGTCGACAACATGCACTTCTTGCCCGGGAGCCATAAATTAACTTTCATGGCTTGGCAAGTAACACTTGCTCCATTCACTCCGGTTATTTTAACTCTCTGCCGCCCGGGTTGCACGCCCAGCTTCTTGGCATGCTGTTGTGTTAGTATTGAAATTTCTGTTCCCGTATCTATTAGAAATGTTACCAGTTGTCGTTGAGGGCCAACTGGAATTAAAATATAAGGGCCTCCTTCATTTAGCCATGGCTAGGCTTCCACTCGCCGGACGGACCGGCCCAATTGCTCTCGTGGCGTTATTTGTTTTTTGATCTCGAGGTTTGTAATTCCTCCTTAAGGGGGAGGAAAGAGTCGTCGCTCTTTCTTGGAGCTGGCAGTGGCGCCGGAGTATTTGGAGTACATTCTGTCCTTTCCCCATCGCTGTGTTTCTGACATGCTTGAATTGGATTCAGGATAATGCTAGTAGGCTGTGCCTTAATCGCAGCTCTGGGACTGCCCAGTGCCAATGCTCACCTCCACGGTTCATTTCTCTACTCCCGAGACTCTGCCTATGGGTCTTTAGGCGTATTTTCCCTTGGTTTAGTTCCTGTTCCCTGTGGGGGTGTTTGTTTTACTGGTCACACTTGGTGATCTCCTGTTCGGCATCTTGGTGCCGATTTCTCGGTTGACAGATCCTCCCACCCCATTTCATGGCTACGATTTACAGTACCATGCATTAATTCTGCCCATGTAGGGAGTTGTCTGTGGGGATCACCGCCATCAAATTCCTCATTTTGCCCTGTGTCTCTTTTAATCTCATCCCATTTTGCAATTAAAGGAGGTTTAAGAATGGCCAGGGGTCCCCTCATTAGTGGCTTTAGCCTGTTATAATCTACAGTAGCAGATATCGGGGTATCACTGGACTCTCCATGTTTATGCATATGCAGGCAGCTTCGGTGATGGCAGCGGAGAGTTCATTTAGGGAATGGATGGGACTTACAGAAGGATCACCTCGATCCGAGGCATCTATTCCCCCAGCCCAGTAGGCTACCCTACTGGTGATAGAATGGCCTTCATCTGTCGGGTGGCGTCCTAGGTTTAAGAAAATTCCTGGACCCCAATACCAGTTTGCTTCGTCTCCACTCCACGTTATTCAGTCACCACTGCTGAGGCAGACACACCGCAAATATTCAGTTTCACGTGGCTTTCTGCTGTACTTCTCTTGTAATTTTGCCAGTCATAATGCACCCCCATGGAGTGCTTTGCATACTATATCGCCGACCACCTCCTCGAGGTCCTTCAGACTGTTCTGCTCATGGTCATCTGGATCACCCCAGCATCACCATCCCAGTTCTCTGGGGACACTATGAGTTTCCTAATTTGCCTGGCATTAGGGGGATGCAGGGCTGCATGAGCACCATCTCGATCTTTTCTTCCAACTTTTGTGTTTTCTCCTTTTCTTCCTGTAAGGGTTTCTGCGGCCGCTCCATTTTCAAAGACAGTATTAATTCAGCTGCCTTTCTGCCTTCTATTTCTTCTTTTAGGTCCTGCTCCTTTTTATTGTTCTTTTTCCTGTCCTGATAAGCAGCTTCTAAACAGGTACCTAGCATTTTGCCAATAATTCCTTTCCCTTTTCCATCCTTTATATGTCCCCTGGCCACTTTTAGCTGCTATTTCATGGCTTCCTAATCATGCCACTTATCACGAGCCCATTCTTCTGAGAATGTGGGACTCGGACTTATTCCATGCTTCCGTAAGTAATCAGCAATACTACTTGCCATCCTGCCGACAAGACCAGTTTGCCGCAAAAGAGTGCTTTAGATTGCTTAAAAAAAATCACTGTCAAAGGTATGGGAAAAAGGGGTTTTAATATGATGTTGTAAAAGTGCAACTTAACAAAGTTCAATGGCAAGGTTCACTCTTATTACTGCATGGAAGAAACACACAAAGGAAAATGGGGTTACGCTCGAGTTAGAATGATTCGTAGAGAGACCGGGGATACAAAAGGGTACAGAGGACCCTCCCGTTGAGTCACGAGGTTCAGAGTAGACCCCTTGCTTTCTAAACTCCTGATGGAGCTTAGGTGCAGCTAGGTCCAATCTTAGTCTCAGACTTGGACAACGGTTTATGTCTAAGGGATTACATATGCAAAGTTTGTCAAAGTTACCATACTACAAGGTTATGCGTGATACAGGTCGCTTACCAAAGACCTGCTGTTGGTAAAAGGTCTCTCTGCCTCGAGGAGCAACCTTGAGAGGTGTCCCAGCTCAAGGGGAGATCACCGCTATACAGCCACGCTGCCTGGCAGGGAGAGTGCCAAGAAGGCTCACTTAGGCTGTCATATTTATAGATAAAGTGGCTGGCTCGTACTCAAATTACATGCGATAGGAAAGCTATGCGTGAGGCTCCTTGTACCCATAACTTTCTTTGCTTATTGCTAAATGAGTCTTGGAAAAGCTGTCCGGTATTCATGTGTCAATTGCACGATCAGTGTTCCAAGCTCGTATAGGTCATAAGACAGCTCAGGCTGGGTCACTGCTGCACTTGCACTGCTTCTTGTAAGGCTTGTCCTCCGTTGGTTCAGGTGGTTCCTGCCGTAGTCATTCCCATAACATGCAAGTCAAATCCTGGGTTACAACAATTTAAAGGTATTTCCACTACAGTCTCCACCCCTGGTCCCTTTGGACCAGACCATCGGGTTTAACATTGCAATGAACTCCTCCCCTTGCCCCTGCTCTGGCTTGGACTTATCCACGGACTGCGGTCCCTTAGGGGTGTACCTGCTCCAAGTGGAGCCTCATCTATGAGCCAAGTCTCTCCAGGGCTCTACCTGCTGCAGCATAGACTTATGCACAGCCACAGTTGCTTTGAGGTGCCCTTGTTCCAGCGTGGCCTTCTCCAGGGGCCACCACGCCTTCAGATATATACCTGCTCTGGCATGGCCTCGCCCACCGCCACAGTCCCTTCAGGAGTGAACCTGCTCCAGCGTGCCCTTACCTACGGCTGCAATCCCTCCAGGGGCGTACCTGCTCTGTCATGGGTCTATCCGTGACCACAAGCTTTCAGGTGCTCCAGCACGACCTCGTGCGCAACCGCTGATGCTTCAGGGTGTACCTGCTGCAGCATGGACTTATCTACAGCTATAGATTCTTTGAGGTGTACCTTTTTCCAGCGTGCGCTTATCCTTGGGCCAGTATCCCTTCAGAGGTATACCTGCTGCAGCACAGACATAACCATGGCCACAGACACGTCAAGACGTACCTGCTCTGGCATCAGCTTATCCACAGCCACAGACACTTTGGGGTGTCCTGCTCCCACGTGGACTCATCCACAGGTTACAGCCCCTTTGACTTGAGTTCACACTGGAGTTCCAGCCTGTCCAGTACAGAAGCACAGAAACAGCAGCAATGCCCTGGCCATCTGCCAGCCCAGGTGTAGTCTAACAGGAGCTGGTGGAAGGCCAGGATTTACGTAAAGGTGACAAGGGGGATTCAGGCTGGAAAGGGGAACCTCTAAACGAGAACTACTGTCCTTGGGAGTAAAGCACATCCTGGAGAAATCCGTGAGCTAATTAAGATGTTTTGGGAACCATCTGAAACGACTCATAGAAGTGCGATGAGAAGCACCCTCACGCAAACTATCCTCATTATAATACTAAAAGTCACACCCCTCGAGCTGGAGACCCCAGCCCAAGCAGAGACCCCTTACCTCTGAGCGTGCGCAGCATATTAAAGTAGCACTGTAGCTTTAAGTTGAAACAAGAGAAATGTAGACCGATAGGAAACCGCTTTGTGTAATTACTTATGCCTATGTATTGCTAGACTGTATAAATACCGTACCTGCGTGACCGAACTTTGCGCTAGCTTTGCGGAGCTACCGCCTAGCGCCCATCTCTGCGCAGACATGCCATAAAATACCTCTGCCCTGTGTGTATATTGGCGTCCCGCACACCGGGTAAAGGACCTCACGCTTGTGGGGTAACAGTTTTGACACCCCAGATGGGACCGAGCTGACAGCCTCGCCCGGTTCGTCTTGCCGCATCCGACAGGGAGAAGAGGCCTGAGCGGACTCCAGCGCGCACCGACCCGTCGATCGGGGACTCCTTCAGCTCCTCTCCTGCGGTCGGGCGGTAAGTGACAAAACGGTGCAACGTTCCTGACAAGAGGTATTTTTGGGGGGTAGGAGAAAAGGGGGTAGGGGCAAGATGTCTCGGGAAGCAGGCAGCCTCTGTTCTGTTCTGGGCTCTGCATCAGACGCACCAGGAAAGACAGGTGGCAGCAGCGTAGTTCTGTTTGTTTCTGCACGCTGTCCTGTTCTGAGTAACGAAGGGTGTCCTGGTTTCAGCTGAGATAGAGTTCATTTTCTTTATAGTGGCTGGTATGGGGCTATGTTTTGGATTTGTGCTGAAGACAGTGTTGATAATACAGAGATGTTTTAGTTGTTGCTGTACTAGTCAAGGACTTTTCAGCTTCCCGTGCTCCGTCAGGTGCAGAAGAAGCTGGGAGGGGACACAGCCAGGATAGTTGATCCAAACTGACCAAAGGGCTATTCCAAACCACATGACGTCATGCTCAGTATATAAAGCTGGGGAAGAAGAAGGAAGGGGGGGACATTTGGAGTGATGGCATTTGTCTTCCCAAGTAACCGTTACGCGTGCTGGAGCCCTGCTTTCCTGGAGATGGCTGAACACCTGCCTGCCCATGGGAAGTAGTGAATTAATTCCTTGCTTTGCTTTGCTTGTGTGCGCGGCTTTTGCTTTCCCTATTAAACTGTTTTTATCTCAACCCTCAAGTTTTCTTACTTTTGCTCTTCCGATTCTCTCCCCCATCCCACCGAGGGGGAGTGAGCGAGCGGCTGCGTGGTGCTTAGTTGCCGGCTGGGGCTAAACCACGACAAAGGGAGACGTCCCTCGTTCTGGTTTGTATAGAAATACTGGGTTTTTCGGTACCGATGTGGGTGCTGCTGCTTCCCAGGAGGCACACCTTTGCTCTCCCCTAGGATGCCTCCTGAAGCATTGCAATAAATTTGGGGGAGATGCCACGACTAAAAATCAGCTAAAACGATATTGTAATCGACGGTGGCCACAATATCAATGGGAAGATGGTGAAAAGTGGCCTGAGAATGGATCCTTGAAATATAACACTATATCGGAATTAATGTTGTGTTGTCGGGGAACTGAAAAATGGGATGAAATGCCTTATGTGGATATGTTTTTTTTCGTTAAGGCGCGATTGGGATATTAGGAAGAAAGGTGGCTTAGTGGATTCTAAACATCAGATTGGAATATATGTGTTAAAAGAGAAAAAGGGAAAACCTCGTTGTATTGACTGGGCAAATTCAGAAGAGGATATTCAGCTGTTGGTAGCTCCCCCCAAACAGCCCAAATCGCATAGCTCAAGTGGTGACGGAGTTGCGAGTGCTATCTCTAAAAGAACAAGGGGACAGAAAGCGATAGTTTGAGCTCCCCTCAGACAGGCTGTAGGCCCTGAAGGAAGAGCGGCGTACGTACACGTGCCTTTTACTGCTTCTGATTTCTTAAACTGCAAACAGGCAGTCGGATCCTATCGAAACAATCCAGAAGGAATGTATAGTACCGTTAATCACAACTCCTAGTCCTAACTGGGGAGATGTACAGGCTCTCCTAGAATTTTTGTTTACCACTGAGGAGAGGAGAAGAATTTTAGAGAAGGCTAGAGAGGGACTGATCCAACAAGGCGGGGGGGTGGGGGGTGCCTAATACCGATATGTACCTCCCGAAAGAGGATCCGGAGTGGGATCCAAACACAAGTGTGAGGGATTAGAGAGGGTAAAGGAATATCAACAGTTAATTTTGTATGGGATTCAACATGGAGCGCAAAAGCCTAAGAATTTATCTAAACTATCTGAAGTAAGGCAGGGAGATAAGGAAACCCCGTCAGCCTTCTCTGAGAGATTGCGTGAAGTAGCTCGAAAATGGACAGATCTGGATCCGGAAGATGATAGCGATTCAAAGTTATTTAACACGCTGTTTATTGGTCAAGCAGCAGCAGATATAAGAAGGAGATGACAAAAGGTAGAGGGCGAGGATGGCATGACAATCTCACGGTTCTTCTCAATGGCATATAAGGTACGTAATAATCGGGAGGAAAGAGAAGAGAAGGAGAAGCGGGGACGAGTAACGCTGCAAGCTGCTTTGCTGGCTGCCTTGACGGAAGACCAGGAAAAAGGGAGGGAAAATACACGAGGTGAATTTTGTGGGTGAGGAAGGGGCTGTAGAAATAATAGTAGAAAGGGTTATGACATTCCCCCGGGAAGGAATCGGCGTGCAAATTGTAAGCAAGAGGGCCGTTGGAAAAAAATTGTCCATGCCGTCTGAGTAATGGGGAAAGAGAGACAGAAGAAGCCGTTGGAGTCATGCCGGAGATTGGGCTGGACTGAAGGGGGCCGGAGGAATCTCTTAAAATTTCCCCAGACGATCCTCTGGTTCCAGCCAAGCTGGGGAATGAAAGAAGAGATTTTTCATTTTTAATTGATAGTGGAGCCACACATGCTGTAGTAAGTAGTTGTAGGGGACCCTTAAGTAGAACTAAAATAAGCGTTGTTGGTGCAAGAGGGAAAAAGACTTTAAGGCTGTTTTTACAAGCTATGGAAAGTTCCATTGGGAACACTAAATTAACTCCTGAATTCCTTTAGATGCCAGAATGCCCCCTACCGTTGCTTGGGTGGGATTTACTTGTAAACTGAATGCACGGCTAAGTTCTTCTGAAGACTCTGTTCAGTTGACTCTGTCCAGCCCACAGGGGACCTCTCCTCTTTGTGGCGGATGCCAGCCTGAACGGGACCTCGCCTGTTTGGGGCACGCCGATGGCGGGCGCTGTCGCCAAAAGGCAAAGCAGGGTCATAGCAGAGTGTTCCATTTCTGGGGATGGGCTCAGCCATCCCCTGCACAAATTTCTCCTATGTAGCAATGGGGATGGTAGCTTTCTTCTGTTTTCTTGAAGAACAAGAGGATGATGGAGCACGTTACAAGAGCATGATCTTTTTCTCTTCCTTTGGCAGTACAGGCACCCAAGGCCAGCCTGCATTCAAGGAACAGCCTGGGGATATCTGTGTCGACCGTTAGCAGAGGAAGGAAGCTTCTTCTGGAGGCTGAGGCGATGAAGCAGAGTCCCTAATTGTTCTGTTTGATTTTCAACGTGGGTGCGGGGAGGGCCTGGGACATGCAAAACGTGGTCCCGGACAGGGGAGCTGTCTATTACGTGGGAGGCTGTGAGAGCTATCATGGACACCACTGGACCGGCATCCTGTAAGGATGCTTTCACATGTTTTCTTGTTTAGAGGCCAACCTCGGCTTTAGGCTGTGGACTAAAGTCTGCCAGGCCGGTGCCAGCTTGGCGGCAGCATCTGCCCATGGCAGCACCAGCTTGGTGGTGGTGTGTGCCCATGCCTGTGCCAGGTTGCTGGCTGTGTCTGGCTTGTGAGGGTTGGGGTAATTGGCCCCCTGTTCCCCATGGGCTCCAGCTGTGGCCCGGGGCAGCACAGGTGGGACCCATGAGGTGAGGATGGGGGCTGGGCCCAGGCTTTAAAAGGGGCTGAGCATGGGGCTGGCCCTGCTCTATCCACCATTAGTTTAGTCAGATCCTGCATTCCGCTCAGTTAAAGACTCACGAGAATTGCTTAACATTTGCATTTGGAAGTCATGCTTCAAACAATGAATTTTCAACAAAATTTTTTTGACACTAGTCAACGAACCCCTGTAATACTGCAGCAAAATGACATTTTTAGTGGTGGTTGAATCTCAGCGTGATAACATAGGCATCCCTGTTGGAGCCCTTACCGCAAACATTGCAATGTTTGTTTACACCCCGCTCGGTTCTTTTGTAAAGGTGCGTAGCTGTGGGAGGTGCGTTATTCCCAAGGTGCTACGGCGCCGATGCTCTGGCTGTTGGCAGGAATGGGCAAAGCGGAAGGCTCTGTGGCTAGGGGAGAATGGCGTGGACATGCTACTGCTCTCTCTGTTGCACCAGAATTTCGACGGCTGGGTTGGGCTGCTAAATCAATGGAACGACTGGAAGAAATTTCAGAAAAGTGAGTACTCTACTATCTTTATCTTTTAAAGTCGTTGTCTTTCTACAGACCCCTGTCCATGGCTTAGATATTTGACTGGCGTGAAACAGACCCAGAATTTTGCTTTAAGTGGTGTTCTGATTCGCTGAAATTCCCCGTAGGGAGAGAGCAAGAATTACAAATGTTGCTTGGTGGTTGAAGTTCTCGGGGTTTCTGTGAAAGCTAACTTGCCAGAACGTGTAGGAAGCAGCCTGAATTCCAGTAGAGATACTGCATAAAAGGTCCTCTTCTTGACAGGAGGAGGGCTTCACGAAACGTCGGCACTGTTTGCCGTAGGGCCTCCGACACACTTGTTCAGTCATCGTGGGCTTTGTGCCATTCCCGCAGGCACAATCTTGAACAAAGTTTGTACGGCAGCCGGTATCTTAGCTGACTTTCGATCTCGCGCTTGGTTGCTTGTACCTGCTCAAAACCGACTGTAGTGTCAAACGAACCCACAGGAAAATACCTACCTCAACTCGTGCTGGTAGGGCAAGCCCGCTGCAGTTGATAAAATCGGAAAATAGCACGATGTTTTGAAGAATTTGCCTTGCGAGGACAAGGGCTGTCTCCTGGTAGGCAGCTGAATTCTGTGACTGATTCCACCGGTCCGCTCTGGCACTTGAAGGAGGCAGTCCCTAAGCCAACGCAATCTAAAATGGGGGTCGTTTGGGTTTTTTTAATCGTTTCTTAGGGATACGAGGCTTGTGTGGGTGTTTAGCTTGTCCTGTTCTTTCTGTTCCTAATTCTGAACCCACTGACTGGCATAAAAGACCGGTCGTGTTGTAGTCTGACGGTGTCGTCCACCAGGAGCTGGTGGAAGGTCAGGGCTTACGTAAAACCCATAAGGAGGATTGAGGCTGGAAAGCGGAACGTCTACACAAGAATTACTGTCCTTGGGAGAGAAGCACATCCTGAAGAAATAGGTAAGCTAATTAAAATGTTTTGGGAACCATCCGAAACAACTAGTAGGAGTGTGATAAGAAGCACCCTCCCGCAAAGTATCCTCCTTATAACACTAAAAGTCACACCCCTCGAGCTGGAGACACCAGCCCAAGCAGAGAGCCCTCGCCTCTGAGCGTGCGCAGCATGTGAAAGTAGCGCTGTAGCTTGAAGCTGAAATAAGAGAAATGTAGACCAATAGAAAACTTCTTTGTGTAATTACTTATGCATATGCATAGCTAGACTGTATAAATACTGTACTTGTATGAGCGAACTTTGTGCTAGCTTTGTGGAGCTACCGCCTAGCGCCCATCTCTGCGCAGACATGCCATAAAGATACCTCTGCCCTGTGTGTATATTGGCGTCCCGCACACCGGGTAAAGGACCTCACGCTTGTGGGGTAACAGTTTTGACACCCCAGATGGGACCGAGCTGACAGCCTCGCCCGGTTCGTCTTGCCGCATCCGACAGGGAGAAGAGGCCTGAGCGGACTCCAGCGCGCACCGACCCGTCGATCGGGGACTCCTTCAGCTCCTCTCCTGCGGTCGGGCGGTAAGTGACAAAACGGTGCAACGTTCCTGACAAGAGGTATTTTTGGGGGGTAGGAGAAAAGGGGGTAGGGGCAAGATGTCTCGGGAAGCAGGCAGCCTCTGTTCTGTTCTGGGCTCTGCATCAGACGCACCAGGAAAGACAGGTGGCAGTAGCGTAGTTCTGTTTGTTTCTGCACGCTGTCCTGTTCTGAGTAACGAAGGGTGTCCTGGTTTCAGCTGAGATATAGTTCATTTTCTTTATAGTGGCTGGTATGGGGCTATGTTTTGGATTTGTGCTGAAGACAGTGTTGATAATACAGCGATGTTTTAGTTGTTGCTGTACTAGTCAAGGACTTTTCAGCTTCCCGTGCTCCGTCAGGTGCAGAAGAAGCTGGGAGGGGACACAGCCAGGATAGTTGATCCAAACTGACCAAAGGGCTATTCCATACCACATGACGTCATGCTCAGTATATAAAGCTGGGGAAGAAGAAGGAAGGGGGGGACATTTGGAGTGATGGCATTTGTCTTCCCAAGTAACCGTTACGCGTGCTGGAGCCCTGCTTTCCTGGAGATGGCTGAACACCTGCCTGCCCATGGGAAGTAGTGAATTAATTCCTTGCTTTGCTTTGCTTGTGTGCGCGGCTTTTGCTTTCCCTATTAAACTGTTTTTATCTCAACCCTCAAGTTTTCTTACTTTTGCTCTTCCGATTCTCTCCCCCATCCCACCGAGGGGGAGTGAGCGAGCGGCTGCGTGGTGCTTAGTTGCCGGCTGGGGCTAAACCACGACAAAGGGAGACGTCCCTCGTTCTGGTTTGTATAGAAATACTGGGTTTTTCGGTACCGATGTGGGTGCTGCTGCTTCCCAGGAGGCACACCTTTGCTCTCCCCTAGGATGCCTCCTGAAGCATTGCAATAAATTTGGGGGAGATGCCACGACTAAAAATCAGCTAAAACGATATTGTAATCGACGGTGGCCACAATATCAATGGGAAGATGGTGAAAAGTGGCCTGAGAATGGATCCTTGAAATATAACACTATATCGGAATTAATGTTGTGTTGTCGGGGAACTGAAAAATGGGAGGAAATGCCTTATGTGGATATGTTTTTTTTCGTTAAGGCGCGATTGGGATATTAGGAAGAAAGGTGGCTTAGTGGATTCTAAACATCAGATTGGAATATATGTGTTAAAAGAGAAAAAGGGAAAACCTCGTTGTATTGACTGGGCAAATTCAGAAGAGGATATTCAGCTGTTGGTAGCTCCCCCCAAACAGCCCAAATCGCATAGCTCAAGTGGTGACGGAGTTGCGAGTGCTATCTCTAAAAGAACAAGGGGACAGAAAGCGATAGTTTGAGCTCCCCTCAGACAGGCTGTAGGCCCTGAAGGAAGAGCGGCGTACGTACACGTGCCTTTTACTGCTTCTGATTTCTTAAACTGCAAACAGGCAGTCGGATCCTATCGAAACAATCCAGAAGGAATGTATAGTACCGTTAATCACAACTCCTAGTCCTAACTGGGGAGATGTACAGGCTCTCCTAGAATTTTTGTTTACCACTGAGGAGAGGAGAAGAATTTTAGAGAAGGCTAGAGAGGGACTGATCCAACAAGGCGGGGGGGTGGGGGGTGCCTAATACCGATATGTACCTCCCGAAAGAGGATCCGGAGTGGGATCCAAACACAAGTGTGAGGGATTAGAGAGGGTAAAGGAATATCAACAGTTAATTTTGTATGGGATTCAACATGGAGCGCAAAAGCCTAAGAATTTATCTAAACTATCTGAAGTAAGGCAGGGAGATAAGGAAACCCCGTCAGCCTTCTCTGAGAGATTGCGTGAAGTAGCTCGAAAATGGACAGATCTGGATCCGGAAGATGATAGCGATTCAAAGTTATTTAACACGCTGTTTATTGGTCAAGCAGCAGCAGATATAAGAAGGAGATGACAAAAGGTAGAGGGCGAGGATGGCATGACAATCTCACGGTTCTTCTCAATGGCATATAAGGTACGTAATAATCGGGAGGAAAGAGAAGAGAAGGAGAAGCGGGGACGAGTAACGCTGCAAGCTGCTTTGCTGGCTGCCTTGACGGAAGACCAGGAAAAAGGGAGGGAAAATACACGAGGTGAATTTTGTGGGTGAGGAAGGGGCTGTAGAAATAATAGTAGAAAGGGTTATGACATTCCCCCGGGAAGGAATCGGCGTGCAAATTGTAAGCAAGAGGGCCGTTGGAAAAAAATTGTCCATGCCGTCTGAGTAATGGGGAAAGAGAGACAGAAGAAGCCGTTGGAGTCATGCCGGAGATTGGGCTGGACTGAAGGGGGCCGGAGGAATCTCTTAAAATTTCCCCAGACGATCCTCTGGTTCCAGCCAAGCTGGGGAATGAAAGAAGAGATTTTTCATTTTTAATTGATAGTGGAGCCACACATGCTGTAGTAAGTAGTTGTAGGGGACCCTTAAGTAGAACTAAAATAAGCGTTGTTGGTGCAAGAGGGAAAAAGACTTTAAGGCTGTTTTTACAAGCTATGGAAAGTTCCATTGGGAACACTAAATTAACTCCTGAATTCCTTTAGATGCCAGAATGCCCCCTACCGTTGCTTGGGTGGGATTTACTTGTAAACTGAATGCACGGCTAAGTTCTTCTGAAGACTCTGTTCAGTTGACTCTGTCCAGCCCACAGGGGACCTCTCCTCTTTGTGGCGGATGCCAGCCTGAACGGGACCTCGCCTGTTTGGGGCACGCCGATGGCGGGCGCTGTCGCCAAAAGGCAAAGCAGGGTCATAGCAGAGTGTTCCATTTCTGGGGATGGGCTCAGCCATCCCCTGCACAAATTTCTCCTATGTAGCAATGGGGATGGTAGCTTTCTTCTGTTTTCTTGAAGAACAAGAGGATGATGGAGCACGTTACAAGAGCATGATCTTTTTCTCTTCCTTTGGCAGTACAGGCACCCAAGGCCAGCCTGCATTCAAGGAACAGCCTGGGGATATCTGTGTCGACCGTTAGCAGAGGAAGGAAGCTTCTTCTGGAGGCTGAGGCGATGAAGCAGAGTCCCTAATTGTTCTGTTTGATTTTCAACGTGGGTGCGGGGAGGGCCTGGGACATGCAAAACGTGGTCCCGGACAGGGGAGCTGTCTATTACGTGGGAGGCTGTGAGAGCTATCATGGACACCACTGGACCGGCATCCTGTAAGGATGCTTTCACATGTTTTCTTGTTTAGAGGCCAACCTCGGCTTTAGGCTGTGGACTAAAGTCTGCCAGGCCGGTGCCAGCTTGGCGGCAGCATCTGCCCATGGCAGCACCAGCTTGGTGGTGGTGTGTGCCCATGCCTGTGCCAGGTTGCTGGCTGTGTCTGGCTTGTGAGGGTTGGGGTAATTGGCCCCCTGTTCCCCATGGGCTCCAGCTGTGGCCCGGGGCAGCACAGGTGGGACCCATGAGGTGAGGATGGGGGCTGGGCCCAGGCTTTAAAAGGGGCTGAGCATGGGGCTGGCCCTGCTCTATCCACCATTAGTTTAGTCAGATCCTGCATTCCGCTCAGTTAAAGACTCACGAGAATTGCTTAACATTTGCATTTGGAAGTCATGCTTCAAACAATGAATTTTCAACAAAATTTTTTTGACACTAGTCAACGAACCCCTGTAATACTGCAGCAAAATGACATTTTTAGTGGTGGTTGAATCTCAGCGTGATAACATAGGCATCCCTGTTGGAGCCCTTACCGCAAACATTGCAATGTTTGTTTACACCCCGCTCGGTTCTTTTGTAAAGGTGCGTAGCTGTGGGAGGTGCGTTATTCCCAAGGTGCTACGGCGCCGATGCTCTGGCTGTTGGCAGGAATGGGCAAAGCGGAAGGCTCTGTGGCTAGGGGAGAATGGCGTGGACATGCTACTGCTCTCTCTGTTGCACCAGAATTTCGACGGCTGGGTTGGGCTGCTAAATCAATGGAACGACTGGAAGAAATTTCAGAAAAGTGAGTACTCTACTATCTTTATCTTTTAAAGTCGTTGTCTTTCTACAGACCCCTGTCCATGGCTTAGATATTTGACTGGCGTGAAACAGACCCAGAATTTTGCTTTAAGTGGTGTTCTGATTCGCTGAAATTCCCCGTAGGGAGAGAGCAAGAATTACAAATGTTGCTTGGTGGTTGAAGTTCTCGGGGTTTCTGTGAAAGCTAACTTGCCAGAACGTGTAGGAAGCAGCCTGAATTCCAGTAGAGATACTGCATAAAAGGTCCTCTTCTTGACAGGAGGAGGGCTTCACGAAACGTCGGCACTGTTTGCCGTAGGGCCTCCGACACACTTGTTCAGTCATCGTGGGCTTTGTGCCATTCCCGCAGGCACAATCTTGAACAAAGTTTGTACGGCAGCCGGTATCTTAGCTGACTTTCGATCTCGCGCTTGGTTGCTTGTACCTGCTCAAAACCGACTGTAGTGTCAAACGAACCCACAGGAAAATACCTACCTCAACTCGTGCTGGTAGGGCAAGCCCGCTGCAGTTGATAAAATCGGAAAATAGCACGATGTTTTGAAGAATTTGCCTTGCGAGGACAAGGGCTGTCTCCTGGTAGGCAGCTGAATTCTGTGACTGATTCCACCGGTCCGCTCTGGCACTTGAAGGAGGCAGTCCCTAAGCCAACGCAATCTAAAATGGGGGTCGTTTGGGTTTTTTTAATCGTTTCTTAGGGATACGAGGCTTGTGTGGGTGTTTAGCTTGTCCTGTTCTTTCTGTTCCTAATTCTGAACCCACTGACTGGCATAAAAGACCGGTCGTGTTGTAGTCTGACGGTGTCGTCCACCAGGAGCTGGTGGAAGGTCAGGGCTTACGTAAAACCCATAAGGAGGATTGAGGCTGGAAAGCGGAACGTCTACACAAGAATTACTGTCCTTGGGAGAGAAGCACATCCTGAAGAAATAGGTAAGCTAATTAAAATGTTTTGGGAACCATCCGAAACAACTAGTAGGAGTGTGATAAGAAGCACCCTCCCGCAAAGTATCCTCCTTATAACACTAAAAGTCACACCCCTCGAGCTGGAGACACCAGCCCAAGCAGAGAGCCCTCGCCTCTGAGCGTGCGCAGCATGTGAAAGTAGCGCTGTAGCTTGAAGCTGAAATAAGAGAAATGTAGACCAATAGAAAACTTCTTTGTGTAATTACTTATGCATATGCATAGCTAGACTGTATAAATACTGTACTTGTATGAGCGAACTTTGTGCTAGCTTTGTGGAGCTACCGCCTAGCGCCCATCTCTGCGCAGACATGCCATAAAGATACCTCTGCCCTGTGTGTATATTGGCGTCCCGCACACCGGGTAAAGGACCTCACGCTTGTGGGGTAACAGTTTTGACACCCCAGATGGGACCGAGCTGACAGCCTCGCCCGGTTCGTCTTGCCGCATCCGACAGGGAGAAGAGGCCTGAGCGGACTCCAGCGCGCACCGACCCGTCGATCGGGGACTCCTTCAGCTCCTCTCCTGCGGTCGGGCGGTAAGTGACAAAACGGTGCAACGTTCCTGACAAGAGGTATTTTTGGGGGGTAGGAGAAAAGGGGGTAGGGGCAAGATGTCTCGGGAAGCAGGCAGCCTCTGTTCTGTTCTGGGCTCTGCATCAGACGCACCAGGAAAGACAGGTGGCAGTAGCGTAGTTCTGTTTGTTTCTGCACGCTGTCCTGTTCTGAGTAACGAAGGGTGTCCTGGTTTCAGCTGAGATAGAGTTCATTTTCTTTATAGTGGCTGGTATGGGGCTATGTTTTGGATTTGTGCTGAAGACAGTGTTGATAATACAGCGATGTTTTAGTTGTTGCTGTACTAGTCAAGGACTTTTCAGCTTCCCGTGCTCCGTCAGGTGCAGAAGAAGCTGGGAGGGGACACAGCCAGGATAGTTGATCCAAACTGACCAAAGGGCTATTCCATACCACATGACGTCATGCTCAGTATATAAAGCTGGGGAAGAAGAAGGAAGGGGGGGACATTTGGAGTGATGGCATTTGTCTTCCCAAGTAACCGTTACGCGTGCTGGAGCCCTGCTTTCCTGGAGATGGCTGAACACCTGCCTGCCCATGGGAAGTAGTGAATTAATTCCTTGCTTTGCTTTGCTTGTGTGCGCGGCTTTTGCTTTCCCTATTAAACTGTTTTTATCTCAACCCTCAAGTTTTCTTACTTTTGCTCTTCCGATTCTCTCCCCCATCCCACCGAGGGGGAGTGAGCGAGCGGCTGCGTGGTGCTTAGTTGCCGGCTGGGGCTAAACCACGACAAAGGGAGACGTCCCTCGTTCTGGTTTGTATAGAAATACTGGGTTTTTCGGTACCGATGTGGGTGCTGCTGCTTCCCAGGAGGCACACCTTTGCTCTCCCCTAGGATGCCTCCTGAAGCATTGCAATAAATTTGGGGGAGATGCCACGACTAAAAATCAGCTAAAACGATATTGTAATCGACGGTGGCCACAATATCAATGGGAAGATGGTGAAAAGTGGCCTGAGAATGGATCCTTGAAATATAACACTATATCGGAATTAATGTTGTGTTGTCGGGGAACTGAAAAATGGGAGGAAATGCCTTATGTGGATATGTTTTTTTTGGTTAAGGCGCGATTGGGATATTAGGAAGAAAGGTGGCTTAGTGGATTCTAAACATCAGATTGGAATATATGTGTTAAAAGAGAAAAAGGGAAAACCTCGTTGTATTGACTGGGCAAATTCAGAAGAGGATATTCAGCTGTTGGTAGCTCCCCCCAAACAGCCCAAATCGGATAGCTCAAGTGGTGACGGAGTTGCGAGTGCTATCTCTAAAAGAACAAGGGGACAGAAAGCGATAGTTTGAGCTCCCCTCAGACAGGCTGTAGGCCCTGAAGGAAGAGCGGCGTACGTACACGTGCCTTTTACTGCTTCTGATTTCTTAAACTGCAAACAGGCAGTCGGATCCTATCGAAACAATCCAGAAGGAATGTATAGTACCGTTAATCACAACTCCTAGTCCTAACTGGGGAGATGTACAGGCTCTCCTAGAATTTTTGTTTACCACTGAGGAGAGGAGAAGAATTTTAGAGAAGGCTAGAGAGGGACTGATCCAACAAGGCGGGGGGGTGGGGGGTGCCTAATACCGATATGTACCTCCCGAAAGAGGATCCGGAGTGGGATCCAAACACAAGTGTGAGGGATTAGAGAGGGTAAAGGAATATCAACAGTTAATTTTGTATGGGATTCAACATGGAGCGCAAAAGCCTAAGAATTTATCTAAACTATCTGAAGTAAGGCAGGGAGATAAGGAAACCCCGTCAGCCTTCTCTGAGAGATTGCGTGAAGTAGCTCGAAAATGGACAGATCTGGATCCGGAAGATGATAGCGATTCAAAGTTATTTAACACGCTGTTTATTGGTCAAGCAGCAGCAGATATAAGAAGGAGATGACAAAAGGTAGAGGGCGAGGATGGCATGACAATCTCACGGTTCTTCTCAATGGCATATAAGGTACGTAATAATCGGGAGGAAAGAGAAGAGAAGGAGAAGCGGGGACGAGTAACGCTGCAAGCTGCTTTGCTGGCTGCCTTGACGGAAGACCAGGAAAAAGGGAGGGAAAATACACGAGGTGAATTTTGTGGGTGAGGAAGGGGCTGTAGAAATAATAGTAGAAAGGGGGAATTATGACATTCCCCCGGGAAGGAATCGGCGTGCAAATTGTAAGCAAGAGGGCCGTTGGAAAAAAATTGTCCATGCCGTCTGAGTAATGGGGAAAGAGAGACAGAAGAAGCCGTTGGAGTCATGCCGGAGATTGGGCTGGACTGAAGGGGGCCGGAGGAATCTCTTAAAATTTCCCCAGACGATCCTCTGGTTCCAGCCAAGCTGGGGAATGAAAGAAGAGATTTTTCATTTTTAATTGATAGTGGAGCCACACATGCTGTAGTAAGTAGTTGTAGGGGACCCTTAAGTAGAACTAAAATAAGCGTTGTTGGTGCAAGAGGGAAAAAGACTTTAAGGCTGTTTTTACAAGCTATGGAAAGTTCCATTGGGAACACTAAATTAACTCCTGAATTCCTTTAGATGCCAGAATGCCCCCTACCGTTGCTTGGGTGGGATTTACTTGTAAACTGAATGCACGGCTAAGTTCTTCTGAAGACTCTGTTCAGTTGACTCTGTCCAGCCCACAGGGGACCTCTCCTCTTTGTGGCGGATGCCAGCCTGAACGGGACCTCGCCTGTTTGGGGCACGCCGATGGCGGGCGCTGTCGCCAAAAGGCAAAGCAGGGTCATAGCAGAGTGTTCCATTTCTGGGGATGGGCTCAGCCATCCCCTGCACAAATTTCTCCTATGTAGCAATGGGGATGGTAGCTTTCTTCTGTTTTCTTGAAGAACAAGAGGATGATGGAGCACGTTACAAGAGCATGATCTTTTTCTCTTCCTTTGGCAGTACAGGCACCCAAGGCCAGCCTGCATTCAAGGAACAGCCTGGGGATATCTGTGTCGACCGTTAGCAGAGGAAGGAAGCTTCTTCTGGAGGCTGAGGCGATGAAGCAGAGCCCTTAATTGTTCTGTTTGATTTTCAACGTGGGTGCGGGGAGGGCCTGGGACATGCAAAACGTGGTCCCGGACAGGGGAGCTGTCTATTACGTGGGAGGCTGTGAGAGCTATCATGGACACCACTGGACCGGCATCCTGTAAGGATGCTTTCACATGTTTTCTTGTTTAGAGGCCAACCTCGGCTTTAGGCTGTGGACTAAAGTCTGCCAGGCCGGTGCCAGCTTGGCGGCAGCATCTGCCCATGGCAGCACCAGCTTGGTGGTGGTGTGTGCCCATGCCTGTGCCAGGTTGCTGGCTGTGTCTGGCTTGTGAGGGTTGGGGTAATTGGCCCCCTGTTCCCCATGGGCTCCAGCTGTGGCCCGGGGCAGCACAGGTGGGACCCATGAGGTGAGGATGGGGGCTGGGCCCAGGCTTTAAAAGGGGCTGAGCATGGGGCTGGCCCTGCTCTATCCACCATTAGTTTAGTCAGATCCTGCATTCCGCTCAGTTAAAGACTCACGAGAATTGCTTAACATTTGCATTTGGAAGTCATGCTTCAAACAATGAATTTTCAACAAAATTTTTTTGACACTAGTCAACGAACCCCTGTAATACTGCAGCAAAATGACATTTTTAGTGGTGGTTGAATCTCAGCGTGATAACATAGGCATCCCTGTTGGAGCCCTTACCGCAAGCATTGCAATGTTTGTTTACACCCCGCTCGGTTCTTTTGTAAAGGTGCGTAGCTGTGGGAGGTGCGTTATTCCCAAGGTGCTACGGCGCCGATGCTCTGGCTGTTGGCAGGAATGGGCAAAGCGGAAGGCTCTGTGGCTAGGGGAGAATGGCGTGGACATGCTACTGCTCTCTCTGTTGCACCAGAATTTCGACGGCTGGGTTGGGCTGCTAAATCAATGGAACGACTGGAAGAAATTTCAGAAAAGTGAGTACTCTACTATCTTTATCTTTTAAAGTCGTTGTCTTTCTACAGACCCCTGTCCATGGCTTAGATATTTGACTGGCGTGAAACAGACCCAGAATTTTGCTTTAAGTGGTGTTCTGATTCGCTGAAATTCCCCGTAGGTAGAGAGCAAGAATTACAAATGTTGCTTGGTGGTTGAAGTTCTCGGGGTTTCTGTGAAAGCTAACTTGCCAGAATGTGTAGGAAGCAGCCTGAATTCCAGCAGAGATACTGCATAAAAGGTCCTCTTCTTGACAGGAGGAGGGCTTCACGAAACGTCGGCACTGTTTGCCGTAGGGCCTCCGACACACTTGTTCAGTCATCGTGGGCTTTGTGCCATTCCCGCAGGCACAATCTTGAACAAAGTTTGTACGGCAGCCGGTATCTTAGCTGACTTTCGATCTCGCGCTTGGTTGCTTGTACCTGCTCAAAACCGACTGTAGTGTCAAACGAACCCACAGGAAAATACCTACCTCAACTCGTGCTGGTAGGGCAAGCCCGCTGCAGTTGATAAAATCGGAAAATAGCACGATGTTTTGAAGAATTTGCCTTGCGAGGACAAGGGCTGTCTCCTGGTAGGCAGCTGAATTCTGTGACTGATTCCACCGGTCCGCTCTGGCACTTGAAGGAGGCAGTCCCTAAGCCAACGCAATCTAAAATGGGGGTCGTTTGGGTTTTTTTAATCGTTTCTTAGGGATACGAGGCTTGTGTGGGTGTTTAGCTTGTCCTGTTCTTTCTGTTCCTAATTCTGAACCCACTGACTGGCATAAAAGACCGGTCGTGTTGTAGTCTGACGGTGTCGTCCACCAGGAGCTGGTGGAAGGTCAGGGCTTACGTAAAACCCATAAGGAGGATTGAGGCTGGAAAGCGGAACGTCTACACAAGAATTACTGTCCTTGGGAGAGAAGCACATCCTGAAGAAATAGGTAAGCTAATTAAAATGTTTTGGGAACCATCCGAAACAACTAGTAGGAGTGTGATAAGAAGCACCCTCCCGCAAAGTATCCTCCTTATAACACTAAAAGTCACACCCCTCGAGCTGGAGACACCAGCCCAAGCAGAGAGCCCTCGCCTCTGAGCGTGCGCAGCATGTGAAAGTAGCGCTGTAGCTTGAAGCTGAAATAAGAGAAATGTAGACCAATAGAAAACTTCTTTGTGTAATTACTTATGCATATGCATAGCTAGACTGTATAAATACTGTACTTGTATGAGCGAACTTTGTGCTAGCTTTGTGGAGCTACCGCCTAGCGCCCATCTCTGCGCAGACATGCCATAAAGATACCTCTGCCCTGTGTGTATATTGGCGTCCCGCACACCGGGTAAAGGACCTCACGCTTGTGGGGTAACAGTTTTGACACCCCAGATGGGACCGAGCTGACAGCCTCGCCCGGTTCGTCTTGCCGCATCCGACAGGGAGAAGAGGCCTGAGCGGACTCCAGCGCGCACCGACCCGTCGATCGGGGACTCCTTCAGCTCCTCTCCTGCGGTCGGGCGGTAAGTGACAAAACGGTGCAACGTTCCTGACAAGAGGTATTTTTGGGGGGTAGGAGAAAAGGGGGTAGGGGCAAGATGTCTCGGGAAGCAGGCAGCCTCTGTTCTGTTCTGGGCTCTGCATCAGACGCACCAGGAAAGACAGGTGGCAGTAGCGTAGTTCTGTTTGTTTCTGCACGCTGTCCTGTTCTGAGTAACGAAGGGTGTCCTGGTTTCAGCTGAGATAGAGTTCATTTTCTTTATAGTGGCTGGTATGGGGCTATGTTTTGGATTTGTGCTGAAGACAGTGTTGATAATACAGCGATGTTTTAGTTGTTGCTGTACTAGTCAAGGACTTTTCAGCTTCCCGTGCTCCGTCAGGTGCAGAAGAAGCTGGGAGGGGACACAGCCAGGATAGTTGATCCAAACTGACCAAAGGGCTATTCCATACCACATGACGTCATGCTCAGTATATAAAGCTGGGGAAGAAGAAGGAAGGGGGGGACATTTGGAGTGATGGCATTTGTCTTCCCAAGTAACCGTAACGCGTGCTGGAGCCCTGCTTTCCTGGAGATGGCTGAACACCTGCCTGCCCATGGGAAGTAGTGAATTAATTCCTTGCTTTGCTTTGCTTGTGTGCGCGGCTTTTGCTTTCCCTATTAAACTGTTTTTATCTCAACCCTCAAGTTTTCTTACTTTTGCTCTTCCGATTCTCTCCCCCATCCCACCGAGGGGGAGTGAGCGAGCGGCTGCGTGGTGCTTAGTTGCCGGCTGGGGCTAAACCACGACAAAGGGAGACGTCCCTCGTTCTGGTTTGTATAGAAATACTGGGTTTTTCGGTACCGATGTGGGTGCTGCTGCTTCCCAGGAGGCACACCTTTGCTCTCCCCTAGGATGCCTCCTGAAGCATTGCAATAAATTTGGGGGAGATGCCACGACTAAAAATCAGCTAAAACGATATTGTAATCGACGGTGGCCACAATATCAATGGGAAGATGGTGAAAAGTGGCCTGAGAATGGATCCTTGAAATATAACACTATATCGGAATTAATGTTGTGTTGTCGGGGAACTGAAAAATGGGATGAAATGCCTTATGTGGATATGTTTTTTTTGGTTAAGGCGCGATTGGGATATTAGGAAGAAAGGTGGCTTAGTGGATTCTAAACATCAGATTGGAATATATGTGTTAAAAGAGAAAAAGGGAAAACCTCGTTGTATTGACTGGGCAAATTCAGAAGAGGATATTCAGCTGTTGGTAGCTCCCCCCAAACAGCCCAAATCGGATAGCTCAAGTGGTGACGGAGTTGCGAGTGCTATCTCTAAAAGAACAAGGGGACAGAAAGCGATAGTTTGAGCTCCCCTCAGACAGGCTGTAGGCCCTGAAGGAAGAGCGGCGTACGTACACGTGCCTTTTACTGCTTCTGATTTCTTAAACTGCAAACAGGCAGTCGGATCCTATCGAAACAATCCAGAAGGAATGTATAGTACCGTTAATCACAACTCCTAGTCCTAACTGGGGAGATGTACAGGCTCTCCTAGAATTTTTGTTTACCACTGAGGAGAGGAGAAGAATTTTAGAGAAGGCTAGAGAGGGACTGATCCAACAAGGCGGGGGGGTGGGGGGTGCCTAATACCGATATGTACCTCCCGAAAGAGGATCCGGAGTGGGATCCAAACACAAGTGTGAGGGATTAGAGAGGGTAAAGGAATATCAACAGTTAATTTTGTATGGGATTCAACATGGAGCGCAAAAGCCTAAGAATTTATCTAAACTATCTGAAGTAAGGCAGGGAGATAAGGAAACCCCGTCAGCCTTCTCTGAGAGATTGCGTGAAGTAGCTCGAAAATGGACAGATCTGGATCCGGAAGATGATAGCGATTCAAAGTTATTTAACACGCTGTTTATTGGTCAAGCAGCAGCAGATATAAGAAGGAGATGACAAAAGGTAGAGGGCGAGGATGGCATGACAATCTCACGGTTCTTCTCAATGGCATATAAGGTACGTAATAATCGGGAGGAAAGAGAAGAGAAGGAGAAGCGGGGACGAGTAACGCTGCAAGCTGCTTTGCTGGCTGCCTTGACGGAAGACCAGGAAAAAGGGAGGGAAAATACACGAGGTGAATTTTGTGGGTGAGGAAGGGGCTGTAGAAATAATAGTAGAAAGGGTTATGACATTCCCCCGGGAAGGAATCGGCGTGCAAATTGTAAGCAAGAGGGCCGTTGGAAAAAAATTGTCCATGCCGTCTGAGTAATGGGGAAAGAGAGACAGAAGAAGCCGTTGGAGTCATGCCGGAGATTGGGCTGGACTGAAGGGGGCCGGAGGAATCTCTTAAAATTTCCCCAGACGATCCTCTGGTTCCAGCCAAGCTGGGGAATGAAAGAAGAGATTTTTCATTTTTAATTGATAGTGGAGCCACACATGCTGTAGTAAGTAGTTGTAGGGGACCCTTAAGTAGAACTAAAATAAGCGTTGTTGGTGCAAGAGGGAAAAAGACTTTAAGGCTGTTTTTACAAGCTATGGAAAGTTCCATTGGGAACACTAAATTAACTCCTGAATTCCTTTAGATGCCAGAATGCCCCCTACCGTTGCTTGGGTGGGATTTACTTGTAAACTGAATGCACGGCTAAGTTCTTCTGAAGACTCTGTTCAGTTGACTCTGTCCAGCCCACAGGGGACCTCTCCTCTTTGTGGCGGATGCCAGCCTGAACGGGACCTCGCCTGTTTGGGGCACGCCGATGGCGGGCGCTGTCGCCAAAAGGCAAAGCAGGGTCATAGCAGAGTGTTCCATTTCTGGGGATGGGCTCAGCCATCCCCTGCACAAATTTCTCCTATGTAGCAATGGGGATGGTAGCTTTCTTCTGTTTTCTTGAAGAACAAGAGGATGATGGAGCACGTTACAAGAGCATGATCTTTTTCTCTTCCTTTGGCAGTACAGGCACCCAAGGCCAGCCTGCATTCAAGGAACAGCCTGGGGATATCTGTGTCGACCGTTAGCAGAGGAAGGAAGCTTCTTCTGGAGGCTGAGGCGATGAAGCAGAGTCCCTAATTGTTCTGTTTGATTTTCAACGTGGGTGCGGGGAGGGCCTGGGACATGCAAAACGTGGTCCCGGACAGGGGAGCTGTCTATTACGTGGGAGGCTGTGAGAGCTATCATGGACACCACTGGACCGGCATCCTGTAAGGATGCTTTCACATGTTTTCTTGTTTAGAGGCCAACCTCGGCTTTAGGCTGTGGACTAAAGTCTGCCAGGCCGGTGCCAGCTTGGCGGCAGCATCTGCCCATGGCAGCACCAGCTTGGTGGTGGTGTGTGCCCATGCCTGTGCCAGGTTGCTGGCTGTGTCTGGCTTGTGAGGGTTGGGGTAATTGGCCCCCTGTTCCCCATGGGCTCCAGCTGTGGCCCGGGGCAGCACAGGTGGGACCCATGAGGTGAGGATGGGGGCTGGGCCCAGGCTTTAAAAGGGGCTGAGCATGGGGCTGGCCCTGCTCTATCCACCATTAGTTTAGTCAGATCCTGCATTCCGCTCAGTTAAAGACTCACGAGAATTGCTTAACATTTGCATTTGGAAGTCATGCTTCAAACAATGAATTTTCAACAAAATTTTTTTGACACTAGTCAACGAACCCCTGTAATACTGCAGCAAAATGACATTTTTAGTGGTGGTTGAATCTCAGCGTGATAACATAGGCATCCCTGTTGGAGCCCTTACCGCAAACATTGCAATGTTTGTTTACACCCCGCTCGGTTCTTTTGTAAAGGTGCGTAGCTGTGGGAGGTGCGTTATTCCCAAGGTGCTACGGCGCCGATGCTCTGGCTGTTGGCAGGAATGGGCAAAGCGGAAGGCTCTGTGGCTAGGGGAGAATGGCGTGGACATGCTACTGCTCTCTCTGTTGCACCAGAATTTCGACGGCTGGGTTGGGCTGCTAAATCAATGGAACGACTGGAAGAAATTTCAGAAAAGTGAGTACTCTACTATCTTTATCTTTTAAAGTCGTTGTCTTTCTACAGACCCCTGTCCATGGCTTAGATATTTGACTGGCGTGAAACAGACCCAGAATTTTGCTTTAAGTGGTGTTCTGATTCGCTGAAATTCCCCGTAGGTAGAGAGCAAGAATTACAAATGTTGCTTGGTGGTTGAAGTTCTCGGGGTTTCTGTGAAAGCTAACTTGCCAGAACGTGTAGGAAGCAGCCTGAATTCCAGTAGAGATACTGCATAAAAGGTCCTCTTCTTGACAGGAGGAGGGCTTCACGAAACGTCGGCACTGTTTGCCGTAGGGCCTCCGACACACTTGTTCAGTCATCGTGGGCTTTGTGCCATTCCCGCAGGCACAATCTTGAACAAATTTTGTACGGCAGCCGGTATCTTAGCTGACTTTCGATCTCGTGCTTGGTTGCTTGTACCTGCTCAAAACCGACTGTAGTGTCAAACGAACCCACAGGAAAATACCTACCTCAACTCGTGCTGGTAGGGCAAGCCCGCTGCAGTTGATAAAATCGGAAAATAGCACGATGTTTTGAAGAATTTGCCTTGCGAGGACAAGGGCTGTCTCCTGGTAGGCAGCTGAATTCTGTGACTGATTCCACCGGTCCGCTCTGGCACTTGAAGGAGGCAGTCCCTAAGCCAACGCAATCTAAAATGGGGGTCGTTTGGGTTTTTTTAATCGTTTCTTAGGGATACGAGGCTTGTGTGGGTGTTTAGCTTGTCCTGTTCTTTCTGTTCCTAATTCTGAACCCACTGACTGGCATAAAAGACCGGTCGTGTTGTAGTCTGACGGTGTCGTCCACCAGGAGCTGGTGGAAGGTCAGGGCTTACGTAAAACCCATAAGGAGGATTGAGGCTGGAAAGCGGAACGTCTACACAAGAATTACTGTCCTTGGGAGAGAAGCACATCCTGAAGAAATAGGTAAGCTAATTAAAATGTTTTGGGAACCATCCGAAACAACTAGTAGGAGTGTGATAAGAAGCACCCTCCCGCAAAGTATCCTCCTTATAACACTAAAAGTCACACCCCTCGAGCTGGAGACACCAGCCCAAGCAGAGAGCCCTCGCCTCTGAGCGTGCGCAGCATGTGAAAGTAGCGCTGTAGCTTGAAGCTGAAATAAGAGAAATGTAGACCAATAGAAAACTTCTTTGTGTAATTACTTATGCATATGCATAGCTAGACTGTATAAATACTGTACTTGTATGAGCGAACTTTGTGCTAGCTTTGTGGAGCTACCGCCTAGCGCCCATCTCTGCGCAGACATGCCATAAAGATACCTCTGCCCTGTGTGTATATTGGCGTCCCGCACACCGGGTAAAGGACCTCACGCTTGTGGGGTAACAGTTTTGACACCCCAGATGGGACCGAGCTGACAGCCTCGCCCGGTTCGTCTTGCCGCATCCGACAGGGAGAAGAGGCCTGAGCGGACTCCAGCGCGCACCGACCCGTCGATCGGGGACTCCTTCAGCTCCTCTCCTGCGGTCGGGCGGTAAGTGACAAAACGGTGCAACGTTCCTGACAAGAGGTATTTTTGGGGGGTAGGAGAAAAGGGGGTAGGGGCAAGATGTCTCGGGAAGCAGGCAGCCTCTGTTCTGTTCTGGGCTCTGCATCAGACGCACCAGGAAAGACAGGTGGCAGCAGCGTAGTTCTGTTTGTTTCTGCACGCTGTCCTGTTCTGAGTAACGAAGGGTGTCCTGGTTTCAGCTGAGATAGAGTTCATTTTCTTTATAGTGGCTGGTATGGGGCTATGTTTTGGATTTGTGCTGAAGACAGTGTTGATAATACAGAGATGTTTTAGTTGTTGCTGTACTAGTCAAGGACTTTTCAGCTTCCCGTGCTCCGTCAGGTGCAGAAGAAGCTGGGAGGGGACACAGCCAGGATAGTTGATCCAAACTGACCAAAGGGCTATTCCATACCACATGACGTCATGCTCAGTATATAAAGCTGGGGAAGAAGAAGGAAGGGGGGGACATTTGGAGTGATGGCATTTGTCTTCCCAAGTAACCGTAACGCGTGCTGGAGCCCTGCTTTCCTGGAGATGGCTGAACACCTGCCTGCCCATGGGAAGTAGTGAATTAATTCCTTGCTTTGCTTTGCTTGTGTGCGCGGCTTTTGCTTTCCCTATTAAACTGTTTTTATCTCAACCCTCAAGTTTTCTTACTTTTGCTCTTCCGATTCTCTCCCCCATCCCACCGAGGGGGAGTGAGCGAGCGGCTGCGTGGTGCTTAGTTGCCGGCTGGGGCTAAACCACGACAAAGGGAGACGTCCCTCGTTCTGGTTTGTATAGAAATACTGGGTTTTTCGGTACCGATGTGGGTGCTGCTGCTTCCCAGGAGGCACACCTTTGCTCTCCCCTAGGATGCCTCCTGAAGCATTGCAATAAATTTGGGGGAGATGCCACGACTAAAAATCAGCTAAAACGATATTGTAATCGACGGTGGCCACAATATCAATGGGAAGATGGTGAAAAGTGGCCTGAGAATGGATCCTTGAAATATAACACTATATCGGAATTAATGTTGTGTTGTCGGGGAACTGAAAAATGGGATGAAATGCCTTATGTGGATATGTTTTTTTTGGTTAAGGCGCGATTGGGATATTAGGAAGAAAGGTGGCTTAGTGGATTCTAAACATCAGATTGGAATATATGTGTTAAAAGAGAAAAAGGGAAAACCTCGTTGTATTGACTGGGCAAATTCAGAAGAGGATATTCAGCTGTTGGTAGCTCCCCCCAAACAGCCCAAATCGGATAGCTCAAGTGGTGACGGAGTTGCGAGTGCTATCTCTAAAAGAACAAGGGGACAGAAAGCGATAGTTTGAGCTCCCCTCAGACAGGCTGTAGGCCCTGAAGGAAGAGCGGCGTACGTACACGTGCCTTTTACTGCTTCTGATTTCTTAAACTGCAAACAGGCAGTCGGATCCTATCGAAACAATCCAGAAGGAATGTATAGTACCGTTAATCACAACTCCTAGTCCTAACTGGGGAGATGTACAGGCTCTCCTAGAATTTTTGTTTACCACTGAGGAGAGGAGAAGAATTTTAGAGAAGGCTAGAGAGGGACTGATCCAACAAGGCGGGGGGGTGGGGGGTGCCTAATACCGATATGTACCTCCCGAAAGAGGATCCGGAGTGGGATCCAAACACAAGTGTGAGGGATTAGAGAGGGTAAAGGAATATCAACAGTTAATTTTGTATGGGATTCAACATGGAGCGCAAAAGCCTAAGAATTTATCTAAACTATCTGAAGTAAGGCAGGGAGATAAGGAAACCCCGTCAGCCTTCTCTGAGAGATTGCGTGAAGTAGCTCGAAAATGGACAGATCTGGATCCGGAAGATGATAGCGATTCAAAGTTATTTAACACGCTGTTTATTGGTCAAGCAGCAGCAGATATAAGAAGGAGATGACAAAAGGTAGAGGGCGAGGATGGCATGACAATCTCACGGTTCTTCTCAATGGCATATAAGGTACGTAATAATCGGGAGGAAAGAGAAGAGAAGGAGAAGCGGGGACGAGTAACGCTGCAAGCTGCTTTGCTGGCTGCCTTGACGGAAGACCAGGAAAAAGGGAGGGAAAATACACGAGGTGAATTTTGTGGGTGAGGAAGGGGCTGTAGAAATAATAGTAGAAAGGGTTATGACATTCCCCCGGGAAGGAATCGGCGTGCAAATTGTAAGCAAGAGGGCCGTTGGAAAAAAATTGTCCATGCCGTCTGAGTAATGGGGAAAGAGAGACAGAAGAAGCCGTTGGAGTCATGCCGGAGATTGGGCTGGACTGAAGGGGGCCGGAGGAATCTCTTAAAATTTCCCCAGACGATCCTCTGGTTCCAGCCAAGCTGGGGAATGAAAGAAGAGATTTTTCATTTTTAATTGATAGTGGAGCCACACATGCTGTAGTAAGTAGTTGTAGGGGACCCTTAAGTAGAACTAAAATAAGCGTTGTTGGTGCAAGAGGGAAAAAGACTTTAAGGCTGTTTTTACAAGCTATGGAAAGTTCCATTGGGAACACTAAATTAACTCCTGAATTCCTTTAGATGCCAGAATGCCCCCTACCGTTGCTTGGGTGGGATTTACTTGTAAACTGAATGCACGGCTAAGTTCTTCTGAAGACTCTGTTCAGTTGACTCTGTCCAGCCCACAGGGGACCTCTCCTCTTTGTGGCGGATGCCAGCCTGAACGGGACCTCGCCTGTTTGGGGCACGCCGATGGCGGGCGCTGTCGCCAAAAGGCAAAGCAGGGTCATAGCAGAGTGTTCCATTTCTGGGGATGGGCTCAGCCATCCCCTGCACAAATTTCTCCTATGTAGCAATGGGGATGGTAGCTTTCTTCTGTTTTCTTGAAGAACAAGAGGATGATGGAGCACGTTACAAGAGCATGATCTTTTTCTCTTCCTTTGGCAGTACAGGCACCCAAGGCCAGCCTGCATTCAAGGAACAGCCTGGGGATATCTGTGTCGACCGTTAGCAGAGGAAGGAAGCTTCTTCTGGAGGCTGAGGCGATGAAGCAGAGTCCCTAATTGTTCTGTTTGATTTTCAACGTGGGTGCGGGGAGGGCCTGGGACATGCAAAACGTGGTCCCGGACAGGGGAGCTGTCTATTACGTGGGAGGCTGTGAGAGCTATCATGGACACCACTGGACCGGCATCCTGTAAGGATGCTTTCACATGTTTTCTTGTTTAGAGGCCAACCTCGGCTTTAGGCTGTAGACTAAAGTCTGCCAGGCCGGTGCCAGCTTGGCGGCAGCATCTGCCCATGGCAGCACCAGCTTGGTGGTGGTGTGTGCCCATGCCTGTGCCAGGTTGCTGGCTGTGTCTGGCTTGTGAGGGTTGGGGTAATTGGCCCCCTGTTCCCCATGGGCTCCAGCTGTGGCCCGGGGCAGCACAGGTGGGACCCATGAGGTGAGGATGGGGGCTGGGCCCAGGCTTTAAAAGGGGCTGAGCATGGGGCTGGCCCTGCTCTATCCACCATTAGTTTAGTCAGATCCTGCATTCCGCTCAGTTAAAGACTCACGAGAATTGCTTAACATTTGCATTTGGAAGTCATGCTTCAAACAATGAATTTTCAACAAAATTTTTTTGACACTAGTCAACGAACCCCTGTAATACTGCAGCAAAATGACATTTTTAGTGGTGGTTGAATCTCAGCGTGATAACATAGGCATCCCTGTTGGAGCCCTTACCGCAAACATTGCAATGTTTGTTTACACCCCGCTCGGTTCTTTTGTAAAGGTGCGTAGCTGTGGGAGGTGCGTTATTCCCAAGGTGCTACGGCGCCGATGCTCTGGCTGTTGGCAGGAATGGGCAAAGCGGAAGGCTCTGTGGCTAGGGGAGAATGGCGTGGACATGCTACTGCTCTCTCTGTTGCACCAGAATTTCGACGGCTGGGTTGGGCTGCTAAATCAATGGAACGACTGGAAGAAATTTCAGAAAAGTGAGTACTCTACTATCTTTATCTTTTAAAGTCGTTGTCTTTCTACAGACCCCTGTCCATGGCTTAGATATTTGACTGGCGTGAAACAGACCCAGAATTTTGCTTTAAGTGGTGTTCTGATTCGCTGAAATTCCCCGTAGGTAGAGAGCAAGAATTACAAATGTTGCTTGGTGGTTGAAGTTCTCGGGGTTTCTGTGAAAGCTAACTTGCCAGAACGTGTAGGAAGCAGCCTGAATTCCAGTAGAGATACTGCATAAAAGGTCCTCTTCTTGACAGGAGGAGGGCTTCACGAAACGTCGGCACTGTTTGCCGTAGGGCCTCCGACACACTTGTTCAGTCATCGTGGGCTTTGTGCCATTCCCGCAGGCACAATCTTGAACAAATTTTGTACGGCAGCCGGTATCTTAGCTGACTTTCGATCTCGTGCTTGGTTGCTTGTACCTGCTCAAAACCGACTGTAGTGTCAAACGAACCCACAGGAAAATACCTACCTCAACTCGTGCTGGTAGGGCAAGCCCGCTGCAGTTGATAAAATCGGAAAATAGCACGATGTTTTGAAGAATTTGCCTTGCGAGGACAAGGGCTGTCTCCTGGTAGGCAGCTGAATTCTGTGACTGATTCCACCGGTCCGCTCTGGCACTTGAAGGAGGCAGTCCCTAAGCCAACGCAATCTAAAATGGGGGTCGTTTGGGTTTTTTTAATCGTTTCTTAGGGATACGAGGCTTGTGTGGGTGTTTAGCTTGTCCTGTTCTTTCTGTTCCTAATTCTGAACCCACTGACTGGCATAAAAGACCGGTCGTGTTGTAGTCTGACGGTGTCGTCCACCAGGAGCTGGTGGAAGGTCAGGGCTTACGTAAAACCCATAAGGAGGATTGAGGCTGGAAAGCGGAACGTCTACACAAGAATTACTGTCCTTGGGAGAGAAGCACATCCTGAAGAAATAGGTAAGCTAATTAAAATGTTTTGGGAACCATCCGAAACAACTAGTAGGAGTGTGATAAGAAGCACCCTCCCGCAAAGTATCCTCCTTATAACACTAAAAGTCACACCCCTCGAGCTGGAGACACCAGCCCAAGCAGAGAGCCCTCGCCTCTGAGCGTGCGCAGCATGTGAAAGTAGCGCTGTAGCTTGAAGCTGAAATAAGAGAAATGTAGACCAATAGAAAACTTCTTTGTGTAATTACTTATGCATATGCATAGCTAGACTGTATAAATACTGTACTTGTATGAGCGAACTTTGTGCTAGCTTTGTGGAGCTACCGCCTAGCGCCCATCTCTGCGCAGACATGCCATAAAGATACCTCTGCCCTGTGTGTATATTGGCGTCCCGCACACCGGGTAAAGGACCTCACGCTTGTGGGGTAACAGTTTTGACACCCCAGATGGGACCGAGCTGACAGCCTCGCCCGGTTCGTCTTGCCGCATCCGACAGGGAGAAGAGGCCTGAGCGGACTCCAGCGCGCACCGACCCGTCGATCGGGGACTCCTTCAGCTCCTCTCCTGCGGTCGGGCGGTAAGTGACAAAACGGTGCAACGTTCCTGACAAGAGGTATTTTTGGGGGGTAGGAGAAAAGGGGGTAGGGGCAAGATGTCTCGGGAAGCAGGCAGCCTCTGTTCTGTTCTGGGCTCTGCATCAGACGCACCAGGAAAGACAGGTGGCAGCAGCGTAGTTCTGTTTGTTTCTGCACGCTGTCCTGTTCTGAGTAACGAAGGGTGTCCTGGTTTCAGCTGAGATAGAGTTCATTTTCTTTATAGTGGCTGGTATGGGGCTATGTTTTGGATTTGTGCTGAAGACAGTGTTGATAATACAGAGATGTTTTAGTTGTTGCTGTACTAGTCAAGGACTTTTCAGCTTCCCGTGCTCCGTCAGGTGCAGAAGAAGCTGGGAGGGGACACAGCCAGGATAGTTGATCCAAACTGACCAAAGGGCTATTCCATACCACATGACGTCATGCTCAGTATATAAAGCTGGGGAAGAAGAAGGAAGGGGGGGACATTTGGAGTGATGGCATTTGTCTTCCCAAGTAACCGTAACGCGTGCTGGAGCCCTGCTTTCCTGGAGATGGCTGAACACCTGCCTGCCCATGGGAAGTAGTGAATTAATTCCTTGCTTTGCTTTGCTTGTGTGCGTGGCTTTTGCTTTCCCTATTAAACTGTTTTTATCTCAACCCTCAAGTTTTCTTACTTTTGCTCTTCCGATTCTCTCCCCCATCCCACCGAGGGGGAGTGAGCGAGCGGCTGCGTGGTGCTTAGTTGCCGGCTGGGGCTAAACCACGACAAAGGGAGACGTCCCTCGTTCTGGTTTGTATAGAAATACTGGGTTTTTCGGTACCGATGTGGGTGCTGCTGCTTCCCAGGAGGCACACCTTTGCTCTCCCCTAGGATGCCTCCTGAAGCATTGCAATAAATTTGGGGGAGATGCCACGACTAAAAATCAGCTAAAACGATATTGTAATCGACGGTGGCCACAATATCAATGGGAAGATGGTGAAAAGTGGCCTGAGAATGGATCCTTGAAATATAACACTATATCGGAATTAATGTTGTGTTGTCGGGGAACTGAAAAATGGGATGAAATGCCTTATGTGGATATGTTTTTTTTCGTTAAGGCGCGATTGGGATATTAGGAAGAAAGGTGGCTTAGTGGATTCTAAACATCAGATTGGAATATATGTGTTAAAAGAGAAAAAGGGAAAACCTCGTTGTATTGACTGGGCAAATTCAGAAGAGGATATTCAGCTGTTGGTAGCTCCCCCCAAACAGCCCAAATCGGATAGCTCAAGTGGTGACGGAGTTGCGAGTGCTATCTCTAAAAGAACAAGGGGACAGAAAGCGATAGTTTGAGCTCCCCTCAGACAGGCTGTAGGCCCTGAAGGAAGAGCGGCGTACGTACACGTGCCTTTTACTGCTTCTGATTTCTTAAACTGCAAACAGGCAGTCGGATCCTATCGAAACAATCCAGAAGGAATGTATAGTACCGTTAATCACAACTCCTAGTCCTAACTGGGGAGATGTACAGGCTCTCCTAGAATTTTTGTTTACCACTGAGGAGAGGAGAAGAATTTTAGAGAAGGCTAGAGAGGGACTGATCCAACAAGGCGGGGGGGTGGGGGGTGCCTAATACCGATATGTACCTCCCGAAAGAGGATCCGGAGTGGGATCCAAACACAAGTGTGAGGGATTAGAGAGGGTAAAGGAATATCAACAGTTAATTTTGTATGGGATTCAACATGGAGCGCAAAAGCCTAAGAATTTATCTAAACTATCTGAAGTAAGGCAGGGAGATAAGGAAACCCCGTCAGCCTTCTCTGAGAGATTGCGTGAAGTAGCTCGAAAATGGACAGATCTGGATCCGGAAGATGATAGCGATTCAAAGTTATTTAACACGCTGTTTATTGGTCAAGCAGCAGCAGATATAAGAAGGAGATGACAAAAGGTAGAGGGCGAGGATGGCATGACAATCTCACGGTTCTTCTCAATGGCATATAAGGTACGTAATAATCGGGAGGAAAGAGAAGAGAAGGAGAAGCGGGGACGAGTAACGCTGCAAGCTGCTTTGCTGGCTGCCTTGACGGAAGACCAGGAAAAAGGGAGGGAAAATACACGAGGTGAATTTTGTGGGTGAGGAAGGGGCTGTAGAAATAATAGTAGAAAGGGTTATGACATTCCCCCGGGAAGGAATCGGCGTGCAAATTGTAAGCAAGAGGGCCGTTGGAAAAAAATTGTCCATGCCGTCTGAGTAATGGGGAAAGAGAGACAGAAGAAGCCGTTGGAGTCATGCCGGAGATTGGGCTGGACTGAAGGGGGCCGGAGGAATCTCTTAAAATTTCCCCAGACGATCCTCTGGTTCCAGCCAAGCTGGGGAATGAAAGAAGAGATTTTTCATTTTTAATTGATAGTGGAGCCACACATGCTGTAGTAAGTAGTTGTAGGGGACCCTTAAGTAGAACTAAAATAAGCGTTGTTGGTGCAAGAGGGAAAAAGACTTTAAGGCTGTTTTTACAAGCTATGGAAAGTTCCATTGGGAACACTAAATTAACTCCTGAATTCCTTTAGATGCCAGAATGCCCCCTACCGTTGCTTGGGTGGGATTTACTTGTAAACTGAATGCACGGCTAAGTTCTTCTGAAGACTCTGTTCAGTTGACTCTGTCCAGCCCACAGGGGACCTCTCCTCTTTGTGGCGGATGCCAGCCTGAACGGGACCTCGCCTGTTTGGGGCACGCCGATGGCGGGCGCTGTCGCCAAAAGGCAAAGCAGGGTCATAGCAGAGTGTTCCATTTCTGGGGATGGGCTCAGCCATCCCCTGCACAAATTTCTCCTATGTAGCAATGGGGATGGTAGCTTTCTTCTGTTTTCTTGAAGAACAAGAGGATGATGGAGCACGTTACAAGAGCATGATCTTTTTCTCTTCCTTTGGCAGTACAGGCACCCAAGGCCAGCCTGCATTCAAGGAACAGCCTGGGGATATCTGTGTCGACCGTTAGCAGAGGAAGGAAGCTTCTTCTGGAGGCTGAGGCGATGAAGCAGAGCCCTTAATTGTTCTGTTTGATTTTCAACGTGGGTGCGGGGAGGGCCTGGGACATGCAAAACGTGGTCCCGGACAGGGGAGCTGTCTATTACGTGGGAGGCTGTGAGAGCTATCATGGACACCACTGGACCGGCATCCTGTAAGGATGCTTTCACATGTTTTCTTGTTTAGAGGCCAACCTCGGCTTTAGGCTGTGGACTAAAGTCTGCCAGGCCGGTGCCAGCTTGGCGGCAGCATCTGCCCATGGCAGCACCAGCTTGGTGGTGGTGTGTGCCCATGCCTGTGCCAGGTTGCTGGCTGTGTCTGGCTTGTGAGGGTTGGGGTAATTGGCCCCCTGTTCCCCATGGGCTCCAGCTGTGGCCCGGGGCAGCACAGGTGGGACCCATGAGGTGAGGATGGGGGCTGGGCCCAGGCTTTAAAAGGGGCTGAGCATGGGGCTGGCCCTGCTCTATCCACCATTAGTTTAGTCAGATCCTGCATTCCGCTCAGTTAAAGACTCACGAGAATTGCTTAACATTTGCATTTGGAAGTCATGCTTCAAACAATGAATTTTCAACAAAATTTTTTTGACACTAGTCAACGAACCCCTGTAATACTGCAGCAAAATGACATTTTTAGTGGTGGTTGAATCTCAGCGTGATAACATAGGCATCCCTGTTGGAGCCCTTACCGCAAGCATTGCAATGTTTGTTTACACCCCGCTCGGTTCTTTTGTAAAGGTGCGTAGCTGTGGGAGGTGCGTTATTCCCAAGGTGCTACGGCGCCGATGCTCTGGCTGTTGGCAGGAATGGGCAAAGCGGAAGGCTCTGTGGCTAGGGGAGAATGGCGTGGACATGCTACTGCTCTCTCTGTTGCACCAGAATTTCGACGGCTGGGTTGGGCTGCTAAATCAACGGAACGACTGGAAGAAATTTCAGAAAAGTGAGTACTCTACTATCTTTATCTTTTAAAGTCGTTGTCTTTCTACAGACCCCTGTCCATGGCTTAGATATTTGACTGGCGTGAAACAGACCCAGAATTTTGCTTTAAGTGGTGTTCTGATTCGCTGAAATTCCCCGTAGGGAGAGAGCAAGAATTACAAATGTTGCTTGGTGGTTGAAGTTCTCGGGGTTTCTGTGAAAGCTAACTTGCCAGAATGTGTAGGAAGCAGCCTGAATTCCAGTAGAGATACTGCATAAAAGGTCCTCTTCTTGACAGGAGGAGGGCTTCACGAAACGTCGGCACTGTTTGCCGTAGGGCCTCCGACACACTTGTTCAGTCATCGTGGGCTTTGTGCCATTCCCGCAGGCACAATCTTGAACAAATTTTGTACGGCAGCCGGTATCTTAGCTGACTTTCGATCTCGCGCTTGGTTGCTTGTACCTGCTCAAAACCGACTGTAGTGTCAAACGAACCCACAGGAAAATACCTACCTCAACTCGTGCTGGTAGGGCAAGCCCGCTGCAGTTGATAAAATCGGAAAATAGCACGATGTTTTGAAGAATTTGCCTTGCGAGGACAAGGGCTGTCTCCTGGTAGGCAGCTGAATTCTGTGACTGATTCCACCGGTCCGCTCTGGCACTTGAAGGAGGCAGTCCCTAAGCCAACGCAATCTAAAATGGGGGTCGTTTGGGTTTTTTTAATCGTTTCTTAGGGATACGAGGCTTGTGTGGGTGTTTAGCTTGTCCTGTTCTTTCTGTTCCTAATTCTGAACCCACTGACTGGCATAAAAGACCGGTCGTGTTGTAGTCTGACGGTGTCGTCCACCAGGAGCTGGTGGAAGGTCAGGGCTTACGTAAAACCCATAAGGAGGATTGAGGCTGGAAAGCGGAACGTCTACACAAGAATTACTGTCCTTGGGAGAGAAGCACATCCTGAAGAAATAGGTAAGCTAATTAAAATGTTTTGGGAACCATCCGAAACAACTAGTAGGAGTGTGATAAGAAGCACCCTCCCGCAAAGTATCCTCCTTATAACACTAAAAGTCACACCCCTCGAGCTGGAGACACCAGCCCAAGCAGAGAGCCCTCGCCTCTGAGCGTGCGCAGCATGTGAAAGTAGCGCTGTAGCTTGAAGCTGAAATAAGAGAAATGTAGACCAATAGAAAACTTCTTTGTGTAATTACTTATGCATATGCATAGCTAGACTGTATAAATACTGTACTTGTATGAGCGAACTTTGTGCTAGCTTTGTGGAGCTACCGCCTAGCGCCCATCTCTGCGCAGACATGCCATAAAGATACCTCTGCCCTGTGTGTATATTGGCGTCCCGCACACCGGGTAAAGGACCTCACGCTTGTGGGGTAACAGTTTTGACACCCCAGATGGGACCGAGCTGACAGCCTCGCCCGGTTCGTCTTGCCGCATCCGACAGGGAGAAGAGGCCTGAGCGGACTCCAGCGCGCACCGACCCGTCGATCGGGGACTCCTTCAGCTCCTCTCCTGCGGTCGGGCGGTAAGTGACAAAACGGTGCAACGTTCCTGACAAGAGGTATTTTTGGGGGGTAGGAGAAAAGGGGGTAGGGGCAAGATGTCTCGGGAAGCAGGCAGCCTCTGTTCTGTTCTGGGCTCTGCATCAGACGCACCAGGAAAGACAGGTGGCAGCAGCGTAGTTCTGTTTGTTTCTGCACGCTGTCCTGTTCTGAGTAACGAAGGGTGTCCTGGTTTCAGCTGAGATAGAGTTCATTTTCTTTATAGTGGCTGGTATGGGGCTATGTTTTGGATTTGTGCTGAAGACAGTGTTGATAATACAGAGATGTTTTAGTTGTTGCTGTACTAGTCAAGGACTTTTCAGCTTCCCGTGCTCCGTCAGGTGCAGAAGAAGCTGGGAGGGGACACAGCCAGGATAGTTGATCCAAACTGACCAAAGGGCTATTCCATACCACATGACGTCATGCTCAGTATATAAAGCTGGGGAAGAAGAAGGAAGGGGGGGACATTTGGAGTGATGGCATTTGTCTTCCCAAGTAACCGTAACGCGTGCTGGAGCCCTGCTTTCCTGGAGATGGCTGAACACCTGCCTGCCCATGGGAAGTAGTGAATTAATTCCTTGCTTTGCTTTGCTTGTGTGCGCGGCTTTTGCTTTCCCTATTAAACTGTTTTTATCTCAACCCTCAAGTTTTCTTACTTTTGCTCTTCCGATTCTCTCCCCCATCCCACCGAGGGGGAGTGAGCGAGCGGCTGCGTGGTGCTTAGTTGCCGGCTGGGGCTAAACCACGACAAAGGGAGACGTCCCTCGTTCTGGTTTGTATAGAAATACTGGGTTTTTCGGTACCGATGTGGGTGCTGCTGCTTCCCAGGAGGCACACCTTTGCTCTCCCCTAGGATGCCTCCTGAAGCATTGCAATAAATTTGGGGGAGATGCCACGACTAAAAATCAGCTAAAACGATATTGTAATCGACGGTGGCCACAATATCAATGGGAAGATGGTGAAAAGTGGCCTGAGAATGGATCCTTGAAATATAACACTATATCGGAATTAATGTTGTGTTGTCGGGGAACTGAAAAATGGGATGAAATGCCTTATGTGGATATGTTTTTTTTCGTTAAGGCGCGATTGGGATATTAGGAAGAAAGGTGGCTTAGTGGATTCTAAACATCAGATTGGAATATATGTGTTAAAAGAGAAAAAGGGAAAACCTCGTTGTATTGACTGGGCAAATTCAGAAGAGGATATTCAGCTGTTGGTAGCTCCCCCCAAACAGCCCAAATCGGATAGCTCAAGTGGTGACGGAGTTGCGAGTGCTATCTCTAAAAGAACAAGGGGACAGAAAGCGATAGTTTGAGCTCCCCTCAGACAGGCTGTAGGCCCTGAAGGAAGAGCGGCGTACGTACACGTGCCTTTTACTGCTTCTGATTTCTTAAACTGCAAACAGGCAGTCGGATCCTATCGAAACAATCCAGAAGGAATGTATAGTACCGTTAATCACAACTCCTAGTCCTAACTGGGGAGATGTACAGGCTCTCCTAGAATTTTTGTTTACCACTGAGGAGAGGAGAAGAATTTTAGAGAAGGCTAGAGAGGGACTGATCCAACAAGGCGGGGGGGTGGGGGGTGCCTAATACCGATATGTACCTCCCGAAAGAGGATCCGGAGTGGGATCCAAACACAAGTGTGAGGGATTAGAGAGGGTAAAGGAATATCAACAGTTAATTTTGTATGGGATTCAACATGGAGCGCAAAAGCCTAAGAATTTATCTAAACTATCTGAAGTAAGGCAGGGAGATAAGGAAACCCCGTCAGCCTTCTCTGAGAGATTGCGTGAAGTAGCTCGAAAATGGACAGATCTGGATCCGGAAGATGATAGCGATTCAAAGTTATTTAACACGCTGTTTATTGGTCAAGCAGCAGCAGATATAAGAAGGAGATGACAAAAGGTAGAGGGCGAGGATGGCATGACAATCTCACGGTTCTTCTCAATGGCATATAAGGTACGTAATAATCGGGAGGAAAGAGAAGAGAAGGAGAAGCGGGGACGAGTAACGCTGCAAGCTGCTTTGCTGGCTGCCTTGACGGAAGACCAGGAAAAAGGGAGGGAAAATACACGAGGTGAATTTTGTGGGTGAGGAAGGGGCTGTAGAAATAATAGTAGAAAGGGGGAATTATGACATTCCCCCGGGAAGGAATCGGCGTGCAAATTGTAAGCAAGAGGGCCGTTGGAAAAAAATTGTCCATGCCGTCTGAGTAATGGGGAAAGAGAGACAGAAGAAGCCGTTGGAGTCATGCCGGAGATTGGGCTGGACTGAAGGGGGCCGGAGGAATCTCTTAAAATTTCCCCAGACGATCCTCTGGTTCCAGCCAAGCTGGGGAATGAAAGAAGAGATTTTTCATTTTTAATTGATAGTGGAGCCACACATGCTGTAGTAAGTAGTTGTAGGGGACCCTTAAGTAGAACTAAAATAAGCGTTGTTGGTGCAAGAGGGAAAAAGACTTTAAGGCTGTTTTTACAAGCTATGGAAAGTTCCATTGGGAACACTAAATTAACTCCTGAATTCCTTTAGATGCCAGAATGCCCCCTACCGTTGCTTGGGTGGGATTTACTTGTAAACTGAATGCACGGCTAAGTTCTTCTGAAGACTCTGTTCAGTTGACTCTGTCCAGCCCACAGGGGACCTCTCCTCTTTGTGGCGGATGCCAGCCTGAACGGGACCTCGCCTGTTTGGGGCACGCCGATGGCGGGCGCTGTCGCCAAAAGGCAAAGCAGGGTCATAGCAGAGTGTTCCATTTCTGGGGATGGGCTCAGCCATCCCCTGCACAAATTTCTCCTATGTAGCAATGGGGATGGTAGCTTTCTTCTGTTTTCTTGAAGAACAAGAGGATGATGGAGCACGTTACAAGAGCATGATCTTTTTCTCTTCCTTTGGCAGTACAGGCACCCAAGGCCAGCCTGCATTCAAGGAACAGCCTGGGGATATCTGTGTCGACCGTTAGCAGAGGAAGGAAGCTTCTTCTGGAGGCTGAGGCGATGAAGCAGAGCCCTTAATTGTTCTGTTTGATTTTCAACGTGGGTGCGGGGAGGGCCTGGGACATGCAAAACGTGGTCCCGGACAGGGGAGCTGTCTATTACGTGGGAGGCTGTGAGAGCTATCATGGACACCACTGGACCGGCATCCTGTAAGGATGCTTTCACATGTTTTCTTGTTTAGAGGCCAACCTCGGCTTTAGGCTGTGGACTAAAGTCTGCCAGGCCGGTGCCAGCTTGGCGGCAGCATCTGCCCATGGCAGCACCAGCTTGGTGGTGGTGTGTGCCCATGCCTGTGCCAGGTTGCTGGCTGTGTCTGGCTTGTGAGGGTTGGGGTAATTGGCCCCCTGTTCCCCATGGGCTCCAGCTGTGGCCCGGGGCAGCACAGGTGGGACCCATGAGGTGAGGATGGGGGCTGGGCCCAGGCTTTAAAAGGGGCTGAGCATGGGGCTGGCCCTGCTCTATCCACCATTAGTTTAGTCAGATCCTGCATTCCGCTCAGTTAAAGACTCACGAGAATTGCTTAACATTTGCATTTGGAAGTCATGCTTCAAACAATGAATTTTCAACAAAATTTTTTTGACACTAGTCAACGAACCCCTGTAATACTGCAGCAAAATGACATTTTTAGTGGTGGTTGAATCTCAGCGTGATAACATAGGCATCCCTGTTGGAGCCCTTACCGCAAGCATTGCAATGTTTGTTTACACCCCGCTCGGTTCTTTTGTAAAGGTGCGTAGCTGTGGGAGGTGCGTTATTCCCAAGGTGCTACGGCGCCGATGCTCTGGCTGTTGGCAGGAATGGGCAAAGCGGAAGGCTCTGTGGCTAGGGGAGAATGGCGTGGACATGCTACTGCTCTCTCTGTTGCACCAGAATTTCGACGGCTGGGTTGGGCTGCTAAATCAACGGAACGACTGGAAGAAATTTCAGAAAAGTGAGTACTCTACTATCTTTATCTTTTAAAGTCGTTGTCTTTCTACAGACCCCTGTCCATGGCTTAGATATTTGACTGGCGTGAAACAGACCCAGAATTTTGCTTTAAGTGGTGTTCTGATTCGCTGAAATTCCCCGTAGGGAGAGAGCAAGAATTACAAATGTTGCTTGGTGGTTGAAGTTCTCGGGGTTTCTGTGAAAGCTAACTTGCCAGAATGTGTAGGAAGCAGCCTGAATTCCAGTAGAGATACTGCATAAAAGGTCCTCTTCTTGACAGGAGGAGGGCTTCACGAAACGTCGGCACTGTTTGCCGTAGGGCCTCCGACACACTTGTTCAGTCATCGTGGGCTTTGTGCCATTCCCGCAGGCACAATCTTGAACAAATTTTGTACGGCAGCCGGTATCTTAGCTGACTTTCGATCTCGCGCTTGGTTGCTTGTACCTGCTCAAAACCGACTGTAGTGTCAAACGAACCCACAGGAAAATACCTACCTCAACTCGTGCTGGTAGGGCAAGCCCGCTGCAGTTGATAAAATCGGAAAATAGCACGATGTTTTGAAGAATTTGCCTTGCGAGGACAAGGGCTGTCTCCTGGTAGGCAGCTGAATTCTGTGACTGATTCCACCGGTCCGCTCTGGCACTTGAAGGAGGCAGTCCCTAAGCCAACGCAATCTAAAATGGGGGTCGTTTGGGTTTTTTTAATCGTTTCTTAGGGATACGAGGCTTGTGTGGGTGTTTAGCTTGTCCTGTTCTTTCTGTTCCTAATTCTGAACCCACTGACTGGCATAAAAGACCGGTCGTGTTGTAGTCTGACGGTGTCGTCCACCAGGAGCTGGTGGAAGGTCAGGGCTTACGTAAAACCCATAAGGAGGATTGAGGCTGGAAAGCGGAACGTCTACACAAGAATTACTGTCCTTGGGAGAGAAGCACATCCTGAAGAAATAGGTAAGCTAATTAAAATGTTTTGGGAACCATCCGAAACAACTAGTAGGAGTGTGATAAGAAGCACCCTCCCGCAAAGTATCCTCCTTATAACACTAAAAGTCACACCCCTCGAGCTGGAGACACCAGCCCAAGCAGAGAGCCCTCGCCTCTGAGCGTGCGCAGCATGTGAAAGTAGCGCTGTAGCTTGAAGCTGAAATAAGAGAAATGTAGACCAATAGAAAACTTCTTTGTGTAATTACTTATGCATATGCATAGCTAGACTGTATAAATACTGTACTTGTATGAGCGAACTTTGTGCTAGCTTTGTGGAGCTACCGCCTAGCGCCCATCTCTGCGCAGACATGCCATAAAGATACCTCTGCCCTGTGTGTATATTGGCGTCCCGCACACCGGGTAAAGGACCTCACGCTTGTGGGGTAACAGTTTTGACACCCCAGATGGGACCGAGCTGACAGCCTCGCCCGGTTCGTCTTGCCGCATCCGACAGGGAGAAGAGGCCTGAGCGGACTCCAGCGCGCACCGACCCGTCGATCGGGGACTCCTTCAGCTCCTCTCCTGCGGTCGGGCGGTAAGTGACAAAACGGTGCAACGTTCCTGACAAGAGGTATTTTTGGGGGGTAGGAGAAAAGGGGGTAGGGGCAAGATGTCTCGGGAAGCAGGCAGCCTCTGTTCTGTTCTGGGCTCTGCATCAGACGCACCAGGAAAGACAGGTGGCAGCAGCGTAGTTCTGTTTGTTTCTGCACGCTGTCCTGTTCTGAGTAACGAAGGGTGTCCTGGTTTCAGCTGAGATAGAGTTCATTTTCTTTATAGTGGCTGGTATGGGGCTATGTTTTGGATTTGTGCTGAAGACAGTGTTGATAATACAGAGATGTTTTAGTTGTTGCTGTACTAGTCAAGGACTTTTCAGCTTCCCGTGCTCCGTCAGGTGCAGAAGAAGCTGGGAGGGGACACAGCCAGGATAGTTGATCCAAACTGACCAAAGGGCTATTCCATACCACATGACGTCATGCTCAGTATATAAAGCTGGGGAAGAAGAAGGAAGGGGGGGACATTTGGAGTGATGGCATTTGTCTTCCCAAGTAACCGTAACGCGTGCTGGAGCCCTGCTTTCCTGGAGATGGCTGAACACCTGCCTGCCCATGGGAAGTAGTGAATTAATTCCTTGCTTTGCTTTGCTTGTGTGCGCGGCTTTTGCTTTCCCTATTAAACTGTTTTTATCTCAACCCTCAAGTTTTCTTACTTTTGCTCTTCCGATTCTCTCCCCCATCCCACCGAGGGGGAGTGAGCGAGCGGCTGCGTGGTGCTTAGTTGCCGGCTGGGGCTAAACCACGACAAAGGGAGACGTCCCTCGTTCTGGTTTGTATAGAAATACTGGGTTTTTCGGTACCGATGTGGGTGCTGCTGCTTCCCAGGAGGCACACCTTTGCTCTCCCCTAGGATGCCTCCTGAAGCATTGCAATAAATTTGGGGGAGATGCCACGACTAAAAATCAGCTAAAACGATATTGTAATCGACGGTGGCCACAATATCAATGGGAAGATGGTGAAAAGTGGCCTGAGAATGGATCCTTGAAATATAACACTATATCGGAATTAATGTTGTGTTGTCGGGGAACTGAAAAATGGGATGAAATGCCTTATGTGGATATGTTTTTTTTCGTTAAGGCGCGATTGGGATATTAGGAAGAAAGGTGGCTTAGTGGATTCTAAACATCAGATTGGAATATATGTGTTAAAAGAGAAAAAGGGAAAACCTCGTTGTATTGACTGGGCAAATTCAGAAGAGGATATTCAGCTGTTGGTAGCTCCCCCCAAACAGCCCAAATCGGATAGCTCAAGTGGTGACGGAGTTGCGAGTGCTATCTCTAAAAGAACAAGGGGACAGAAAGCGATAGTTTGAGCTCCCCTCAGACAGGCTGTAGGCCCTGAAGGAAGAGCGGCGTACGTACACGTGCCTTTTACTGCTTCTGATTTCTTAAACTGCAAACAGGCAGTCGGATCCTATCGAAACAATCCAGAAGGAATGTATAGTACCGTTAATCACAACTCCTAGTCCTAACTGGGGAGATGTACAGGCTCTCCTAGAATTTTTGTTTACCACTGAGGAGAGGAGAAGAATTTTAGAGAAGGCTAGAGAGGGACTGATCCAACAAGGCGGGGGGGTGGGGGGTGCCTAATACCGATATGTACCTCCCGAAAGAGGATCCGGAGTGGGATCCAAACACAAGTGTGAGGGATTAGAGAGGGTAAAGGAATATCAACAGTTAATTTTGTATGGGATTCAACATGGAGCGCAAAAGCCTAAGAATTTATCTAAACTATCTGAAGTAAGGCAGGGAGATAAGGAAACCCCGTCAGCCTTCTCTGAGAGATTGCGTGAAGTAGCTCGAAAATGGACAGATCTGGATCCGGAAGATGATAGCGATTCAAAGTTATTTAACACGCTGTTTATTGGTCAAGCAGCAGCAGATATAAGAAGGAGATGACAAAAGGTAGAGGGCGAGGATGGCATGACAATCTCACGGTTCTTCTCAATGGCATATAAGGTACGTAATAATCGGGAGGAAAGAGAAGAGAAGGAGAAGCGGGGACGAGTAACGCTGCAAGCTGCTTTGCTGGCTGCCTTGACGGAAGACCAGGAAAAAGGGAGGGAAAATACACGAGGTGAATTTTGTGGGTGAGGAAGGGGCTGTAGAAATAATAGTAGAAAGGGTTATGACATTCCCCCGGGAAGGAATCGGCGTGCAAATTGTAAGCAAGAGGGCCGTTGGAAAAAAATTGTCCATGCCGTCTGAGTAATGGGGAAAGAGAGACAGAAGAAGCCGTTGGAGTCATGCCGGAGATTGGGCTGGACTGAAGGGGGCCGGAGGAATCTCTTAAAATTTCCCCAGACGATCCTCTGGTTCCAGCCAAGCTGGGGAATGAAAGAAGAGATTTTTCATTTTTAATTGATAGTGGAGCCACACATGCTGTAGTAAGTAGTTGTAGGGGACCCTTAAGTAGAACTAAAATAAGCGTTGTTGGTGCAAGAGGGAAAAAGACTTTAAGGCTGTTTTTACAAGCTATGGAAAGTTCCATTGGGAACACTAAATTAACTCCTGAATTCCTTTAGATGCCAGAATGCCCCCTACCGTTGCTTGGGTGGGATTTACTTGTAAACTGAATGCACGGCTAAGTTCTTCTGAAGACTCTGTTCAGTTGACTCTGTCCAGCCCACAGGGGACCTCTCCTCTTTGTGGCGGATGCCAGCCTGAACGGGACCTCGCCTGTTTGGGGCACGCCGATGGCGGGCGCTGTCGCCAAAAGGCAAAGCAGGGTCATAGCAGAGTGTTCCATTTCTGGGGATGGGCTCAGCCATCCCCTGCACAAATTTCTCCTATGTAGCAATGGGGATGGTAGCTTTCTTCTGTTTTCTTGAAGAACAAGAGGATGATGGAGCACGTTACAAGAGCATGATCTTTTTCTCTTCCTTTGGCAGTACAGGCACCCAAGGCCAGCCTGCATTCAAGGAACAGCCTGGGGATATCTGTGTCGACCGTTAGCAGAGGAAGGAAGCTTCTTCTGGAGGCTGAGGCGATGAAGCAGAGCCCTTAATTGTTCTGTTTGATTTTCAACGTGGGTGCGGGGAGGGCCTGGGACATGCAAAACGTGGTCCCGGACAGGGGAGCTGTCTATTACGTGGGAGGCTGTGAGAGCTATCATGGACACCACTGGACCGGCATCCTGTAAGGATGCTTTCACATGTTTTCTTGTTTAGAGGCCAACCTCGGCTTTAGGCTGTGGACTAAAGTCTGCCAGGCCGGTGCCAGCTTGGCGGCAGCATCTGCCCATGGCAGCACCAGCTTGGTGGTGGTGTGTGCCCATGCCTGTGCCAGGTTGCTGGCTGTGTCTGGCTTGTGAGGGTTGGGGTAATTGGCCCCCTGTTCCCCATGGGCTCCAGCTGTGGCCCGGGGCAGCACAGGTGGGACCCATGAGGTGAGGATGGGGGCTGGGCCCAGGCTTTAAAAGGGGCTGAGCATGGGGCTGGCCCTGCTCTATCCACCATTAGTTTAGTCAGATCCTGCATTCCGCTCAGTTAAAGACTCACGAGAATTGCTTAACATTTGCATTTGGAAGTCATGCTTCAAACAATGAATTTTCAACAAAATTTTTTTGACACTAGTCAACGAACCCCTGTAATACTGCAGCAAAATGACATTTTTAGTGGTGGTTGAATCTCAGCGTGATAACATAGGCATCCCTGTTGGAGCCCTTACCGCAAGCATTGCAATGTTTGTTTACACCCCGCTCGGTTCTTTTGTAAAGGTGCGTAGCTGTGGGAGGTGCGTTATTCCCAAGGTGCTACGGCGCCGATGCTCTGGCTGTTGGCAGGAATGGGCAAAGCGGAAGGCTCTGTGGCTAGGGGAGAATGGCGTGGACATGCTACTGCTCTCTCTGTTGCACCAGAATTTCGACGGCTGGGTTGGGCTGCTAAATCAACGGAACGACTGGAAGAAATTTCAGAAAAGTGAGTACTCTACTATCTTTATCTTTTAAAGTCGTTGTCTTTCTACAGACCCCTGTCCATGGCTTAGATATTTGACTGGCGTGAAACAGACCCAGAATTTTGCTTTAAGTGGTGTTCTGATTCGCTGAAATTCCCCGTAGGGAGAGAGCAAGAATTACAAATGTTGCTTGGTGGTTGAAGTTCTCGGGGTTTCTGTGAAAGCTAACTTGCCAGAATGTGTAGGAAGCAGCCTGAATTCCAGTAGAGATACTGCATAAAAGGTCCTCTTCTTGACAGGAGGAGGGCTTCACGAAACGTCGGCACTGTTTGCCGTAGGGCCTCCGACACACTTGTTCAGTCATCGTGGGCTTTGTGCCATTCCCGCAGGCACAATCTTGAACAAATTTTGTACGGCAGCCGGTATCTTAGCTGACTTTCGATCTCGCGCTTGGTTGCTTGTACCTGCTCAAAACCGACTGTAGTGTCAAACGAACCCACAGGAAAATACCTACCTCAACTCGTGCTGGTAGGGCAAGCCCGCTGCAGTTGATAAAATCGGAAAATAGCACGATGTTTTGAAGAATTTGCCTTGCGAGGACAAGGGCTGTCTCCTGGTAGGCAGCTGAATTCTGTGACTGATTCCACCGGTCCGCTCTGGCACTTGAAGGAGGCAGTCCCTAAGCCAACGCAATCTAAAATGGGGGTCGTTTGGGTTTTTTTAATCGTTTCTTAGGGATACGAGGCTTGTGTGGGTGTTTAGCTTGTCCTGTTCTTTCTGTTCCTAATTCTGAACCCACTGACTGGCATAAAAGACCGGTCGTGTTGTAGTCTGACGGTGTCGTCCACCAGGAGCTGGTGGAAGGTCAGGGCTTACGTAAAACCCATAAGGAGGATTGAGGCTGGAAAGCGGAACGTCTACACAAGAATTACTGTCCTTGGGAGAGAAGCACATCCTGAAGAAATAGGTAAGCTAATTAAAATGTTTTGGGAACCATCCGAAACAACTAGTAGGAGTGTGATAAGAAGCACCCTCCCGCAAAGTATCCTCCTTATAACACTAAAAGTCACACCCCTCGAGCTGGAGACACCAGCCCAAGCAGAGAGCCCTCGCCTCTGAGCGTGCGCAGCATGTGAAAGTAGCGCTGTAGCTTGAAGCTGAAATAAGAGAAATGTAGACCAATAGAAAACTTCTTTGTGTAATTACTTATGCATATGCATAGCTAGACTGTATAAATACTGTACTTGTATGAGCGAACTTTGTGCTAGCTTTGTGGAGCTACCGCCTAGCGCCCATCTCTGCGCAGACATGCCATAAAGATACCTCTGCCCTGTGTGTATATTGGCGTCCCGCACACCGGGTAAAGGACCTCACGCTTGTGGGGTAACAGTTTTGACACCCCAGATGGGACCGAGCTGACAGCCTCGCCCGGTTCGTCTTGCCGCATCCGACAGGGAGAAGAGGCCTGAGCGGACTCCAGCGCGCACCGACCCGTCGATCGGGGACTCCTTCAGCTCCTCTCCTGCGGTCGGGCGGTAAGTGACAAAACGGTGCAACGTTCCTGACAAGAGGTATTTTTGGGGGATAGGAGAAAAGGGGGTAGGGGCAAGATGTCTCGGGAAGCAGGCAGCCTCTGTTCTGTTCTGGGCTCTGCATCAGACGCACCAGGAAAGACAGGTGGCAGCAGCGTAGTTCTGTTTGTTTCTGCACGCTGTCCTGTTCTGAGTAACGAAGGGTGTCCTGGTTTCAGCTGAGATAGAGTTCATTTTCTTTATAGTGGCTGGTATGGGGCTATGTTTTGGATTTGTGCTGAAGACAGTGTTGATAATACAACGATGTTTTAGTTGTTGCTGTACTAGTCAAGGACTTTTCAGCTTCCCGTGCTCCATCAGGTGCAGAAGAAGCTGGGAGGGGACACAGCCAGGATAGTTGATCCAAACTGACCAAAGGGCTATTCCATACCACATGACGTCATGCTCAGTATATAAAGCTGGGGAAGAAGAAGGAAGGGGGGGACATTTGGAGTGATGGCATTTGTCTTCCCAAGTAACCGTAACGCGTGCTGGAGCCCTGCTTTCCTGGAGATGGCTGAACACCTGCCTGCCCATGGGAAGTAGTGAATTAATTCCTTGCTTTGCTTTGCTTGTGTGCGCGGCTTTTGCTTTCCCTATTAAACTGTTTTTATCTCAACCCTCAAGTTTTCTTACTTTTGCTCTTCCGATTCTCTCCCCCATCCCACCGAGGGGGAGTGAGCGAGCGGCTGCGTGGTGCTTAGTTGCCGGCTGGGGCTAAACCACGACAAAGGGAGACGTCCCTCGTTCTGGTTTGTATAGAAATACTGGGTTTTTCGGTACCGATGTGGGTGCTGCTGCTTCCCAGGAGGCACACCTTTGCTCTCCCCTAGGATGCCTCCTGAAGCATTGCAATAAATTTGGGGGAGATGCCACGACTAAAAATCAGCTAAAACGATATTGTAATCGACGGTGGCCACAATATCAATGGGAAGATGGTGAAAAGTGGCCTGAGAATGGATCCTTGAAATATAACACTATATCGGAATTAATGTTGTGTTGTCGGGGAACTGAAAAATGGGATGAAATGCCTTATGTGGATATGTTTTTTTTCGTTAAGGCGCGATTGGGATATTAGGAAGAAAGGTGGCTTAGTGGATTCTAAACATCAGATTGGAATATATGTGTTAAAAGAGAAAAAGGGAAAACCTCGTTGTATTGACTGGGCAAATTCAGAAGAGGATATTCAGCTGTTGGTAGCTCCCCCCAAACAGCCCAAATCGCATAGCTCAAGTGGTGACGGAGTTGCGAGTGCTATCTCTAAAAGAACAAGGGGACAGAAAGCGATAGTTTGAGCTCCCCTCAGACAGGCTGTAGGCCCTGAAGGAAGAGCGGCGTACGTACACGTGCCTTTTACTGCTTCTGATTTCTTAAACTGCAAACAGGCAGTCGGATCCTATCGAAACAATCCAGAAGGAATGTATAGTACCGTTAATCACAACTCCTAGTCCTAACTGGGGAGATGTACAGGCTCTCCTAGAATTTTTGTTTACCACTGAGGAGAGGAGAAGAATTTTAGAGAAGGCTAGAGAGGGACTGATCCAACAAGGCGGGGGGGTGGGGGGTGCCTAATACCGATATGTACCTCCCGAAAGAGGATCCGGAGTGGGATCCAAACACAAGTGTGAGGGATTAGAGAGGGTAAAGGAATATCAACAGTTAATTTTGTATGGGATTCAACATGGAGCGCAAAAGCCTAAGAATTTATCTAAACTATCTGAAGTAAGGCAGGGAGATAAGGAAACCCCGTCAGCCTTCTCTGAGAGATTGCGTGAAGTAGCTCGAAAATGGACAGATCTGGATCCGGAAGATGATAGCGATTCAAAGTTATTTAACACGCTGTTTATTGGTCAAGCAGCAGCAGATATAAGAAGGAGATGACAAAAGGTAGAGGGCGAGGATGGCATGACAATCTCACGGTTCTTCTCAATGGCATATAAGGTACGTAATAATCGGGAGGAAAGAGAAGAGAAGGAGAAGCGGGGACGAGTAACGCTGCAAGCTGCTTTGCTGGCTGCCTTGACGGAAGACCAGGAAAAAGGGAGGGAAAATACACGAGGTGAATTTTGTGGGTGAGGAAGGGGCTGTAGAAATAATAGTAGAAAGGGTTATGACATTCCCCCGGGAAGGAATCGGCGTGCAAATTGTAAGCAAGAGGGCCGTTGGAAAAAAATTGTCCATGCCGTCTGAGTAATGGGGAAAGAGAGACAGAAGAAGCCGTTGGAGTCATGCCGGAGATTGGGCTGGACTGAAGGGGGCCGGAGGAATCTCTTAAAATTTCCCCAGACGATCCTCTGGTTCCAGCCAAGCTGGGGAATGAAAGAAGAGATTTTTCATTTTTAATTGATAGTGGAGCCACACATGCTGTAGTAAGTAGTTGTAGGGGACCCTTAAGTAGAACTAAAATAAGCGTTGTTGGTGCAAGAGGGAAAAAGACTTTAAGGCTGTTTTTACAAGCTATGGAAAGTTCCATTGGGAACACTAAATTAACTCCTGAATTCCTTTAGATGCCAGAATGCCCCCTACCGTTGCTTGGGTGGGATTTACTTGTAAACTGAATGCACGGCTAAGTTCTTCTGAAGACTCTGTTCAGTTGACTCTGTCCAGCCCACAGGGGACCTCTCCTCTTTGTGGCGGATGCCAGCCTGAACGGGACCTCGCCTGTTTGGGGCACGCCGATGGCGGGCGCTGTCGCCAAAAGGCAAAGCAGGGTCATAGCAGAGTGTTCCATTTCTGGGGATGGGCTCAGCCATCCCCTGCACAAATTTCTCCTATGTAGCAATGGGGATGGTAGCTTTCTTCTGTTTTCTTGAAGAACAAGAGGATGATGGAGCACGTTACAAGAGCATGATCTTTTTCTCTTCCTTTGGCAGTACAGGCACCCAAGGCCAGCCTGCATTCAAGGAACAGCCTGGGGATATCTGTGTCGACCGTTAGCAGAGGAAGGAAGCTTCTTCTGGAGGCTGAGGCGATGAAGCAGAGCCCTTAATTGTTCTGTTTGATTTTCAACGTGGGTGCGGGGAGGGCCTGGGACATGCAAAACGTGGTCCCGGACAGGGGAGCTGTCTATTACGTGGGAGGCTGTGAGAGCTATCATGGACACCACTGGACCGGCATCCTGTAAGGATGCTTTCACATGTTTTCTTGTTTAGAGGCCAACCTCGGCTTTAGGCTGTGGACTAAAGTCTGCCAGGCCGGTGCCAGCTTGGCGGCAGCATCTGCCCATGGCAGCACCAGCTTGGTGGTGGTGTGTGCCCATGCCTGTGCCAGGTTGCTGGCTGTGTCTGGCTTGTGAGGGTTGGGGTAATTGGCCCCCTGTTCCCCATGGGCTCCAGCTGTGGCCCGGGGCAGCACAGGTGGGACCCATGAGGTGAGGATGGGGGCTGGGCCCAGGCTTTAAAAGGGGCTGAGCATGGGGCTGGCCCTGCTCTATCCACCATTAGTTTAGTCAGATCCTGCATTCCGCTCAGTTAAAGACTCACGAGAATTGCTTAACATTTGCATTTGGAAGTCATGCTTCAAACAATGAATTTTCAACAAAATTTTTTTGACACTAGTCAACGAACCCCTGTAATACTGCAGCAAAATGACATTTTTAGTGGTGGTTGAATCTCAGCGTGATAACATAGGCATCCCTGTTGGAGCCCTTACCGCAAGCATTGCAATGTTTGTTTACACCCCGCTCGGTTCTTTTGTAAAGGTGCGTAGCTGTGGGAGGTGCGTTATTCCCAAGGTGCTACGGCGCCGATGCTCTGGCTGTTGGCAGGAATGGGCAAAGCGGAAGGCTCTGTGGCTAGGGGAGAATGGCGTGGACATGCTACTGCTCTCTCTGTTGCACCAGAATTTCGACGGCTGGGTTGGGCTGCTAAATCAATGGAACGACTGGAAGAAATTTCAGAAAAGTGAGTACTCTACTATCTTTATCTTTTAAAGTCGTTGTCTTTCTACAGACCCCTGTCCATGGCTTAGATATTTGACTGGCGTGAAACAGACCCAGAATTTTGCTTTAAGTGGTGTTCTGATTCGCTGAAATTCCCCGTAGGGAGAGAGCAAGAATTACAAATGTTGCTTGGTGGTTGAAGTTCTCGGGGTTTCTGTGAAAGCTAACTTGCCAGAATGTGTAGGAAGCAGCCTGAATTCCAGTAGAGATACTGCATAAAAGGTCCTCTTCTTGACAGGAGGAGGGCTTCACGAAACGTCGGCACTGTTTGCCGTAGGGCCTCCGACACACTTGTTCAGTCATCGTGGGCTTTGTGCCATTCCCGCAGGCACAATCTTGAACAAAGTTTGTACGGCAGCCGGTATCTTAGCTGACTTTCGATCTCGCGCTTGGTTGCTTGTACCTGCTCAAAACCGACTGTAGTGTCAAACGAACCCACAGGAAAATACCTACCTCAACTCGTGCTGGTAGGGCAAGCCCGCTGCAGTTGATAAAATCGGAAAATAGCACGATGTTTTGAAGAATTTGCCTTGCGAGGACAAGGGCTGTCTCCTGGTAGGCAGCTGAATTCTGTGACTGATTCCACCGGTCCGCTCTGGCACTTGAAGGAGGCAGTCCCTAAGCCAACGCAATCTAAAATGGGGGTCGTTTGGGTTTTTTTAATCGTTTCTTAGGGATACGAGGCTTGTGTGGGTGTTTAGCTTGTCCTGTTCTTTCTGTTCCTAATTCTGAACCCACTGACTGGCATAAAAGACCGGTCGTGTTGTAGTCTGACGGTGTCGTCCACCAGGAGCTGGTGGAAGGTCAGGGCTTACGTAAAACCCATAAGGAGGATTGAGGCTGGAAAGCGGAACGTCTACACAAGAATTACTGTCCTTGGGAGAGAAGCACATCCTGAAGAAATAGGTAAGCTAATTAAAATGTTTTGGGAACCATCCGAAACAACTAGTAGGAGTGTGATAAGAAGCACCCTCCCGCAAAGTATCCTCCTTATAACACTAAAAGTCACACCCCTCGAGCTGGAGACACCAGCCCAAGCAGAGAGCCCTCGCCTCTGAGCGTGCGCAGCATGTGAAAGTAGCGCTGTAGCTTGAAGCTGAAATAAGAGAAATGTAGACCAATAGAAAACTTCTTTGTGTAATTACTTATGCATATGCATAGCTAGACTGTATAAATACTGTACTTGTATGAGCGAACTTTGTGCTAGCTTTGTGGAGCTACCGCCTAGCGCCCATCTCTGCGCAGACATGCCATAAAGATACCTCTGCCCTGTGTGTATATTGGCGTCCCGCACACCGGGTAAAGGACCTCACGCTTGTGGGGTAACAGTTTTGACACCCCAGATGGGACCGAGCTGACAGCCTCGCCTGGTTCGTCTTGCCGCATCCGACAGGGAGAAGAGGCCTGAGCGGACTCCAGCGCGCACCGACCCGTCGATCGGGGACTCCTTCAGCTCCTCTCCTGCGGTCGGGCGGTAAGTGACAAAACGGTGCAACGTTCCTGACAAGAGGTATTTTTGGGGGGTAGGAGAAAAGGGGGTAGGGGCAAGATGTCTCGGGAAGCAGGCAGCCTCTGTTCTGTTCTGGGCTCTGCATCAGACGCACCAGGAAAGACAGGTGGCAGCAGCGTAGTTCTGTTTGTTTCTGCACGCTGTCCTGTTCTGAGTAACGAAGGGTGTCCTGGTTTCAGCTGAGATAGAGTTCATTTTCTTTATAGTGGCTGGTATGGGGCTATGTTTTGGATTTGTGCTGAAGACAGTGTTGATAATACAGAGATGTTTTAGTTGTTGCTGTACTAGTCAAGGACTTTTCAGCTTCCCGTGCTCCGTCAGGTGCAGAAGAAGCTGGGAGGGGACACAGCCAGGATAGTTGATCCAAACTGACCAAAGGGCTATTCCATACCACATGACGTCATGCTCAGTATATAAAGCTGGGGAAGAAGAAGGAAGGGGGGGACATTTGGAGTGATGGCATTTGTCTTCCCAAGTAACCGTAACGCGTGCTGGAGCCCTGCTTTCCTGGAGATGGCTGAACACCTGCCTGCCCATGGGAAGTAGTGAATTAATTCCTTGCTTTGCTTTGCTTGTGTGCGCGGCTTTTGCTTTCCCTATTAAACTGTTTTTATCTCAACCCTCAAGTTTTCTTACTTTTGCTCTTCCGATTCTCTCCCCCATCCCACCGAGGGGGAGTGAGCGAGCGGCTGCGTGGTGCTTAGTTGCCGGCTGGGGCTAAACCACGACAAAGGGAGACGTCCCTCGTTCTGGTTTGTATAGAAATACTGGGTTTTTCGGTACCGATGTGGGTGCTGCTGCTTCCCAGGAGGCACACCTTTGCTCTCCCCTAGGATGCCTCCTGAAGCATTGCAATAAATTTGGGGGAGATGCCACGACTAAAAATCAGCTAAAACGATATTGTAATCGACGGTGGCCACAATATCAATGGGAAGATGGTGAAAAGTGGCCTGAGAATGGATCCTTGAAATATAACACTATATCGGAATTAATGTTGTGTTGTCGGGGAACTGAAAAATGGGATGAAATGCCTTATGTGGATATGTTTTTTTTCGTTAAGGCGCGATTGGGATATTAGGAAGAAAGGTGGCTTAGTGGATTCTAAACATCAGATTGGAATATATGTGTTAAAAGAGAAAAAGGGAAAACCTCGTTGTATTGACTGGGCAAATTCAGAAGAGGATATTCAGCTGTTGGTAGCTCCCCCCAAACAGCCCAAATCGGATAGCTCAAGTGGTGACGGAGTTGCGAGTGCTATCTCTAAAAGAACAAGGGGACAGAAAGCGATAGTTTGAGCTCCCCTCAGACAGGCTGTAGGCCCTGAAGGAAGAGCGGCGTACGTACACGTGCCTTTTACTGCTTCTGATTTCTTAAACTGCAAACAGGCAGTCGGATCCTATCGAAACAATCCAGAAGGAATGTATAGTACCGTTAATCACAACTCCTAGTCCTAACTGGGGAGATGTACAGGCTCTCCTAGAATTTTTGTTTACCACTGAGGAGAGGAGAAGAATTTTAGAGAAGGCTAGAGAGGGACTGATCCAACAAGGCGGGGGGGTGGGGGGTGCCTAATACCGATATGTACCTCCCGAAAGAGGATCCGGAGTGGGATCCAAACACAAGTGTGAGGGATTAGAGAGGGTAAAGGAATATCAACAGTTAATTTTGTATGGGATTCAACATGGAGCGCAAAAGCCTAAGAATTTATCTAAACTATCTGAAGTAAGGCAGGGAGATAAGGAAACCCCGTCAGCCTTCTCTGAGAGATTGCGTGAAGTAGCTCGAAAATGGACAGATCTGGATCCGGAAGATGATAGCGATTCAAAGTTATTTAACACGCTGTTTATTGGTCAAGCAGCAGCAGATATAAGAAGGAGATGACAAAAGGTAGAGGGCGAGGATGGCATGACAATCTCACGGTTCTTCTCAATGGCATATAAGGTACGTAATAATCGGGAGGAAAGAGAAGAGAAGGAGAAGCGGGGACGAGTAACGCTGCAAGCTGCTTTGCTGGCTGCCTTGACGGAAGACCAGGAAAAAGGGAGGGAAAATACACGAGGTGAATTTTGTGGGTGAGGAAGGGGCTGTAGAAATAATAGTAGAAAGGGGGAATTATGACATTCCCCCGGGAAGGAATCGGCGTGCAAATTGTAAGCAAGAGGGCCGTTGGAAAAAAATTGTCCATGCCGTCTGAGTAATGGGGAAAGAGAGACAGAAGAAGCCGTTGGAGTCATGCCGGAGATTGGGCTGGACTGAAGGGGGCCGGAGGAATCTCTTAAAATTTCCCCAGACGATCCTCTGGTTCCAGCCAAGCTGGGGAATGAAAGAAGAGATTTTTCATTTTTAATTGATAGTGGAGCCACACATGCTGTAGTAAGTAGTTGTAGGGGACCCTTAAGTAGAACTAAAATAAGCGTTGTTGGTGCAAGAGGGAAAAAGACTTTAAGGCTGTTTTTACAAGCTATGGAAAGTTCCATTGGGAACACTAAATTAACTCCTGAATTCCTTTAGATGCCAGAATGCCCCCTACCGTTGCTTGGGTGGGATTTACTTGTAAACTGAATGCACGGCTAAGTTCTTCTGAAGACTCTGTTCAGTTGACTCTGTCCAGCCCACAGGGGACCTCTCCTCTTTGTGGCGGATGCCAGCCTGAACGGGACCTCGCCTGTTTGGGGCACGCCGATGGCGGGCGCTGTCGCCAAAAGGCAAAGCAGGGTCATAGCAGAGTGTTCCATTTCTGGGGATGGGCTCAGCCATCCCCTGCACAAATTTCTCCTATGTAGCAATGGGGATGGTAGCTTTCTTCTGTTTTCTTGAAGAACAAGAGGATGATGGAGCACGTTACAAGAGCATGATCTTTTTCTCTTCCTTTGGCAGTACAGGCACCCAAGGCCAGCCTGCATTCAAGGAACAGCCTGGGGATATCTGTGTCGACCGTTAGCAGAGGAAGGAAGCTTCTTCTGGAGGCTGAGGCGATGAAGCAGAGCCCTTAATTGTTCTGTTTGATTTTCAACGTGGGTGCGGGGAGGGCCTGGGACATGCAAAACGTGGTCCCGGACAGGGGAGCTGTCTATTACGTGGGAGGCTGTGAGAGCTATCATGGACACCACTGGACCGGCATCCTGTAAGGATGCTTTCACATGTTTTCTTGTTTAGAGGCCAACCTCGGCTTTAGGCTGTGGACTAAAGTCTGCCAGGCCGGTGCCAGCTTGGCGGCAGCATCTGCCCATGGCAGCACCAGCTTGGTGGTGGTGTGTGCCCATGCCTGTGCCAGGTTGCTGGCTGTGTCTGGCTTGTGAGGGTTGGGGTAATTGGCCCCCTGTTCCCCATGGGCTCCAGCTGTGGCCCGGGGCAGCACAGGTGGGACCCATGAGGTGAGGATGGGGGCTGGGCCCAGGCTTTAAAAGGGGCTGAGCATGGGGCTGGCCCTGCTCTATCCACCATTAGTTTAGTCAGATCCTGCATTCCGCTCAGTTAAAGACTCACGAGAATTGCTTAACATTTGCATTTGGAAGTCATGCTTCAAACAATGAATTTTCAACAAAATTTTTTTGACACTAGTCAACGAACCCCTGTAATACTGCAGCAAAATGACATTTTTAGTGGTGGTTGAATCTCAGCGTGATAACATAGGCATCCCTGTTGGAGCCCTTACCGCAAGCATTGCAATGTTTGTTTACACCCCGCTCGGTTCTTTTGTAAAGGTGCGTAGCTGTGGGAGGTGCGTTATTCCCAAGGTGCTACGGCGCCGATGCTCTGGCTGTTGGCAGGAATGGGCAAAGCGGAAGGCTCTGTGGCTAGGGGAGAATGGCGTGGACATGCTACTGCTCTCTCTGTTGCACCAGAATTTCGACGGCTGGGTTGGGCTGCTAAATCAACGGAACGACTGGAAGAAATTTCAGAAAAGTGAGTACTCTACTATCTTTATCTTTTAAAGTCGTTGTCTTTCTACAGACCCCTGTCCATGGCTTAGATATTTGACTGGCGTGAAACAGACCCAGAATTTTGCTTTAAGTGGTGTTCTGATTCGCTGAAATTCCCCGTAGGGAGAGAGCAAGAATTACAAATGTTGCTTGGTGGTTGAAGTTCTCGGGGTTTCTGTGAAAGCTAACTTGCCAGAATGTGTAGGAAGCAGCCTGAATTCCAGTAGAGATACTGCATAAAAGGTCCTCTTCTTGACAGGAGGAGGGCTTCACGAAACGTCGGCACTGTTTGCCGTAGGGCCTCCGACACACTTGTTCAGTCATCGTGGGCTTTGTGCCATTCCCGCAGGCACAATCTTGAACAAATTTTGTACGGCAGCCGGTATCTTAGCTGACTTTCGATCTCGCGCTTGGTTGCTTGTACCTGCTCAAAACCGACTGTAGTGTCAAACGAACCCACAGGAAAATACCTACCTCAACTCGTGCTGGTAGGGCAAGCCCGCTGCAGTTGATAAAATCGGAAAATAGCACGATGTTTTGAAGAATTTGCCTTGCGAGGACAAGGGCTGTCTCCTGGTAGGCAGCTGAATTCTGTGACTGATTCCACCGGTCCGCTCTGGCACTTGAAGGAGGCAGTCCCTAAGCCAACGCAATCTAAAATGGGGGTCGTTTGGGTTTTTTTAATCGTTTCTTAGGGATACGAGGCTTGTGTGGGTGTTTAGCTTGTCCTGTTCTTTCTGTTCCTAATTCTGAACCCACTGACTGGCATAAAAGACCGGTCGTGTTGTAGTCTGACGGTGTCGTCCACCAGGAGCTGGTGGAAGGTCAGGGCTTACGTAAAACCCATAAGGAGGATTGAGGCTGGAAAGCGGAACGTCTACACAAGAATTACTGTCCTTGGGAGAGAAGCACATCCTGAAGAAATAGGTAAGCTAATTAAAATGTTTTGGGAACCATCCGAAACAACTAGTAGGAGTGTGATAAGAAGCACCCTCCCGCAAAGTATCCTCCTTATAACACTAAAAGTCACACCCCTTGAGCTGGAGACACCAGCCCAAGCAGAGAGCCCTCGCCTCTGAGCGTGCGCGGCATGTGAAAGTAGCGCTGTAGCTTGAAGCTGAAATAAGAGAAATGTAGACCAATAGAAAACTTCTTTGTGTAATTACTTATGCATATGCATAGCTAGACTGTATAAATACTGTACTTGTATGAGCGAACTTTGTGCTAGCTTTGTGGAGCTACCGCCTAGCGCCCATCTCTGCGCAGACATGCCATAAAGATACCTCTGCCCTGTGTGTATATTGGCGTCCCGCACACCGGGTAAAGGACCTCACGCTTGTGGGGTAACAGTTTTGACACCCCAGATGGGACCGAGCTGACAGCCTCGCCCGGTTCGTCTTGCCGCATCCGACAGGGAGAAGAGGCCTGAGCGGACTCCAGCGCGCACCGACCCGTCGATCGGGGACTCCTTCAGCTCCTCTCCTGCGGTCGGGCGGTAAGTGACAAAACGGTGCAACGTTCCTGACAAGAGGTATTTTTGGGGGGTAGGAGAAAAGGGGGTAGGGGCAAGATGTCTCGGGAAGCAGGCAGCCTCTGTTCTGTTCTGGGCTCTGCATCAGACGCACCAGGAAAGACAGGTGGCAGCAGCGTAGTTCTGTTTGTTTCTGCACGCTGTCCTGTTCTGAGTAACGAAGGGTGTCCTGGTTTCAGCTGAGATAGAGTTCATTTTCTTTATAGTGGCTGGTATGGGGCTATGTTTTGGATTTGTGCTGAAGACAGTGTTGATAATACAACGATGTTTTAGTTGTTGCTGTACTAGTCAAGGACTTTTCAGCTTCCCGTGCTCCATCAGGTGCAGAAGAAGCTGGGAGGGGACACAGCCAGGATAGTTGATCCAAACTGACCAAAGGGCTATTCCATACCACATGACGTCATGCTCAGTATATAAAGCTGGGGAAGAAGAAGGAAGGGGGGGACATTTGGAGTGATGGCATTTGTCTTCCCAAGTAACCGTAACGCGTGCTGGAGCCCTGCTTTCCTGGAGATGGCTGAACACCTGCCTGCCCATGGGAAGTAGTGAATTAATTCCTTGCTTTGCTTTGCTTGTGTGCGCGGCTTTTGCTTTCCCTATTAAACTGTTTTTATCTCAACCCTCAAGTTTTCTTACTTTTGCTCTTCCGATTCTCTCCCCCATCCCACCGAGGGGGAGTGAGCGAGCGGCTGCGTGGTGCTTAGTTGCCGGCTGGGGCTAAACCACGACAAAGGGAGACGTCCCTCGTTCTGGTTTGTATAGAAATACTGGGTTTTTCGGTACCGATGTGGGTGCTGCTGCTTCCCAGGAGGCACACCTTTGCTCTCCCCTAGGATGCCTCCTGAAGCATTGCAATAAATTTGGGGGAGATGCCACGACTAAAAATCAGCTAAAACGATATTGTAATCGACGGTGGCCACAATATCAATGGGAAGATGGTGAAAAGTGGCCTGAGAATGGATCCTTGAAATATAACACTATATCGGAATTAATGTTGTGTTGTCGGGGAACTGAAAAATGGGATGAAATGCCTTATGTGGATATGTTTTTTTTCGTTAAGGCGCGATTGGGATATTAGGAAGAAAGGTGGCTTAGTGGATTCTAAACATCAGATTGGAATATATGTGTTAAAAGAGAAAAAGGGAAAACCTCGTTGTATTGACTGGGCAAATTCAGAAGAGGATATTCAGCTGTTGGTAGCTCCCCCCAAACAGCCCAAATCGCATAGCTCAAGTGGTGACGGAGTTGCGAGTGCTATCTCTAAAAGAACAAGGGGACAGAAAGCGATAGTTTGAGCTCCCCTCAGACAGGCTGTAGGCCCTGAAGGAAGAGCGGCGTACGTACACGTGCCTTTTACTGCTTCTGATTTCTTAAACTGCAAACAGGCAGTCGGATCCTATCGAAACAATCCAGAAGGAATGTATAGTACCGTTAATCACAACTCCTAGTCCTAACTGGGGAGATGTACAGGCTCTCCTAGAATTTTTGTTTACCACTGAGGAGAGGAGAAGAATTTTAGAGAAGGCTAGAGAGGGACTGATCCAACAAGGCGGGGGGGTGGGGGGTGCCTAATACCGATATGTACCTCCCGAAAGAGGATCCGGAGTGGGATCCAAACACAAGTGTGAGGGATTAGAGAGGGTAAAGGAATATCAACAGTTAATTTTGTATGGGATTCAACATGGAGCGCAAAAGCCTAAGAATTTATCTAAACTATCTGAAGTAAGGCAGGGAGATAAGGAAACCCCGTCAGCCTTCTCTGAGAGATTGCGTGAAGTAGCTCGAAAATGGACAGATCTGGATCCGGAAGATGATAGCGATTCAAAGTTATTTAACACGCTGTTTATTGGTCAAGCAGCAGCAGATATAAGAAGGAGATGACAAAAGGTAGAGGGCGAGGATGGCATGACAATCTCACGGTTCTTCTCAATGGCATATAAGGTACGTAATAATCGGGAGGAAAGAGAAGAGAAGGAGAAGCGGGGACGAGTAACGCTGCAAGCTGCTTTGCTGGCTGCCTTGACGGAAGACCAGGAAAAAGGGAGGGAAAATACACGAGGTGAATTTTGTGGGTGAGGAAGGGGCTGTAGAAATAATAGTAGAAAGGGTTATGACATTCCCCCGGGAAGGAATCGGCGTGCAAATTGTAAGCAAGAGGGCCGTTGGAAAAAAATTGTCCATGCCGTCTGAGTAATGGGGAAAGAGAGACAGAAGAAGCCGTTGGAGTCATGCCGGAGATTGGGCTGGACTGAAGGGGGCCGGAGGAATCTCTTAAAATTTCCCCAGACGATCCTCTGGTTCCAGCCAAGCTGGGGAATGAAAGAAGAGATTTTTCATTTTTAATTGATAGTGGAGCCACACATGCTGTAGTAAGTAGTTGTAGGGGACCCTTAAGTAGAACTAAAATAAGCGTTGTTGGTGCAAGAGGGAAAAAGACTTTAAGGCTGTTTTTACAAGCTATGGAAAGTTCCATTGGGAACACTAAATTAACTCCTGAATTCCTTTAGATGCCAGAATGCCCCCTACCGTTGCTTGGGTGGGATTTACTTGTAAACTGAATGCACGGCTAAGTTCTTCTGAAGACTCTGTTCAGTTGACTCTGTCCAGCCCACAGGGGACCTCTCCTCTTTGTGGCGGATGCCAGCCTGAACGGGACCTCGCCTGTTTGGGGCACGCCGATGGCGGGCGCTGTCGCCAAAAGGCAAAGCAGGGTCATAGCAGAGTGTTCCATTTCTGGGGATGGGCTCAGCCATCCCCTGCACAAATTTCTCCTATGTAGCAATGGGGATGGTAGCTTTCTTCTGTTTTCTTGAAGAACAAGAGGATGATGGAGCACGTTACAAGAGCATGATCTTTTTCTCTTCCTTTGGCAGTACAGGCACCCAAGGCCAGCCTGCATTCAAGGAACAGCCTGGGGATATCTGTGTCGACCGTTAGCAGAGGAAGGAAGCTTCTTCTGGAGGCTGAGGCGATGAAGCAGAGCCCTTAATTGTTCTGTTTGATTTTCAACGTGGGTGCGGGGAGGGCCTGGGACATGCAAAACGTGGTCCCGGACAGGGGAGCTGTCTATTACGTGGGAGGCTGTGAGAGCTATCATGGACACCACTGGACCGGCATCCTGTAAGGATGCTTTCACATGTTTTCTTGTTTAGAGGCCAACCTCGGCTTTAGGCTGTGGACTAAAGTCTGCCAGGCCGGTGCCAGCTTGGCGGCAGCATCTGCCCATGGCAGCACCAGCTTGGTGGTGGTGTGTGCCCATGCCTGTGCCAGGTTGCTGGCTGTGTCTGGCTTGTGAGGGTTGGGGTAATTGGCCCCCTGTTCCCCATGGGCTCCAGCTGTGGCCCGGGGCAGCACAGGTGGGACCCATGAGGTGAGGATGGGGGCTGGGCCCAGGCTTTAAAAGGGGCTGAGCATGGGGCTGGCCCTGCTCTATCCACCATTAGTTTAGTCAGATCCTGCATTCCGCTCAGTTAAAGACTCACGAGAATTGCTTAACATTTGCATTTGGAAGTCATGCTTCAAACAATGAATTTTCAACAAAATTTTTTTGACACTAGTCAACGAACCCCTGTAATACTGCAGCAAAATGACATTTTTAGTGGTGGTTGAATCTCAGCGTGATAACATAGGCATCCCTGTTGGAGCCCTTACCGCAAGCATTGCAATGTTTGTTTACACCCCGCTCGGTTCTTTTGTAAAGGTGCGTAGCTGTGGGAGGTGCGTTATTCCCAAGGTGCTACGGCGCCGATGCTCTGGCTGTTGGCAGGAATGGGCAAAGCGGAAGGCTCTGTGGCTAGGGGAGAATGGCGTGGACATGCTACTGCTCTCTCTGTTGCACCAGAATTTCGACGGCTGGGTTGGGCTGCTAAATCAATGGAACGACTGGAAGAAATTTCAGAAAAGTGAGTACTCTACTATCTTTATCTTTTAAAGTCGTTGTCTTTCTACAGACCCCTGTCCATGGCTTAGATATTTGACTGGCGTGAAACAGACCCAGAATTTTGCTTTAAGTGGTGTTCTGATTCGCTGAAATTCCCCGTAGGTAGAGAGCAAGAATTACAAATGTTGCTTGGTGGTTGAAGTTCTCGGGGTTTCTGTGAAAGCTAACTTGCCAGAATGTGTAGGAAGCAGCCTGAATTCCAGCAGAGATACTGCATAAAAGGTCCTCTTCTTGACAGGAGGAGGGCTTCACGAAACGTCGGCACTGTTTGCCGTAGGGCCTCCGACACACTTGTTCAGTCATCGTGGGCTTTGTGCCATTCCCGCAGGCACAATCTTGAACAAATTTTGTACGGCAGCCGGTATCTTAGCTGACTTTCGATCTCGCGCTTGGTTGCTTGTACCTGCTCAAAACCGACTGTAGTGTCAAACGAACCCACAGGAAAATACCTACCTCAACTCGTGCTGGTAGGGCAAGCCCGCTGCAGTTGATAAAATCGGAAAATAGCACGATGTTTTGAAGAATTTGCCTTGCGAGGACAAGGGCTGTCTCCTGGTAGGCAGCTGAATTCTGTGACTGATTCCACCGGTCCGCTCTGGCACTTGAAGGAGGCAGTCCCTAAGCCAACGCAATCTAAAATGGGGGTCGTTTGGGTTTTTTTAATCGTTTCTTAGGGATACGAGGCTTGTGTGGGTGTTTAGCTTGTCCTGTTCTTTCTGTTCCTAATTCTGAACCCACTGACTGGCATAAAAGACCGGTCGTGTTGTAGTCTGACGGTGTCGTCCACCAGGAGCTGGTGGAAGGTCAGGGCTTACGTAAAACCCATAAGGAGGATTGAGGCTGGAAAGCGGAACGTCTACACAAGAATTACTGTCCTTGGGAGAGAAGCACATCCTGAAGAAATAGGTAAGCTAATTAAAATGTTTTGGGAACCATCCGAAACAACTAGTAGGAGTGTGATAAGAAGCACCCTCCCGCAAAGTATCCTCCTTATAACACTAAAAGTCACACCCCTCGAGCTGGAGACACCAGCCCAAGCAGAGAGCCCTCGCCTCTGAGCGTGCGCAGCATGTGAAAGTAGCGCTGTAGCTTGAAGCTGAAATAAGAGAAATGTAGACCAATAGAAAACTTCTTTGTGTAATTACTTATGCATATGCATAGCTAGACTGTATAAATACTGTACTTGTATGAGCGAACTTTGTGCTAGCTTTGTGGAGCTACCGCCTAGCGCCCATCTCTGCGCAGACATGCCATAAAGATACCTCTGCCCTGTGTGTATATTGGCGTCCCGCACACCGGGTAAAGGACCTCACGCTTGTGGGGTAACAGTTTTGACACCCCAGATGGGACCGAGCTGACAGCCTCGCCCGGTTCGTCTTGCCGCATCCGACAGGGAGAAGAGGCCTGAGCGGACTCCAGCGCGCACCGACCCGTCGATCGGGGACTCCTTCAGCTCCTCTCCTGCGGTCGGGCGGTAAGTGACAAAACGGTGCAACGTTCCTGACAAGAGGTATTTTTGGGGGGTAGGAGAAAAGGGGGTAGGGGCAAGATGTCTCGGGAAGCAGGCAGCCTCTGTTCTGTTCTGGGCTCTGCATCAGACGCACCAGGAAAGACAGGTGGCAGCAGCGTAGTTCTGTTTGTTTCTGCACGCTGTCCTGTTCTGAGTAACGAAGGGTGTCCTGGTTTCAGCTGAGATAGAGTTCATTTTCTTTATAGTGGCTGGTATGGGGCTATGTTTTGGATTTGTGCTGAAGACAGTGTTGATAATACAGAGATGTTTTAGTTGTTGCTGTACTAGTCAAGGACTTTTCAGCTTCCCGTGCTCCGTCAGGTGCAGAAGAAGCTGGGAGGGGACACAGCCAGGATAGTTGATCCAAACTGACCAAAGGGCTATTCCATACCACATGACGTCATGCTCAGTATATAAAGCTGGGGAAGAAGAAGGAAGGGGGGGACATTTGGAGTGATGGCATTTGTCTTCCCAAGTAACCGTAACGCGTGCTGGAGCCCTGCTTTCCTGGAGATGGCTGAACACCTGCCTGCCCATGGGAAGTAGTGAATTAATTCCTTGCTTTGCTTTGCTTGTGTGCGCGGCTTTTGCTTTCCCTATTAAACTGTTTTTATCTCAACCCTCAAGTTTTCTTACTTTTGCTCTTCCGATTCTCTCCCCCATCCCACCGAGGGGGAGTGAGCGAGCGGCTGCGTGGTGCTTAGTTGCCGGCTGGGGCTAAACCACGACAAAGGGAGACGTCCCTCGTTCTGGTTTGTATAGAAATACTGGGTTTTTCGGTACCGATGTGGGTGCTGCTGCTTCCCAGGAGGCACACCTTTGCTCTCCCCTAGGATGCCTCCTGAAGCATTGCAATAAATTTGGGGGAGATGCCACGACTAAAAATCAGCTAAAACGATATTGTAATCGACGGTGGCCACAATATCAATGGGAAGATGGTGAAAAGTGGCCTGAGAATGGATCCTTGAAATATAACACTATATCGGAATTAATGTTGTGTTGTCGGGGAACTGAAAAATGGGATGAAATGCCTTATGTGGATATGTTTTTTTTCGTTAAGGCGCGATTGGGATATTAGGAAGAAAGGTGGCTTAGTGGATTCTAAACATCAGATTGGAATATATGTGTTAAAAGAGAAAAAGGGAAAACCTCGTTGTATTGACTGGGCAAATTCAGAAGAGGATATTCAGCTGTTGGTAGCTCCCCCCAAACAGCCCAAATCGCATAGCTCAAGTGGTGACGGAGTTGCGAGTGCTATCTCTAAAAGAACAAGGGGACAGAAAGCGATAGTTTGAGCTCCCCTCAGACAGGCTGTAGGCCCTGAAGGAAGAGCGGCGTACGTACACGTGCCTTTTACTGCTTCTGATTTCTTAAACTGCAAACAGGCAGTCGGATCCTATCGAAACAATCCAGAAGGAATGTATAGTACCGTTAATCACAACTCCTAGTCCTAACTGGGGAGATGTACAGGCTCTCCTAGAATTTTTGTTTACCACTGAGGAGAGGAGAAGAATTTTAGAGAAGGCTAGAGAGGGACTGATCCAACAAGGCGGGGGGGTGGGGGGTGCCTAATACCGATATGTACCTCCCGAAAGAGGATCCGGAGTGGGATCCAAACACAAGTGTGAGGGATTAGAGAGGGTAAAGGAATATCAACAGTTAATTTTGTATGGGATTCAACATGGAGCGCAAAAGCCTAAGAATTTATCTAAACTATCTGAAGTAAGGCAGGGAGATAAGGAAACCCCGTCAGCCTTCTCTGAGAGATTGCGTGAAGTAGCTCGAAAATGGACAGATCTGGATCCGGAAGATGATAGCGATTCAAAGTTATTTAACACGCTGTTTATTGGTCAAGCAGCAGCAGATATAAGAAGGAGATGACAAAAGGTAGAGGGCGAGGATGGCATGACAATCTCACGGTTCTTCTCAATGGCATATAAGGTACGTAATAATCGGGAGGAAAGAGAAGAGAAGGAGAAGCGGGGACGAGTAACGCTGCAAGCTGCTTTGCTGGCTGCCTTGACGGAAGACCAGGAAAAAGGGAGGGAAAATACACGAGGTGAATTTTGTGGGTGAGGAAGGGGCTGTAGAAATAATAGTAGAAAGGGTTATGACATTCCCCCGGGAAGGAATCGGCGTGCAAATTGTAAGCAAGAGGGCCGTTGGAAAAAAATTGTCCATGCCGTCTGAGTAATGGGGAAAGAGAGACAGAAGAAGCCGTTGGAGTCATGCCGGAGATTGGGCTGGACTGAAGGGGGCCGGAGGAATCTCTTAAAATTTCCCCAGACGATCCTCTGGTTCCAGCCAAGCTGGGGAATGAAAGAAGAGATTTTTCATTTTTAATTGATAGTGGAGCCACACATGCTGTAGTAAGTAGTTGTAGGGGACCCTTAAGTAGAACTAAAATAAGCGTTGTTGGTGCAAGAGGGAAAAAGACTTTAAGGCTGTTTTTACAAGCTATGGAAAGTTCCATTGGGAACACTAAATTAACTCCTGAATTCCTTTAGATGCCAGAATGCCCCCTACCGTTGCTTGGGTGGGATTTACTTGTAAACTGAATGCACGGCTAAGTTCTTCTGAAGACTCTGTTCAGTTGACTCTGTCCAGCCCACAGGGGACCTCTCCTCTTTGTGGCGGATGCCAGCCTGAACGGGACCTCGCCTGTTTGGCGCACGCCGATGGCGGGCGCTGTCGCCAAAAGGCAAAGCAGGGTCATAGCAGAGTGTTCCATTTCTGGGGATGGGCTCAGCCATCCCCTGCACAAATTTCTCCTATGTAGCAATGGGGATGGTAGCTTTCTTCTGTTTTCTTGAAGAACAAGAGGATGATGGAGCACGTTACAAGAGCATGATCTTTTTCTCTTCCTTTGGCAGTACAGGCACCCAAGGCCAGCCTGCATTCAAGGAACAGCCTGGGGATATCTGTGTCGACCGTTAGCAGAGGAAGGAAGCTTCTTCTGGAGGCTGAGGCGATGAAGCAGAGCCCTTAATTGTTCTGTTTGATTTTCAACGTGGGTGCGGGGAGGGCCTGGGACATGCAAAACGTGGTCCCGGACAGGGGAGCTGTCTATTACGTGGGAGGCTGTGAGAGCTATCATGGACACCACTGGACCGGCATCCTGTAAGGATGCTTTCACATGTTTTCTTGTTTAGAGGCCAACCTCGGCTTTAGGCTGTGGACTAAAGTCTGCCAGGCCGGTGCCAGCTTGGCGGCAGCATCTGCCCATGGCAGCACCAGCTTGGTGGTGGTGTGTGCCCATGCCTGTGCCAGGTTGCTGGCTGTGTCTGGCTTGTGAGGGTTGGGGTAATTGGCCCCCTGTTCCCCATGGGCTCCAGCTGTGGCCCGGGGCAGCACAGGTGGGACCCATGAGGTGAGGATGGGGGCTGGGCCCAGGCTTTAAAAGGGGCTGAGCATGGGGCTGGCCCTGCTCTATCCACCATTAGTTTAGTCAGATCCTGCATTCCGCTCAGTTAAAGACTCACGAGAATTGCTTAACATTTGCATTTGGAAGTCATGCTTCAAACAATGAATTTTCAACAAAATTTTTTTGACACTAGTCAACGAACCCCTGTAATACTGCAGCAAAATGACATTTTTAGTGGTGGTTGAATCTCAGCGTGATAACATAGGCATCCCTGTTGGAGCCCTTACCGCAAGCATTGCAATGTTTGTTTACACCCCGCTCGGTTCTTTTGTAAAGGTGCGTAGCTGTGGGAGGTGCGTTATTCCCAAGGTGCTACGGCGCCGATGCTCTGGCTGTTGGCAGGAATGGGCAAAGCGGAAGGCTCTGTGGCTAGGGGAGAATGGCGTGGACATGCTACTGCTCTCTCTGTTGCACCAGAATTTCGACGGCTGGGTTGGGCTGCTAAATCAACGGAACGACTGGAAGAAATTTCAGAAAAGTGAGTACTCTACTATCTTTATCTTTTAAAGTCGTTGTCTTTCTACAGACCCCTGTCCATGGCTTAGATATTTGACTGGCGTGAAACAGACCCAGAATTTTGCTTTAAGTGGTGTTCTGATTCGCTGAAATTCCCCGTAGGTAGAGAGCAAGAATTACAAATGTTGCTTGGTGGTTGAAGTTCTCGGGGTTTCTGTGAAAGCTAACTTGCCAGAATGTGTAGGAAGCAGCCTGAATTCCAGCAGAGATACTGCATAAAAGGTCCTCTTCTTGACAGGAGGAGGGCTTCACGAAACGTCGGCACTGTTTTCCGTAGGGCCTCTGACACACTTGTTCAGTCATCGTGGGCTTTGTGCCATTCCCGCAGGCACAATCTTGAACAAATTTTGTACGGCAGCCGGTATCTTAGCTGACTTTCGATCTCGCGCTTGGTTGCTTGTACCTGCTCAAAACCGACTGTAGTGTCAAACGAACCCACAGGAAAATACCTACCTCAACTCGTGCTGGTAGGGCAAGCCCGCTGCAGTTGATAAAATCGGAAAATAGCACGATGTTTTGAAGAATTTGCCTTGCGAGGACAAGGGCTGTCTCCTGGTAGGCAGCTGAATTCTGTGACTGATTCCACCGGTCCGCTCTGGCACTTGAAGGAGGCAGTCCCTAAGCCAACGCAATCTAAAATGGGGGTCGTTTGGGTTTTTTTAATCGTTTCTTAGGGATACGAGGCTTGTGTGGGTGTTTAGCTTGTCCTGTTCTTTCTGTTCCTAATTCTGAACCCACTGACTGGCATAAAAGACCGGTCGTGTTGTAGTCTGACGGTGTCGTCCACCAGGAGCTGGTGGAAGGTCAGGGCTTACGTAAAACCCATAAGGAGGATTGAGGCTGGAAAGCGGAACGTCTACACAAGAATTACTGTCCTTGGGAGAGAAGCACATCCTGAAGAAATAGGTAAGCTAATTAAAATGTTTTGGGAACCATCCGAAACAACTAGTAGGAGTGTGATAAGAAGCACCCTCCCGCAAAGTATCCTCCTTATAACACTAAAAGTCACACCCCTCGAGCTGGAGACACCAGCCCAAGCAGAGAGCCCTCGCCTCTGAGCGTGCGCAGCATGTGAAAGTAGCGCTGTAGCTTGAAGCTGAAATAAGAGAAATGTAGACCAATAGAAAACTTCTTTGTGTAATTACTTATGCATATGCATAGCTAGACTGTATAAATACTGTACTTGTATGAGCGAACTTTGTGCTAGCTTTGTGGAGCTACCGCCTAGCGCCCATCTCTGCGCAGACATGCCATAAAGATACCTCTGCCCTGTGTGTATATTGGCGTCCCGCACACCGGGTAAAGGACCTCACGCTTGTGGGGTAACAGTTTTGACACCCCAGATGGGACCGAGCTGACAGCCTCGCCCGGTTCGTCTTGCCGCATCCGACAGGGAGAAGAGGCCTGAGCGGACTCCAGCGCGCACCGACCCGTCGATCGGGGACTCCTTCAGCTCCTCTCCTGCGGTCGGGCGGTAAGTGACAAAACGGTGCAACGTTCCTGACAAGAGGTATTTTTGGGGGGTAGGAGAAAAGGGGGTAGGGGCAAGATGTCTCGGGAAGCAGGCAGCCTCTGTTCTGTTCTGGGCTCTGCATCAGACGCACCAGGAAAGACAGGTGGCAGCAGCGTAGTTCTGTTTGTTTCTGCACGCTGTCCTGTTCTGAGTAACGAAGGGTGTCCTGGTTTCAGCTGAGATAGAGTTCATTTTCTTTATAGTGGCTGGTATGGGGCTATGTTTTGGATTTGTGCTGAAGACAGTGTTGATAATACAGAGATGTTTTAGTTGTTGCTGTACTAGTCAAGGACTTTTCAGCTTCCCGTGCTCCGTCAGGTGCAGAAGAAGCTGGGAGGGGACACAGCCAGGATAGTTGATCCAAACTGACCAAAGGGCTATTCCATACCACATGACGTCATGCTCAGTATATAAAGCTGGGGAAGAAGAAGGAAGGGGGGGACATTTGGAGTGATGGCATTTGTCTTCCCAAGTAACCGTAACGCGTGCTGGAGCCCTGCTTTCCTGGAGATGGCTGAACACCTGCCTGCCCATGGGAAGTAGTGAATTAATTCCTTGCTTTGCTTTGCTTGTGTGCGCGGCTTTTGCTTTCCCTATTAAACTGTTTTTATCTCAACCCTCAAGTTTTCTTACTTTTGCTCTTCCGATTCTCTCCCCCATCCCACCGAGGGGGAGTGAGCGAGCGGCTGCGTGGTGCTTAGTTGCCGGCTGGGGCTAAACCACGACAAAGGGAGACGTCCCTCGTTCTGGTTTGTATAGAAATACTGGGTTTTTCGGTACCGATGTGGGTGCTGCTGCTTCCCAGGAGGCACACCTTTGCTCTCCCCTAGGATGCCTCCTGAAGCATTGCAATAAATTTGGGGGAGATGCCACGACTAAAAATCAGCTAAAACGATATTGTAATCGACGGTGGCCACAATATCAATGGGAAGATGGTGAAAAGTGGCCTGAGAATGGATCCTTGAAATATAACACTATATCGGAATTAATGTTGTGTTGTCGGGGAACTGAAAAATGGGATGAAATGCCTTATGTGGATATGTTTTTTTTCGTTAAGGCGCGATTGGGATATTAGGAAGAAAGGTGGCTTAGTGGATTCTAAACATCAGATTGGAATATATGTGTTAAAAGAGAAAAAGGGAAAACCTCGTTGTATTGACTGGGCAAATTCAGAAGAGGATATTCAGCTGTTGGTAGCTCCCCCCAAACAGCCCAAATCGCATAGCTCAAGTGGTGACGGAGTTGCGAGTGCTATCTCTAAAAGAACAAGGGGACAGAAAGCGATAGTTTGAGCTCCCCTCAGACAGGCTGTAGGCCCTGAAGGAAGAGCGGTGTACGTACACGTGCCTTTTACTGCTTCTGATTTCTTAAACTGCAAACAGGCAGTCGGATCCTATCGAAACAATCCAGAAGGAATGTATAGTACCGTTAATCACAACTCCTAGTCCTAACTGGGGAGATGTACAGGCTCTCCTAGAATTTTTGTTTACCACTGAGGAGAGGAGAAGAATTTTAGAGAAGGCTAGAGAGGGACTGATCCAACAAGGCGGGGGGGTGGGGGGTGCCTAATACCGATATGTACCTCCCGAAAGAGGATCCGGAGTGGGATCCAAACACAAGTGTGAGGGATTAGAGAGGGTAAAGGAATATCAACAGTTAATTTTGTATGGGATTCAACATGGAGCGCAAAAGCCTAAGAATTTATCTAAACTATCTGAAGTAAGGCAGGGAGATAAGGAAACCCCGTCAGCCTTCTCTGAGAGATTGCGTGAAGTAGCTCGAAAATGGACAGATCTGGATCCGGAAGATGATAGCGATTCAAAGTTATTTAACACGCTGTTTATTGGTCAAGCAGCAGCAGATATAAGAAGGAGATGACAAAAGGTAGAGGGCGAGGATGGCATGACAATCTCACGGTTCTTCTCAATGGCATATAAGGTACGTAATAATCGGGAGGAAAGAGAAGAGAAGGAGAAGCGGGGACGAGTAACGCTGCAAGCTGCTTTGCTGGCTGCCTTGACGGAAGACCAGGAAAAAGGGAGGGAAAATACACGAGGTGAATTTTGTGGGTGAGGAAGGGGCTGTAGAAATAATAGTAGAAAGGGTTATGACATTCCCCCGGGAAGGAATCGGCGTGCAAATTGTAAGCAAGAGGGCCGTTGGAAAAAAATTGTCCATGCCGTCTGAGTAATGGGGAAAGAGAGACAGAAGAAGCCGTTGGAGTCATGCCGGAGATTGGGCTGGACTGAAGGGGGCCGGAGGAATCTCTTAAAATTTCCCCAGACGATCCTCTGGTTCCAGCCAAGCTGGGGAATGAAAGAAGAGATTTTTCATTTTTAATTGATAGTGGAGCCACACATGCTGTAGTAAGTAGTTGTAGGGGACCCTTAAGTAGAACTAAAATAAGCGTTGTTGGTGCAAGAGGGAAAAAGACTTTAAGGCTGTTTTTACAAGCTATGGAAAGTTCCATTGGGAACACTAAATTAACTCCTGAATTCCTTTAGATGCCAGAATGCCCCCTACCGTTGCTTGGGTGGGATTTACTTGTAAACTGAATGCACGGCTAAGTTCTTCTGAAGACTCTGTTCAGTTGACTCTGTCCAGCCCACAGGGGACCTCTCCTCTTTGTGGCGGATGCCAGCCTGAACGGGACCTCGCCTGTTTGGCGCACGCCGATGGCGGGCGCTGTCGCCAAAAGGCAAAGCAGGGTCATAGCAGAGTGTTCCATTTCTGGGGATGGGCTCAGCCATCCCCTGCACAAATTTCTCCTATGTAGCAATGGGGATGGTAGCTTTCTTCTGTTTTCTTGAAGAACAAGAGGATGATGGAGCACGTTACAAGAGCATGATCTTTTTCTCTTCCTTTGGCAGTACAGGCACCCAAGGCCAGCCTGCATTCAAGGAACAGCCTGGGGATATCTGTGTCGACCGTTAGCAGAGGAAGGAAGCTTCTTCTGGAGGCTGAGGCGATGAAGCAGAGTCCTTAATTGTTCTGTTTGATTTTCAACGTGGGTGCGGGGAGGGCCTGGGACATGCAAAACGTGGTCCCGGACAGGGGAGCTGTCTATTACGTGGGAGGCTGTGAGAGCTATCATGGACACCACTGGACCGGCATCCTGTAAGGATGCTTTCACATGTTTTCTTGTTTAGAGGCCAACCTCGGCTTTGGGCTGTAAACTAAAGTCTGCCAGGCCGGTGCCAGCTTGGCGGCAGCATCTGCCCATGGCAGCACCAGCTTGGTGGTGGTGTGTGCCCATGCCTGTGCCAGGTTGCTGGCTGTGTCTGGCTTGTGAGGGTTGGGGTAATTGGCCCCCTGTTCCCCATGGGCTCCAGCTGTGGCCCGGGGCAGCACAGGTGGGACCCATGAGGTGAGGATGGGGGCTGGGCCCAGGCTTTAAAAGGGGCTGAGCATGGGGCTGGCCCTGCTCTATCCACCATTAGTTTAGTCAGATCCTGCATTCCGCTCAGTTAAAGACTCACGAGAATTGCTTAACATTTGCATTTGGAAGTCATGCTTCAAACAATGAATTTTCAACAAAATTTTTTTGACACTAGTCAACGAACCCCTGTAATACTGCAGCAAAATGACATTTTTAGTGGTAGTTGAATCTCAGCGTGATAACATAGGCATCCCTGTTGGAGCCCTTACCGCAAGCATTGCAATGTTTGTTTACACCCCGCTCGGTTCTTTTGTAAAGGTGCGTAGCTGTGGGAGGTGCGTTATTCCCAAGGTGCTACGGCGCCGATGCTCTGGCTGTTGGCAGGAATGGGCAAAGCGGAAGGCTCTGTGGCTAGGGGAGAATGGCGTGGACATGCTACTGCTCTCTCTGTTGCACCAGAATTTCGACGGCTGGGTTGGGCTGCTAAATCAACGGAACGACTGGAAGAAATTTCAGAAAAGTGAGTACTCTACTATCTTTATCTTTTAAAGTCGTTGTCTTTCTACAGACCCCTGTCCATGGCTTAGATATTTGACTGGCGTGAAACAGACCCAGAATTTTGCTTTAAGTGGTGTTCTGATTCGCTGAAATTCCCCGTAGGGAGAGAGCAAGAATTACAAATGTTGCTTGGTGGTTGAAGTTCTCGGGGTTTCTGTGAAAGCTAACTTGCCAGAATGTGTAGGAAGCAGCCTGAATTCCAGTAGAGATACTGCATAAAAGGTCCTCTTCTTGACAGGAGGAGGGCTTCACGAAACGTCGGCACTGTTTGCCGTAGGGCCTCCGACACACTTGTTCAGTCATCGTGGGCTTTGTGCCATTCCCGCAGGCACAATCTTGAACAAATTTTGTACGGCAGCCGGTATCTTAGCTGACTTTCGATCTCGCGCTTGGTTGCTTGTACCTGCTCAAAACCGACTGTAGTGTCAAACGAACCCACAGGAAAATACCTACCTCAACTCGTGCTGGTAGGGCAAGCCCGCTGCAGTTGATAAAATCGGAAAATAGCACGATGTTTTGAAGAATTTGCCTTGCGAGGACAAGGGCTGTCTCCTGGTAGGCAGCTGAATTCTGTGACTGATTCCACCGGTCCGCTCTGGCACTTGAAGGAGGCAGTCCCTAAGCCAACGCAATCTAAAATGGGGGTCGTTTGGGTTTTTTTAATCGTTTCTTAGGGATACGAGGCTTGTGTGGGTGTTTAGCTTGTCCTGTTCTTTCTGTTCCTAATTCTGAACCCACTGACTGGCATAAAAGACCGGTCGTGTTGTAGTCTGACGGTGTCGTCCACCAGGAGCTGGTGGAAGGTCAGGGCTTACGTAAAACCCATAAGGAGGATTGAGGCTGGAAAGCGGAACGTCTACACAAGAATTACTGTCCTTGGGAGAGAAGCACATCCTGAAGAAATAGGTAAGCTAATTAAAATGTTTTGGGAACCATCCGAAACAACTAGTAGGAGTGTGATAAGAAGCACCCTCCCGCAAAGTATCCTCCTTATAACACTAAAAGTCACACCCCTCGAGCTGGAGACACCAGCCCAAGCAGAGAGCCCTCGCCTCTGAGCGTGCGCGGCATGTGAAAGTAGCGCTGTAGCTTGAAGCTGAAATAAGAGAAATGTAGACCAATAGAAAACTTCTTTGTGTAATTACTTATGCATATGCATAGCTAGACTGTATAAATACTGTACTTGTATGAGCGAACTTTGTGCTAGCTTTGTGGAGCTACCGCCTAGCGCCCATCTCTGCGCAGACATGCCATAAAGATACCTCTGCCCTGTGTGTATATTGGCGTCCCGCACACCGGGTAAAGGACCTCACGCTTGTGGGGTAACAGTTTTGACACCCCAGATGGGACCGAGCTGACAGCCTCGCCCGGTTCGTCTTGCCGCATCCGACAGGGAGAAGAGGCCTGAGCGGACTCCAGCGCGCACCGACCCGTCGATCGGGGACTCCTTCAGCTCCTCTCCTGCGGTCGGGCGGTAAGTGACAAAACGGTGCAACGTTCCTGACAAGAGGTATTTTTGGGGGGTAGGAGAAAAGGGGGTAGGGGCAAGATGTCTCGGGAAGCAGGCAGCCTCTGTTCTGTTCTGGGCTCTGCATCAGACGCACCAGGAAAGACAGGTGGCAGCAGCGTAGTTCTGTTTGTTTCTGCACGCTGTCCTGTTCTGAGTAACGAAGGGTGTCCTGGTTTCAGCTGAGATAGAGTTCATTTTCTTTATAGTGGCTGGTATGGGGCTATGTTTTGGATTTGTGCTGAAGACAGTGTTGATAATACAGAGATGTTTTAGTTGTTGCTGTACTAGTCAAGGACTTTTCAGCTTCCCGTGCTCCGTCAGGTGCAGAAGAAGCTGGGAGGGGACACAGCCAGGATAGTTGATCCAAACTGACCAAAGGGCTATTCCATACCACATGACGTCATGCTCAGTATATAAAGCTGGGGAAGAAGAAGGAAGGGGGGGACATTTGGAGTGATGGCATTTGTCTTCCCAAGTAACCGTAACGCGTGCTGGAGCCCTGCTTTCCTGGAGATGGCTGAACACCTGCCTGCCCATGGGAAGTAGTGAATTAATTCCTTGCTTTGCTTTGCTTGTGTGCGCGGCTTTTGCTTTCCCTATTAAACTGTTTTTATCTCAACCCTCAAGTTTTCTTACTTTTGCTCTTCCGATTCTCTCCCCCATCCCACCGAGGGGGAGTGAGCGAGCGGCTGCGTGGTGCTTAGTTGCCGGCTGGGGCTAAACCACGACAAAGGGAGACGTCCCTCGTTCTGGTTTGTATAGAAATACTGGGTTTTTCGGTACCGATGTGGGTGCTGCTGCTTCCCAGGAGGCACACCTTTGCTCTCCCCTAGGATGCCTCCTGAAGCATTGCAATAAATTTGGGGGAGATGCCACGACTAAAAATCAGCTAAAACGATATTGTAATCGACGGTGGCCACAATATCAATGGGAAGATGGTGAAAAGTGGCCTGAGAATGGATCCTTGAAATATAACACTATATCGGAATTAATGTTGTGTTGTCGGGGAACTGAAAAATGGGATGAAATGCCTTATGTGGATATGTTTTTTTTCGTTAAGGCGCGATTGGGATATTAGGAAGAAAGGTGGCTTAGTGGATTCTAAACATCAGATTGGAATATATGTGTTAAAAGAGAAAAAGGGAAAACCTCGTTGTATTGACTGGGCAAATTCAGAAGAGGATATTCAGCTGTTGGTAGCTCCCCCCAAACAGCCCAAATCGGATAGCTCAAGTGGTGACGGAGTTGCGAGTGCTATCTCTAAAAGAACAAGGGGACAGAAAGCGATAGTTTGAGCTCCCCTCAGACAGGCTGTAGGCCCTGAAGGAAGAGCGGCGTACGTACACGTGCCTTTTACTGCTTCTGATTTCTTAAACTGCAAACAGGCAGTCGGATCCTATCGAAACAATCCAGAAGGAATGTATAGTACCGTTAATCACAACTCCTAGTCCTAACTGGGGAGATGTACAGGCTCTCCTAGAATTTTTGTTTACCACTGAGGAGAGGAGAAGAATTTTAGAGAAGGCTAGAGAGGGACTGATCCAACAAGGCGGGGGGGTGGGGGGTGCCTAATACCGATATGTACCTCCCGAAAGAGGATCCGGAGTGGGATCCAAACACAAGTGTGAGGGATTAGAGAGGGTAAAGGAATATCAACAGTTAATTTTGTATGGGATTCAACATGGAGTGCAAAAGCCTAAGAATTTATCTAAACTATCTGAAGTAAGGCAGGGAGATAAGGAAACCCCGTCAGCCTTCTCTGAGAGATTGCGTGAAGTAGCTCGAAAATGGACAGATCTGGATCCGGAAGATGATAGCGATTCAAAGTTATTTAACACGCTGTTTATTGGTCAAGCAGCAGCAGATTTAAGAAGGAGATGACAAAAGGTAGAGGGCGAGGATGGCATGACAATCTCACGGTTCTTCTCAATGGCATATAAGGTACGTAATAATCGGGAGGAAAGAGAAGAGAAGGAGAAGCGGGGACGAGTAACGCTGCAAGCTGCTTTGCTGGCTGCCTTGACGGAAGACCAGGAAAAAGGGAGGGAAAATACACGAGGTGAATTTTGTGGGTGAGGAAGGGGCTGTAGAAATAATAGTAGAAAGGGTTATGACATTCCCCCGGGAAGGAATCGGCGTGCAAATTGTAAGCAAGAGGGCCGTTGGAAAAAAATTGTCCATGCCGTCTGAGTAATGGGGAAAGAGAGACAGAAGAAGCCGTTGGAGTCATGCCGGAGATTGGGCTGGACTGAAGGGGGCCGGAGGAATCTCTTAAAATTTCCCCAGACGATCCTCTGGTTCCAGCCAAGCTGGGGAATGAAAGAAGAGATTTTTCATTTTTAATTGATAGTGGAGCCACACATGCTGTAGTAAGTAGTTGTAGGGGACCCTTAAGTAGAACTAAAATAAGCGTTGTTGGTGCAAGAGGGAAAAAGACTTTAAGGCTGTTTTTACAAGCTATGGAAAGTTCCATTGGGAACACTAAATTAACTCCTGAATTCCTTTAGATGCCAGAATGCCCCCTACCGTTGCTTGGGTGGGATTTACTTGTAAACTGAATGCACGGCTAAGTTCTTCTGAAGACTCTGTTCAGTTGACTCTGTCCAGCCCACAGGGGACCTCTCCTCTTTGTGGCGGATGCCAGCCTGAACGGGACCTCGCCTGTTTGGGGCACGCCGATGGCGGGCGCTGTCGCCAAAAGGCAAAGCAGGGTCATAGCAGAGTGTTCCATTTCTGGGGATGGGCTCAGCCATCCCCTGCACAAATTTCTCCTATGTAGCAATGGGGATGGTAGCTTTCTTCTGTTTTCTTGAAGAACAAGAGGATGATGGAGCACGTTACAAGAGCATGATCTTTTTCTCTTCCTTTGGCAGTACAGGCACCCAAGGCCAGCCTGCATTCAAGGAACAGCCTGGGGATATCTGTGTCGACCGTTAGCAGAGGAAGGAAGCTTCTTCTGGAGGCTGAGGCGATGAAGCAGAGCCCTTAATTGTTCTGTTTGATTTTCAACGTGGGTGCGGGGAGGGCCTGGGACATGCAAAACGTGGTCCCGGACAGGGGAGCTGTCTATTACGTGGGAGGCTGTGAGAGCTATCATGGACACCACTGGACCGGCATCCTGTAAGGATGCTTTCACATGTTTTCTTGTTTAGAGGCCAACCTCGGCTTTAGGCTGTGGACTAAAGTCTGCCAGGCCGGTGCCAGCTTGGCGGCAGCATCTGCCCATGGCAGCACCAGCTTGGTGGTGGTGTGTGCCCATGCCTGTGCCAGGTTGCTGGCTGTGTCTGGCTTGTGAGGGTTGGGGTAATTGGCCCCCTGTTCCCCATGGGCTCCAGCTGTGGCCCGGGGCAGCACAGGTGGGACCCATGAGGTGAGGATGGGGGCTGGGCCCAGGCTTTAAAAGGGGCTGAGCATGGGGCTGGCCCTGCTCTATCCACCATTAGTTTAGTCAGATCCTGCATTCCGCTCAGTTAAAGACTCACGAGAATTGCTTAACATTTGCATTTGGAAGTCATGCTTCAAACAATGAATTTTCAACAAAATTTTTTTGACACTAGTCAACGAACCCCTGTAATACTGCAGCAAAATGACATTTTTAGTGGTGGTTGAATCTCAGCGTGATAACATAGGCATCCCTGTTGGAGCCCTTACCGCAAGCATTGCAATGTTTGTTTACACCCCGCTCGGTTCTTTTGTAAAGGTGCGTAGCTGTGGGAGGTGCGTTATTCCCAAGGTGCTACGGCGCCGATGCTCTGGCTGTTGGCAGGAATGGGCAAAGCGGAAGGCTCTGTGGCTAGGGGAGAATGGCGTGGACATGCTACTGCTCTCTCTGTTGCACCAGAATTTCGACGGCTGGGTTGGGCTGCTAAATCAACGGAACGACTGGAAGAAATTTCAGAAAAGTGAGTACTCTACTATCTTTATCTTTTAAAGTCGTTGTCTTTCTACAGACCCCTGTCCATGGCTTAGATATTTGACTGGCGTGAAACAGACCCAGAATTTTGCTTTAAGTGGTGTTCTGATTCGCTGAAATTCCCCGTAGGTAGAGAGCAAGAATTACAAATGTTGCTTGGTGGTTGAAGTTCTCGGGGTTTCTGTGAAAGCTAACTTGCCAGAATGTGTAGGAAGCAGCCTGAATTCCAGCAGAGATACTGCATAAAAGGTCCTCTTCTTGACAGGAGGAGGGCTTCACGAAACGTCGGCACTGTTTGCCGTAGGGCCTCTGACACACTTGTTCAGTCATCGTGGGCTTTGTGCCATTCCCGCAGGCACAATCTTGAACAAATTTTGTACGGCAGCCGGTATCTTAGCTGACTTTCGATCTCGCGCTTGGTTGCTTGTACCTGCTCAAAACCGACTGTAGTGTCAAACGAACCCACAGGAAAATACCTACCTCAACTCGTGCTGGTAGGGCAAGCCCGCTGCAGTTGATAAAATCGGAAAATAGCACGATGTTTTGAAGAATTTGCCTTGCGAGGACAAGGGCTGTCTCCTGGTAGGCAGCTGAATTCTGTGACTGATTCCACCGGTCCGCTCTGGCACTTGAAGGAGGCAGTCCCTAAGCCAACGCAATCTAAAATGGGGGTCGTTTGGGTTTTTTTAATCGTTTCTTAGGGATACGAGGCTTGTGTGGGTGTTTAGCTTGTCCTGTTCTTTCTGTTCCTAATTCTGAACCCACTGACTGGCATAAAAGACCGGTCGTGTTGTAGTCTGACGGTGTCGTCCACCAGGAGCTGGTGGAAGGTCAGGGCTTACGTAAAACCCATAAGGAGGATTGAGGCTGGAAAGCGGAACGTCTACACAAGAATTACTGTCCTTGGGAGAGAAGCACATCCTGAAGAAATAGGTAAGCTAATTAAAATGTTTTGGGAACCATCCGAAACAACTAGTAGGAGTGTGATAAGAAGCACCCTCCCGCAAAGTATCCTCCTTATAACACTAAAAGTCACACCCCTCGAGCTGGAGACACCAGCCCAAGCAGAGAGCCCTCGCCTCTGAGCGTGCGCAGCATGTGAAAGTAGCGCTGTAGCTTGAAGCTGAAATAAGAGAAATGTAGACCAATAGAAAACTTCTTTGTGTAATTACTTATGCATATGCATAGCTAGACTGTATAAATACTGTACTTGTATGAGCGAACTTTGTGCTAGCTTTGTGGAGCTACCGCCTAGCGCCCATCTCTGCGCAGACATGCCATAAAGATACCTCTGCCCTGTGTGTATATTGGCGTCCCGCACACCGGGTAAAGGACCTCACGCTTGTGGGGTAACAGTTTTGACACCCCAGATGGGACCGAGCTGACAGCCTCGCCCGGTTCGTCTTGCCGCATCCGACAGGGAGAAGAGGCCTGAGCGGACTCCAGCGCGCACCGACCCGTCGATCGGGGACTCCTTCAGCTCCTCTCCTGCGGTCGGGCGGTAAGTGACAAAACGGTGCAACGTTCCTGACAAGAGGTATTTTTGGGGGGTAGGAGAAAAGGGGGTAGGGGCAAGATGTCTCGGGAAGCAGGCAGCCTCTGTTCTGTTCTGGGCTCTGCATCAGACGCACCAGGAAAGACAGGTGGCAGCAGCGTAGTTCTGTTTGTTTCTGCACGCTGTCCTGTTCTGAGTAACGAAGGGTGTCCTGGTTTCAGCTGAGATAGAGTTCATTTTCTTTATAGTGGCTGGTATGGGGCTATGTTTTGGATTTGTGCTGAAGACAGTGTTGATAATACAGAGATGTTTTAGTTGTTGCTGTACTAGTCAAGGACTTTTCAGCTTCCCGTGCTCCGTCAGGTGCAGAAGAAGCTGGGAGGGGACACAGCCAGGATAGTTGATCCAAACTGACCAAAGGGCTATTCCATACCACATGACGTCATGCTCAGTATATAAAGCTGGGGAAGAAGAAGGAAGGGGGGGACATTTGGAGTGATGGCATTTGTCTTCCCAAGTAACCGTAACGCGTGCTGGAGCCCTGCTTTCCTGGAGATGGCTGAACACCTGCCTGCCCATGGGAAGTAGTGAATTAATTCCTTGCTTTGCTTTGCTTGTGTGCGCGGCTTTTGCTTTCCCTATTAAACTGTTTTTATCTCAACCCTCAAGTTTTCTTACTTTTGCTCTTCCGATTCTCTCCCCCATCCCACCGAGGGGGAGTGAGCGAGCGGCTGCGTGGTGCTTAGTTGCCGGCTGGGGCTAAACCACGACAAAGGGAGACGTCCCTCGTTCTGGTTTGTATAGAAATACTGGGTTTTTCGGTACCGATGTGGGTGCTGCTGCTTCCCAGGAGGCACACCTTTGCTCTCCCCTAGGATGCCTCCTGAAGCATTGCAATAAATTTGGGGGAGATGCCACGACTAAAAATCAGCTAAAACGATATTGTAATCGACGGTGGCCACAATATCAATGGGAAGATGGTGAAAAGTGGCCTGAGAATGGATCCTTGAAATATAACACTATATCGGAATTAATGTTGTGTTGTCGGGGAACTGAAAAATGGGATGAAATGCCTTATGTGGATATGTTTTTTTTCGTTAAGGCGCGATTGGGATATTAGGAAGAAAGGTGGCTTAGTGGATTCTAAACATCAGATTGGAATATATGTGTTAAAAGAGAAAAAGGGAAAACCTCGTTGTATTGACTGGGCAAATTCAGAAGAGGATATTCAGCTGTTGGTAGCTCCCCCCAAACAGCCCAAATCGGATAGCTCAAGTGGTGACGGAGTTGCGAGTGCTATCTCTAAAAGAACAAGGGGACAGAAAGCGATAGTTTGAGCTCCCCTCAGACAGGCTGTAGGCCCTGAAGGAAGAGCGGTGTACGTACACGTGCCTTTTACTGCTTCTGATTTCTTAAACTGCAAACAGGCAGTCGGATCCTATCGAAACAATCCAGAAGGAATGTATAGTACCGTTAATCACAACTCCTAGTCCTAACTGGGGAGATGTACAGGCTCTCCTAGAATTTTTGTTTACCACTGAGGAGAGGAGAAGAATTTTAGAGAAGGCTAGAGAGGGACTGATCCAACAAGGCGGGGGGGTGGGGGGTGCCTAATACCGATATGTACCTCCCGAAAGAGGATCCGGAGTGGGATCCAAACACAAGTGTGAGGGATTAGAGAGGGTAAAGGAATATCAACAGTTAATTTTGTATGGGATTCAACATGGAGCGCAAAAGCCTAAGAATTTATCTAAACTATCTGAAGTAAGGCAGGGAGATAAGGAAACCCCGTCAGCCTTCTCTGAGAGATTGCGTGAAGTAGCTCGAAAATGGACAGATCTGGATCCGGAAGATGATAGCGATTCAAAGTTATTTAACACGCTGTTTATTGGTCAAGCAGCAGCAGATATAAGAAGGAGATGACAAAAGGTAGAGGGCGAGGATGGCATGACAATCTCACGGTTCTTCTCAATGGCATATAAGGTACGTAATAATCGGGAGGAAAGAGAAGAGAAGGAGAAGCGGGGACGAGTAACGCTGCAAGCTGCTTTGCTGGCTGCCTTGACGGAAGACCAGGAAAAAGGGAGGGAAAATACACGAGGTGAATTTTGTGGGTGAGGAAGGGGCTGTAGAAATAATAGTAGAAAGGGTTATGACATTCCCCCGGGAAGGAATCGGCGTGCAAATTGTAAGCAAGAGGGCCGTTGGAAAAAAATTGTCCATGCCGTCTGAGTAATGGGGAAAGAGAGACAGAAGAAGCCGTTGGAGTCATGCCGGAGATTGGGCTGGACTGAAGGGGGCCGGAGGAATCTCTTAAAATTTCCCCAGACGATCCTCTGGTTCCAGCCAAGCTGGGGAATGAAAGAAGAGATTTTTCATTTTTAATTGATAGTGGAGCCACACATGCTGTAGTAAGTAGTTGTAGGGGACCCTTAAGTAGAACTAAAATAAGCGTTGTTGGTGCAAGAGGGAAAAAGACTTTAAGGCTGTTTTTACAAGCTATGGAAAGTTCCATTGGGAACACTAAATTAACTCCTGAATTCCTTTAGATGCCAGAATGCCCCCTACCGTTGCTTGGGTGGGATTTACTTGTAAACTGAATGCACGGCTAAGTTCTTCTGAAGACTCTGTTCAGTTGACTCTGTCCAGCCCACAGGGGACCTCTCCTCTTTGTGGCGGATGCCAGCCTGAACGGGACCTCGCCTGTTTGGGGCACGCCGATGGCGGGCGCTGTCGCCAAAAGGCAAAGCAGGGTCATAGCAGAGTGTTCCATTTCTGGGGATGGGCTCAGCCATCCCCTGCACAAATTTCTCCTATGTAGCAATGGGGATGGTAGCTTTCTTCTGTTTTCTTGAAGAACAAGAGGATGATGGAGCACGTTACAAGAGCATGATCTTTTTCTCTTCCTTTGGCAGTACAGGCACCCAAGGCCAGCCTGCATTCAAGGAACAGCCTGGGGATATCTGTGTCGACCGTTAGCAGAGGAAGGAAGCTTCTTCTGGAGGCTGAGGCGATGAAGCAGAGTCCCTAATTGTTCTGTTTGATTTTCAACGTGGGTGCGGGGAGGGCCTGGGACATGCAAAACGTGGTCCCGGACAGGGGAGCTGTCTATTACGTGGGAGGCTGTGAGAGCTATCATGGACACCACTGGACCGGCATCCTGTAAGGATGCTTTCACATGTTTTCTTGTTTAGAGGCCAACCTCGGCTTTAGGCTGTGGACTAAAGTCTGCCAGGCCGGTGCCAGCTTGGCGGCAGCATCTGCCCATGGCAGCACCAGCTTGGTGGTGGTGTGTGCCCATGCCTGTGCCAGGTTGCTGGCTGTGTCTGGCTTGTGAGGGTTGGGGTAATTGGCCCCCTGTTCCCCATGGGCTCCAGCTGTGGCCCGGGGCAGCACAGGTGGGACCCATGAGGTGAGGATGGGGGCTGGGCCCAGGCTTTAAAAGGGGCTGAGCATGGGGCTGGCCCTGCTCTATCCACCATTAGTTTAGTCAGATCCTGCATTCCGCTCAGTTAAAGACTCACGAGAATTGCTTAACATTTGCATTTGGAAGTCATGCTTCAAACAATGAATTTTCAACAAAATTTTTTTGACACTAGTCAACGAACCCCTGTAATACTGCAGCAAAATGACATTTTTAGTGGTGGTTGAATCTCAGCGTGATAACATAGGCATCCCTGTTGGAGCCCTTACCGCAAGCATTGCAATGTTTGTTTACACCCCGCTCGGTTCTTTTGTAAAGGTGCGTAGCTGTGGGAGGTGCGTTATTCCCAAGGTGCTACGGCGCCGATGCTCTGGCTGTTGGCAGGAATGGGCAAAGCGGAAGGCTCTGTGGCTAGGGGAGAATGGCGTGGACATGCTACTGCTCTCTCTGTTGCACCAGAATTTCGACGGCTGGGTTGGGCTGCTAAATCAATGGAACGACTGGAAGAAATTTCAGAAAAGTGAGTACTCTACTATCTTTATCTTTTAAAGTCGTTGTCTTTCTACAGACCCCTGTCCATGGCTTAGATATTTGACTGGCGTGAAACAGACCCAGAATTTTGCTTTAAGTGGTGTTCTGATTCGCTGAAATTCCCCGTAGGTAGAGAGCAAGAATTACAAATGTTGCTTGGTGGTTGAAGTTCTCGGGGTTTCTGTGAAAGCTAACTTGCCAGAATGTGTAGGAAGCAGCCTGAATTCCAGTAGAGATACTGCATAAAAGGTCCTCTTCTTGACAGGAGGAGGGCTTCACGAAACGTCGGCACTGTTTGCCGTAGGGCCTCCGACACACTTGTTCAGTCATCGTGGGCTTTGTGCCATTCCCGCAGGCACAATCTTGAACAAATTTTGTACGGCAGCCGGTATCTTAGCTGACTTTCGATCTCGCGCTTGGTTGCTTGTACCTGCTCAAAACCGACTGTAGTGTCAAACGAACCCACAGGAAAATACCTACCTCAACTCGTGCTGGTAGGGCAAGCCCGCTGCAGTTGATAAAATCGGAAAATAGCACGATGTTTTGAAGAATTTGCCTTGCGAGGACAAGGGCTGTCTCCTGGTAGGCAGCTGAATTCTGTGACTGATTCCACCGGTCCGCTCTGGCACTTGAAGGAGGCAGTCCCTAAGCCAACGCAATCTAAAATGGGGGTCGTTTGGGTTTTTTTAATCGTTTCTTAGGGATACGAGGCTTGTGTGGGTGTTTAGCTTGTCCTGTTCTTTCTGTTCCTAATTCTGAACCCACTGACTGGCATAAAAGACCGGTCGTGTTGTAGTCTGACGGTGTCGTCCACCAGGAGCTGGTGGAAGGTCAGGGCTTACGTAAAACCCATAAGGAGGATTGAGGCTGGAAAGCGGAACGTCTACACAAGAATTACTGTCCTTGGGAGAGAAGCACATCCTGAAGAAATAGGTAAGCTAATTAAAATGTTTTGGGAACCATCCGAAACAACTAGTAGGAGTGTGATAAGAAGCACCCTCCCGCAAAGTATCCTCCTTATAACACTAAAAGTCACACCCCTCGAGCTGGAGACACCAGCCCAAGCAGAGAGCCCTCGCCTCTGAGCGTGCGCAGCATGTGAAAGTAGCGCTGTAGCTTGAAGCTGAAATAAGAGAAATGTAGACCAATAGAAAACTTCTTTGTGTAATTACTTATGCATATGCATAGCTAGACTGTATAAATACTGTACTTGTATGAGCGAACTTTGTGCTAGCTTTGTGGAGCTACCGCCTAGTGCCCGTCTCTGCGCAGACATGCCATAAAGATACCTCTGCCCTGTGTGTATATTGGCGTCCCGCACACCGGGTAAAGGACCTCACGCTTGTGGGGTAACAGTTTTGACACCCCAGATGGGACCGAGCTGACAGCCTCGCCCGGTTCGTCTTGCCGCATCCGACAGGGAGAAGAGGCCTGAGCGGACTCCAGCGCGCACCGACCCGTCGATCGGGGACTCCTTCAGCTCCTCTCCTGCGGTCGGGCGGTAAGTGACAAAACGGTGCAACGTTCCTGACAAGAGGTATTTTTGGGGGATAGGAGAAAAGGGGGTAGGGGCAAGATGTCTCGGGAAGCAGGCAGCCTCTGTTCTGTTCTGGGCTCTGCATCAGACGCACCAGGAAAGACAGGTGGCAGCAGCGTAGTTCTGTTTGTTTCTGCACGCTGTCCTGTTCTGAGTAACGAAGGGTGTCCTGGTTTCAGCTGAGATAGAGTTCATTTTCTTTATAGTGGCTGGTATGGGGCTATGTTTTGGATTTGTGCTGAAGACAGTGTTGATAATACAACGATGTTTTAGTTGTTGCTGTACTAGTCAAGGACTTTTCAGCTTCCCGTGCTCCATCAGGTGCAGAAGAAGCTGGGAGGGGACACAGCCAGGATAGTTGATCCAAACTGACCAAAGGGCTATTCCATACCACATGACGTCATGCTCAGTATATAAAGCTGGGGAAGAAGAAGGAAGGGGGGGACATTTGGAGTGATGGCATTTGTCTTCCCAAGTAACCGTAACGCGTGCTGGAGCCCTGCTTTCCTGGAGATGGCTGAACACCTGCCTGCCCATGGGAAGTAGTGAATTAATTCCTTGCTTTGCTTTGCTTGTGTGCGCGGCTTTTGCTTTCCCTATTAAACTGTTTTTATCTCAACCCTCAAGTTTTCTTACTTTTGCTCTTCCGATTCTCTCCCCCATCCCACCGAGGGGGAGTGAGCGAGCGGCTGCGTGGTGCTTAGTTGCCGGCTGGGGCTAAACCACGACAAAGGGAGACGTCCCTCGTTCTGGTTTGTATAGAAATACTGGGTTTTTCGGTACCGATGTGGGTGCTGCTGCTTCCCAGGAGGCACACCTTTGCTCTCCCCTAGGATGCCTCCTGAAGCATTGCAATAAATTTGGGGGAGATGCCACGACTAAAAATCAGCTAAAACGATATTGTAATCGACGGTGGCCACAATATCAATGGGAAGATGGTGAAAAGTGGCCTGAGAATGGATCCTTGAAATATAACACTATATCGGAATTAATGTTGTGTTGTCGGGGAACTGAAAAATGGGATGAAATGCCTTATGTGGATATGTTTTTTTTCGTTAAGGCGCGATTGGGATATTAGGAAGAAAGGTGGCTTAGTGGATTCTAAACATCAGATTGGAATATATGTGTTAAAAGAGAAAAAGGGAAAACCTCGTTGTATTGACTGGGCAAATTCAGAAGAGGATATTCAGCTGTTGGTAGCTCCCCCCAAACAGCCCAAATCGCATAGCTCAAGTGGTGACGGAGTTGCGAGTGCTATCTCTAAAAGAACAAGGGGACAGAAAGCGATAGTTTGAGCTCCCCTCAGACAGGCTGTAGGCCCTGAAGGAAGAGCGGCGTACGTACACGTGCCTTTTACTGCTTCTGATTTCTTAAACTGCAAACAGGCAGTCGGATCCTATCGAAACAATCCAGAAGGAATGTATAGTACCGTTAATCACAACTCCTAGTCCTAACTGGGGAGATGTACAGGCTCTCCTAGAATTTTTGTTTACCACTGAGGAGAGGAGAAGAATTTTAGAGAAGGCTAGAGAGGGACTGATCCAACAAGGCGGGGGGGTGGGGGGTGCCTAATACCGATATGTACCTCCCGAAAGAGGATCCGGAGTGGGATCCAAACACAAGTGTGAGGGATTAGAGAGGGTAAAGGAATATCAACAGTTAATTTTGTATGGGATTCAACATGGAGCGCAAAAGCCTAAGAATTTATCTAAACTATCTGAAGTAAGGCAGGGAGATAAGGAAACCCCGTCAGCCTTCTCTGAGAGATTGCGTGAAGTAGCTCGAAAATGGACAGATCTGGATCCGGAAGATGATAGCGATTCAAAGTTATTTAACACGCTGTTTATTGGTCAAGCAGCAGCAGATATAAGAAGGAGATGACAAAAGGTAGAGGGCGAGGATGGCATGACAATCTCACGGTTCTTCTCAATGGCATATAAGGTACGTAATAATCGGGAGGAAAGAGAAGAGAAGGAGAAGCGGGGACGAGTAACGCTGCAAGCTGCTTTGCTGGCTGCCTTGACGGAAGACCAGGAAAAAGGGAGGGAAAATACACGAGGTGAATTTTGTGGGTGAGGAAGGGGCTGTAGAAATAATAGTAGAAAGGGTTATGACATTCCCCCGGGAAGGAATCGGCGTGCAAATTGTAAGCAAGAGGGCCGTTGGAAAAAAATTGTCCATGCCGTCTGAGTAATGGGGAAAGAGAGACAGAAGAAGCCGTTGGAGTCATGCCGGAGATTGGGCTGGACTGAAGGGGGCCGGAGGAATCTCTTAAAATTTCCCCAGACGATCCTCTGGTTCCAGCCAAGCTGGGGAATGAAAGAAGAGATTTTTCATTTTTAATTGATAGTGGAGCCACACATGCTGTAGTAAGTAGTTGTAGGGGACCCTTAAGTAGAACTAAAATAAGCGTTGTTGGTGCAAGAGGGAAAAAGACTTTAAGGCTGTTTTTACAAGCTATGGAAAGTTCCATTGGGAACACTAAATTAACTCCTGAATTCCTTTAGATGCCAGAATGCCCCCTACCGTTGCTTGGGTGGGATTTACTTGTAAACTGAATGCACGGCTAAGTTCTTCTGAAGACTCTGTTCAGTTGACTCTGTCCAGCCCACAGGGGACCTCTCCTCTTTGTGGCGGATGCCAGCCTGAACGGGACCTCGCCTGTTTGGGGCACGCCGATGGCGGGCGCTGTCGCCAAAAGGCAAAGCAGGGTCATAGCAGAGTGTTCCATTTCTGGGGATGGGCTCAGCCATCCCCTGCACAAATTTCTCCTATGTAGCAATGGGGATGGTAGCTTTCTTCTGTTTTCTTGAAGAACAAGAGGATGATGGAGCACGTTACAAGAGCATGATCTTTTTCTCTTCCTTTGGCAGTACAGGCACCCAAGGCCAGCCTGCATTCAAGGAACAGCCTGGGGATATCTGTGTCGACCGTTAGCAGAGGAAGGAAGCTTCTTCTGGAGGCTGAGGCGATGAAGCAGAGTCCCTAATTGTTCTGTTTGATTTTCAACGTGGGTGCGGGGAGGGCCTGGGACATGCAAAACGTGGTCCCGGACAGGGGAGCTGTCTATTACGTGGGAGGCTGTGAGAGCTATCATGGACACCACTGGACCGGCATCCTGTAAGGATGCTTTCACATGTTTTCTTGTTTAGAGGCCAACCTCGGCTTTAGGCTGTGGACTAAAGTCTGCCAGGCCGGTGCCAGCTTGGCGGCAGCATCTGCCCATGGCAGCACCAGCTTGGTGGTGGTGTGTGCCCATGCCTGTGCCAGGTTGCTGGCTGTGTCTGGCTTGTGAGGGTTGGGGTAATTGGCCCCCTGTTCCCCATGGGCTCCAGCTGTGGCCCGGGGCAGCACAGGTGGGACCCATGAGGTGAGGATGGGGGCTGGGCCCAGGCTTTAAAAGGGGCTGAGCATGGGGCTGGCCCTGCTCTATCCACCATTAGTTTAGTCAGATCCTGCATTCCGCTCAGTTAAAGACTCACGAGAATTGCTTAACATTTGCATTTGGAAGTCATGCTTCAAACAATGAATTTTCAACAAAATTTTTTTGACACTAGTCAACGAACCCCTGTAATACTGCAGCAAAATGACATTTTTAGTGGTGGTTGAATCTCAGCGTGATAACATAGGCATCCCTGTTGGAGCCCTTACCGCAAGCATTGCAATGTTTGTTTACACCCCGCTCGGTTCTTTTGTAAAGGTGCGTAGCTGTGGGAGGTGCGTTATTCCCAAGGTGCTACGGCGCCGATGCTCTGGCTGTTGGCAGGAATGGGCAAAGCGGAAGGCTCTGTGGCTAGGGGAGAATGGCGTGGACATGCTACTGCTCTCTCTGTTGCACCAGAATTTCGACGGCTGGGTTGGGCTGCTAAATCAATGGAACGACTGGAAGAAATTTCAGAAAAGTGAGTACTCTACTATCTTTATCTTTTAAAGTCGTTGTCTTTCTACAGACCCCTGTCCATGGCTTAGATATTTGACTGGCGTGAAACAGACCCAGAATTTTGCTTTAAGTGGTGTTCTGATTCGCTGAAATTCCCCGTAGGTAGAGAGCAAGAATTACAAATGTTGCTTGGTGGTTGAAGTTCTCGGGGTTTCTGTGAAAGCTAACTTGCCAGAATGTGTAGGAAGCAGCCTGAATTCCAGTAGAGATACTGCATAAAAGGTCCTCTTCTTGACAGGAGGAGGGCTTCACGAAACGTCGGCACTGTTTGCCGTAGGGCCTCCGACACACTTGTTCAGTCATCGTGGGCTTTGTGCCATTCCCGCAGGCACAATCTTGAACAAATTTTGTACGGCAGCCGGTATCTTAGCTGACTTTCGATCTCGCGCTTGGTTGCTTGTACCTGCTCAAAACCGACTGTAGTGTCAAACGAACCCACAGGAAAATACCTACCTCAACTCGTGCTGGTAGGGCAAGCCCGCTGCAGTTGATAAAATCGGAAAATAGCACGATGTTTTGAAGAATTTGCCTTGCGAGGACAAGGGCTGTCTCCTGGTAGGCAGCTGAATTCTGTGACTGATTCCACCGGTCCGCTCTGGCACTTGAAGGAGGCAGTCCCTAAGCCAACGCAATCTAAAATGGGGGTCGTTTGGGTTTTTTTAATCGTTTCTTAGGGATACGAGGCTTGTGTGGGTGTTTAGCTTGTCCTGTTCTTTCTGTTCCTAATTCTGAACCCACTGACTGGCATAAAAGACCGGTCGTGTTGTAGTCTGACGGTGTCGTCCACCAGGAGCTGGTGGAAGGTCAGGGCTTACGTAAAACCCATAAGGAGGATTGAGGCTGGAAAGCGGAACGTCTACACAAGAATTACTGTCCTTGGGAGAGAAGCACATCCTGAAGAAATAGGTAAGCTAATTAAAATGTTTTGGGAACCATCCGAAACAACTAGTAGGAGTGTGATAAGAAGCACCCTCCCGCAAAGTATCCTCCTTATAACACTAAAAGTCACACCCCTCGAGCTGGAGACACCAGCCCAAGCAGAGAGCCCTCGCCTCTGAGCGTGCGCAGCATGTGAAAGTAGCGCTGTAGCTTGAAGCTGAAATAAGAGAAATGTAGACCAATAGAAAACTTCTTTGTGTAATTACTTATGCATATGCATAGCTAGACTGTATAAATACTGTACTTGTATGAGCGAACTTTGTGCTAGCTTTGTGGAGCTACCGCCTAGTGCCCGTCTCTGCGCAGACATGCCATAAAGATACCTCTGCCCTGTGTGTATATTGGCGTCCCGCACACCGGGTAAAGGACCTCACGCTTGTGGGGTAACAGTTTTGACACCCCAGATGGGACCGAGCTGACAGCCTCGCCCGGTTCGTCTTGCCGCATCCGACAGGGAGAAGAGGCCTGAGCGGACTCCAGCGCGCACCGACCCGTCGATCGGGGACTCCTTCAGCTCCTCTCCTGCGGTCGGGCGGTAAGTGACAAAACGGTGCAACGTTCCTGACAAGAGGTATTTTTGGGGGATAGGAGAAAAGGGGGTAGGGGCAAGATGTCTCGGGAAGCAGGCAGCCTCTGTTCTGTTCTGGGCTCTGCATCAGACGCACCAGGAAAGACAGGTGGCAGCAGCGTAGTTCTGTTTGTTTCTGCACGCTGTCCTGTTCTGAGTAACGAAGGGTGTCCTGGTTTCAGCTGAGATAGAGTTCATTTTCTTTATAGTGGCTGGTATGGGGCTATGTTTTGGATTTGTGCTGAAGACAGTGTTGATAATACAGAGATGTTTTAGTTGTTGCTGTACTAGTCAAGGACTTTTCAGCTTCCCGTGCTCCGTCAGGTGCAGAAGAAGCTGGGAGGGGACACAGCCAGGATAGTTGATCCAAACTGACCAAAGGGCTATTCCATACCACATGACGTCATGCTCAGTATATAAAGCTGGGGAAGAAGAAGGAAGGGGGGGACATTTGGAGTGATGGCATTTGTCTTCCCAAGTAACCGTAACGCGTGCTGGAGCCCTGCTTTCCTGGAGATGGCTGAACACCTGCCTGCCCATGGGAAGTAGTGAATTAATTCCTTGCTTTGCTTTGCTTGTGTGCGCGGCTTTTGCTTTCCCTATTAAACTGTTTTTATCTCAACCCTCAAGTTTTCTTACTTTTGCTCTTCCGATTCTCTCCCCCATCCCACCGAGGGGGAGTGAGCGAGCGGCTGCGTGGTGCTTAGTTGCCGGCTGGGGCTAAACCACGACAAAGGGAGACGTCCCTCGTTCTGGTTTGTATAGAAATACTGGGTTTTTCGGTACCGATGTGGGTGCTGCTGCTTCCCAGGAGGCACACCTTTGCTCTCCCCTAGGATGCCTCCTGAAGCATTGCAATAAATTTGGGGGAGATGCCACGACTAAAAATCAGCTAAAACGATATTGTAATCGACGGTGGCCACAATATCAATGGGAAGATGGTGAAAAGTGGCCTGAGAATGGATCCTTGAAATATAACACTATATCGGAATTAATGTTGTGTTGTCGGGGAACTGAAAAATGGGATGAAATGCCTTATGTGGATATGTTTTTTTTCGTTAAGGCGCGATTGGGATATTAGGAAGAAAGGTGGCTTAGTGGATTCTAAACATCAGATTGGAATATATGTGTTAAAAGAGAAAAAGGGAAAACCTCGTTGTATTGACTGGGCAAATTCAGAAGAGGATATTCAGCTGTTGGTAGCTCCCCCCAAACAGCCCAAATCGCATAGCTCAAGTGGTGACGGAGTTGCGAGTGCTATCTCTAAAAGAACAAGGGGACAGAAAGCGATAGTTTGAGCTCCCCTCAGACAGGCTGTAGGCCCTGAAGGAAGAGCGGCGTACGTACACGTGCCTTTTACTGCTTCTGATTTCTTAAACTGCAAACAGGCAGTCGGATCCTATCGAAACAATCCAGAAGGAATGTATAGTACCGTTAATCACAACTCCTAGTCCTAACTGGGGAGATGTACAGGCTCTCCTAGAATTTTTGTTTACCACTGAGGAGAGGAGAAGAATTTTAGAGAAGGCTAGAGAGGGACTGATCCAACAAGGCGGGGGGGTGGGGGGTGCCTAATACCGATATGTACCTCCCGAAAGAGGATCCGGAGTGGGATCCAAACACAAGTGTGAGGGATTAGAGAGGGTAAAGGAATATCAACAGTTAATTTTGTATGGGATTCAACATGGAGCGCAAAAGCCTAAGAATTTATCTAAACTATCTGAAGTAAGGCAGGGAGATAAGGAAACCCCGTCAGCCTTCTCTGAGAGATTGCGTGAAGTAGCTCGAAAATGGACAGATCTGGATCCGGAAGATGATAGCGATTCAAAGTTATTTAACACGCTGTTTATTGGTCAAGCAGCAGCAGATATAAGAAGGAGATGACAAAAGGTAGAGGGCGAGGATGGCATGACAATCTCACGGTTCTTCTCAATGGCATATAAGGTACGTAATAATCGGGAGGAAAGAGAAGAGAAGGAGAAGCGGGGACGAGTAACGCTGCAAGCTGCTTTGCTGGCTGCCTTGACGGAAGACCAGGAAAAAGGGAGGGAAAATACACGAGGTGAATTTTGTGGGTGAGGAAGGGGCTGTAGAAATAATAGTAGAAAGGGTTATGACATTCCCCCGGGAAGGAATCGGCGTGCAAATTGTAAGCAAGAGGGCCGTTGGAAAAAAATTGTCCATGCCGTCTGAGTAATGGGGAAAGAGAGACAGAAGAAGCCGTTGGAGTCATGCCGGAGATTGGGCTGGACTGAAGGGGGCCGGAGGAATCTCTTAAAATTTCCCCAGACGATCCTCTGGTTCCAGCCAAGCTGGGGAATGAAAGAAGAGATTTTTCATTTTTAATTGATAGTGGAGCCACACATGCTGTAGTAAGTAGTTGTAGGGGACCCTTAAGTAGAACTAAAATAAGCGTTGTTGGTGCAAGAGGGAAAAAGACTTTAAGGCTGTTTTTACAAGCTATGGAAAGTTCCATTGGGAACACTAAATTAACTCCTGAATTCCTTTAGATGCCAGAATGCCCCCTACCGTTGCTTGGGTGGGATTTACTTGTAAACTGAATGCACGGCTAAGTTCTTCTGAAGACTCTGTTCAGTTGACTCTGTCCAGCCCACAGGGGACCTCTCCTCTTTGTGGCGGATGCCAGCCTGAACGGGACCTCGCCTGTTTGGGGCACGCCGATGGCGGGCGCTGTCGCCAAAAGGCAAAGCAGGGTCATAGCAGAGTGTTCCATTTCTGGGGATGGGCTCAGCCATCCCCTGCACAAATTTCTCCTATGTAGCAATGGGGATGGTAGCTTTCTTCTGTTTTCTTGAAGAACAAGAGGATGATGGAGCACGTTACAAGAGCATGATCTTTTTCTCTTCCTTTGGCAGTACAGGCACCCAAGGCCAGCCTGCATTCAAGGAACAGCCTGGGGATATCTGTGTCGACCGTTAGCAGAGGAAGGAAGCTTCTTCTGGAGGCTGAGGCGATGAAGCAGAGTCCCTAATTGTTCTGTTTGATTTTCAACGTGGGTGCGGGGAGGGCCTGGGACATGCAAAACGTGGTCCCGGACAGGGGAGCTGTCTATTACGTGGGAGGCTGTGAGAGCTATCATGGACACCACTGGACCGGCATCCTGTAAGGATGCTTTCACATGTTTTCTTGTTTAGAGGCCAACCTCGGCTTTAGGCTGTGGACTAAAGTCTGCCAGGCCGGTGCCAGCTTGGCGGCAGCATCTGCCCATGGCAGCACCAGCTTGGTGGTGGTGTGTGCCCATGCCTGTGCCAGGTTGCTGGCTGTGTCTGGCTTGTGAGGGTTGGGGTAATTGGCCCCCTGTTCCCCATGGGCTCCAGCTGTGGCCCGGGGCAGCACAGGTGGGACCCATGAGGTGAGGATGGGGGCTGGGCCCAGGCTTTAAAAGGGGCTGAGCATGGGGCTGGCCCTGCTCTATCCACCATTAGTTTAGTCAGATCCTGCATTCCGCTCAGTTAAAGACTCACGAGAATTGCTTAACATTTGCATTTGGAAGTCATGCTTCAAACAATGAATTTTCAACAAAATTTTTTTGACACTAGTCAACGAACCCCTGTAATACTGCAGCAAAATGACATTTTTAGTGGTGGTTGAATCTCAGCGTGATAACATAGGCATCCCTGTTGGAGCCCTTACCGCAAGCATTGCAATGTTTGTTTACACCCCGCTCGGTTCTTTTGTAAAGGTGCGTAGCTGTGGGAGGTGCGTTATTCCCAAGGTGCTACGGCGCCGATGCTCTGGCTGTTGGCAGGAATGGGCAAAGCGGAAGGCTCTGTGGCTAGGGGAGAATGGCGTGGACATGCTACTGCTCTCTCTGTTGCACCAGAATTTTGACGGCTGGGTTGGGCTGCTAAATCAATGGAACGACTGGAAGAAATTTCAGAAAAGTGAGTACTCTACTATCTTTATCTTTTAAAGTTGTTGTCTTTCTACAGACCCCTGTCCATGGCTTAGATATTTGACTGGCGTGAAACAGACCCAGAATTTTGCTTTAAGTGGTGTTCTGATTCGCTGAAATCCCCCGTAGGTAGAGAGCAAGAATTACAAATGTTGCTTGGTGGTTGAAGTTCTCGGGGTTTCTGTGAAAGCTAACTTGCCAGAATGTGTAGGAAGCAGCCTGAATTCCAGTAGAGATACTGCATAAAAGGTCCTCTTCTTGACAGGAGGAGGGCTTCACGAAACGTCGGCACTGTTTGCCGTAGGGCCTCCGACACACTTGTTCAGTCATCGTGGGCTTTGTGCCATTCCCGCAGGCACAATCTTGAACAAATTTTGTACGGCAGCCGGTATCTTAGCTGACTTTCGATCTCGCGCTTGGTTGCTTGTACCTGCTCAAAACCGACTGTAGTGTCAAACGAACCCACAGGAAAATACCTACCTCAACTCGTGCTGGTAGGGCAAGCCCGCTGCAGTTGATAAAATCGGAAAATAGCACGATGTTTTGAAGAATTTGCCTTGCGAGGACAAGGGCTGTCTCCTGGTAGGCAGCTGAATTCTGTGACTGATTCCACCGGTCCGCTCTGGCACTTGAAGGAGGCAGTCCCTAAGCCAACGCAATCTAAAATGGGGGTCGTTTGGGTTTTTTTAATCGTTTCTTAGGGATACGAGGCTTGTGTGGGTGTTTAGCTTGTCCTGTTCTTTCTGTTCCTAATTCTGAACCCACTGACTGGCATAAAAGACCGGTCGTGTTGTAGTCTGACGGTGTCGTCCACCAGGAGCTGGTGGAAGGTCAGGGCTTACGTAAAACCCATAAGGAGGATTGAGGCTGGAAAGCGGAACGTCTACACAAGAATTACTGTCCTTGGGAGAGAAGCACATCCTGAAGAAATAGGTAAGCTAATTAAAATGTTTTGGGAACCATCCGAAACAACTAGTAGGAGTGTGATAAGAAGCACCCTCCCGCAAAGTATCCTCCTTATAACACTAAAAGTCACACCCCTCGAGCTGGAGACACCAGCCCAAGCAGAGAGCCCTCGCCTCTGAGCGTGCGCAGCATGTGAAAGTAGCGCTGTAGCTTGAAGCTGAAATAAGAGAAATGTAGACCAATAGAAAACTTCTTTGTGTAATTACTTATGCATATGCATAGCTAGACTGTATAAATACTGTACTTGTATGAGCGAACTTTGTGCTAGCTTTGTGGAGCTACCGCCTAGCGCCCATCTCTGCGCAGACATGCCATAAAGATACCTCTGCCCTGTGTGTATATTGGCGTCCCGCACACCGGGTAAAGGACCTCACGCTTGTGGGGTAACAGTTTTGACACCCCAGATGGGACCGAGCTGACAGCCTCGCCCGGTTCGTCTTGCCGCATCCGACAGGGAGAAGAGGCCTGAGCGGACTCCAGCGCGCACCGACCCGTCGATCGGGGACTCCTTCAGCTCCTCTCCTGCGGTCGGGCGGTAAGTGACAAAACGGTGCAACGTTCCTGACAAGAGGTATTTTTGGGGGATAGGAGAAAAGGGGGTAGGGGCAAGATGTCTCGGGAAGCAGGCAGCCTCTGTTCTGTTCTGGGCTCTGCATCAGACGCACCAGGAAAGACAGGTGGCAGCAGCGTAGTTCTGTTTGTTTCTGCACGCTGTCCTGTTCTGAGTAACGAAGGGTGTCCTGGTTTCAGCTGAGATAGAGTTCATTTTCTTTATAGTGGCTGGTATGGGGCTATGTTTTGGATTTGTGCTGAAGACAGTGTTGATAATACAGAGATGTTTTAGTTGTTGCTGTACTAGTCAAGGACTTTTCAGCTTCCCGTGCTCCGTCAGGTGCAGAAGAAGCTGGGAGGGGACACAGCCAGGATAGTTGATCCAAACTGACCAAAGGGCTATTCCATACCACATGACGTCATGCTCAGTATATAAAGCTGGGGAAGAAGAAGGAAGGGGGGGACATTTGGAGTGATGGCATTTGTCTTCCCAAGTAACCGTAACGCGTGCTGGAGCCCTGCTTTCCTGGAGATGGCTGAACACCTGCCTGCCCATGGGAAGTAGTGAATTAATTCCTTGCTTTGCTTTGCTTGTGTGCGCGGCTTTTGCTTTCCCTATTAAACTGTTTTTATCTCAACCCTCAAGTTTTCTTACTTTTGCTCTTCCGATTCTCTCCCCCATCCCACCGAGGGGGAGTGAGCGAGCGGCTGCGTGGTGCTTAGTTGCCGGCTGGGGCTAAACCACGACAAAGGGAGACGTCCCTCGTTCTGGTTTGTATAGAAATACTGGGTTTTTCGGTACCGATGTGGGTGCTGCTGCTTCCCAGGAGGCACACCTTTGCTCTCCCCTAGGATGCCTCCTGAAGCATTGCAATAAATTTGGGGGAGATGCCACGACTAAAAATCAGCTAAAACGATATTGTAATCGACGGTGGCCACAATATCAATGGGAAGATGGTGAAAAGTGGCCTGAGAATGGATCCTTGAAATATAACACTATATCGGAATTAATGTTGTGTTGTCGGGGAACTGAAAAATGGGAGGAAATGCCTTATGTGGATATGTTTTTTTTCGTTAAGGCGCGATTGGGATATTAGGAAGAAAGGTGGCTTAGTGGATTCTAAACATCAGATTGGAATATATGTGTTAAAAGAGAAAAAGGGAAAACCTCGTTGTATTGACTGGGCAAATTCAGAAGAGGATATTCAGCTGTTGGTAGCTCCCCCCAAACAGCCCAAATCGCATAGCTCAAGTGGTGACGGAGTTGCGAGTGCTATCTCTAAAAGAACAAGGGGACAGAAAGCGATAGTTTGAGCTCCCCTCAGACAGGCTGTAGGCCCTGAAGGAAGAGCGGCGTACGTACACGTGCCTTTTACTGCTTCTGATTTCTTAAACTGCAAACAGGCAGTCGGATCCTATCGAAACAATCCAGAAGGAATGTATAGTACCGTTAATCACAACTCCTAGTCCTAACTGGGGAGATGTACAGGCTCTCCTAGAATTTTTGTTTACCACTGAGGAGAGGAGAAGAATTTTAGAGAAGGCTAGAGAGGGACTGATCCAACAAGGCGGGGGGGTGGGGGGTGCCTAATACCGATATGTACCTCCCGAAAGAGGATCCGGAGTGGGATCCAAACACAAGTGTGAGGGATTAGAGAGGGTAAAGGAATATCAACAGTTAATTTTGTATGGGATTCAACATGGAGCGCAAAAGCCTAAGAATTTATCTAAACTATCTGAAGTAAGGCA